>NC_056728.1:1128457379-1128787379 GCF_019279795.1 Protopterus annectens | reverse complement strand
ATTGAATGAGCTATGTGAAACCTACCCCTACCATGAAGAACTTGAAACTGTACTTCCCATGTGCTCTCCAAATGTCCACATGGTTTACTATTCGAACCGTATTCTGTCGACTGTACTATCATCGAACACGGAAGTTTGAAAATGGTAATATCGATGTCTAGGAGCGGGTTTTAACATGGATCGAGGTAGAGGAGATGTTTGTAGTTCGGAATAATACTGAACACCTACCTCGACCCATGTTAAAACCCGTTCCTAGATTGTTTTTTTGACATCGATACTACCGTTTTCGAACTTCTGTGTTTGACGATAGTACAGTCGACAGAGTACGGTTTGAAATTTTGATAGTAAACTGTCCACATTCCTGTCCTCTCCCCAAAAAGTTAAGTAGGTGATACCCCTTCACTCCTCTACTTCTCTTTCTGGGTCTTCCACTGCTAGGGTCATTATCTGAACCCCTCCAACCTATATTAAAGACTAGGCTGTATCTTGCTGTGCCACAGAGACAGGCTTAATCAAGCTGAGATTTTCATTTCTAATGTACAGTATTTAACAAATAACAATATAAATAATAATAATAACAAATAATACGGCATAGTGGCACAGTGGATAGCACTGTTGCCTCACAGCAAAAGGTTCTGTTGTTCAATTTTCATCTGAGGTGCCTCCTGTGTGGAGGGAGTCTTCATGTCCTCCCCATGTTCATGTGGGTTTTCTTTGTGTGCTCTGGTTTCTTCCCACATTTCAAAAGGCATGCAGTAGATGAATTGGACACTGTAAATTGGCCATAGGTGTGAGTGTGCATCTTGTATCTGTGAGGTAAAGACCTTAAACATTATAACAACCCCTTACCCCACAAAGCTCCACAAAGAGCACTTGGGGACTGTAAAATAAAAATGATTTTTTCTGACTCATTAAGGTGCCAAGGTTTGGAGTAAAAGACTGAAGAATTAGCAGGAAATTGTATCAGATGGCAAATTGTCCTAAGTGTGCAGCACCATAAATACTATGTGAATGGCTGTTAGTGTGCATATTTCCAATGACTGAATAACCATTCATGAACTTGGTATTTTTAATTGTTTTTGATACACAGATGTACTATGTATGGAATCTATTACCTCAGAAAAGGGGTCTATATTATATGAACAAAAGTTCATTTAGTCAATTGCTGAATTGCTGTAATGAGCGAAACTCCTGGAGATCGAAAATGATATTGTGGGGGGCTGCACCCCTCACCCCCCGCTAAATATATATTCCAACTCCGAGATTGCACTACAGTGAGGAAAGGGCAAATACTCCAATTGTCACTGTACTGCGATCCCACAGCATGCATCTCAATTTCCAGGATTTTTGCTCATTAGAGCGATCAATTATATGAACTTTCATTCATATAATATAGACCCTGGAAAAGACTATTACTGTGCTGTACAATATTTATAAGAGGGTTTATCTGAACAGACCTCCAGTGATAACAGGCTATTGTTTATATCTGAAGAATTCAAAATATTCACAAAGCAATCATTCTGTCACAAACTATCAACAGAATGGTTTGTGAAATCCATAACTTCTGACACCTGCTTAGTGAATAGTAGTCTAGCGTTACCTGAATAACTGTTATTGGTGAAGGTATATAATGGCATTTGCAATGCCACATATATGAAGTTCAGAAACTGATTATTTATGTAGAAATAACTCCAGCTCACAACAAATTATAGTCAATTCCAAAGAAAATAATTGAATTTCTGGGCACAGAGATATCTTGTTTACAAAATGTCTTTATCTTACAGGAAAATGTACTGGAAATAAAATACCTTTATGAGTCACTTGGCAGCTTGGCTAGAACACTGAGTGAAATCCTGAATGACTGGATCAAAAAAGTACCTATAAATGTAATAAAAGAAAGAGCAGGCCTGGTTCATTTCTACTGATACCTCATGCATTCACTTTCCAACAGTAATCCAATGTCCTAAGAAATTATTGCAAATTTATTTTATTTATTTAACATTTGTTGACCGGGAAAGTCCGACTAGGTTCCACAGATCCTGTTTTCAGCAGAGGCCTGGGGAGAAATGCTCCAGAAGCATGTGTTTAGAATGTGGGAGGAAACCGGAGTACCCGGAGGAAACCCACGCGAACGCAGGGAGAACATGCAAACTCCACACAGAAGGCACCCCAGCCGAGAATCAAACCAGAGAACCTCTTGCTGTGAGGCGACAGCATTAACCGCTGCACCACTGCGCCACCCCTAGTCTGTAAATAACTAAAAATAATTGCCTTTTACTGAATGAAGTGCATTGCCTCCCTTAATTGTAATCCATGTGAGTTCTGTGATGCAACTAATAAATCATTAACAGAATTACTCATTATCTACTCACTTTATGTATAGAAATGTATACCTAAACAAAATGTCTGCATTTCTACATGCTTCTTGGGAAACAGGGCTGTCCTAGATGACATGTTTTTCAGAGTTCAGAATGGGTACAAGAATGTGGTGTCTGTCTCTGGTATCTATTTTTCATTTCATACCTTAGACTTGAATTTGGATGCTATTAGAAAATATAGACATGGAAAGTGGATTTTTAAGGAATATTTTGTTAAATTGTAAAGGTCCAAGCATTTTAAATATGTCAGCTGTTAGTCTGATCAGTGGTACCAAGAGGAGGTTTGGTGCATGTTTACAGAGTATTATTTTACTACCTGAATAATAACTAAATCAGTCCCTGTATAAACATTAATACATTGGTTACTTGTTACTGATTCATCTGTCCATCTCATTGAGTAGAACAACTCTTCAAAATTAACTCTTTTAATGTAGTAGAGACAAGGAGTGTTTGCTGGGGGGCTGCGCCTTTTTTTCACCCCAGTAAACTATACAAGTACAACAGCACATTGATACTGGCCTCTTTAATATAATAGAACTTAAAAGCTTTTAAGTGGGGGCTGTGCCACCAGTACACCCCCATGGGTGGACTTTGAACCCCCTTATTTAAATATATTAACACCAGGGTAAAACCATGTTGAACATAAGGGCAATGTTTACAAGCTAGTTCAAAAGCTAGCCTGATCCCATTAACAGCACTGATCTAAATATTTTATGTATGTGCCCACCTGAAGAATGTACTAGTCTTGTTAAAAATGGAAAGGATTTCCTTCTCTTCCATCTTCAGTGAAAGAGGAGGAAGCAGACCGAATCATCCTTGAACATAGATACTGAATATGATGACCACCTTTATCCATTTGTCCTGTAAATGGAGAGGCTGAATATCAGTTTTCCATGAAGAGGTTCAACAGATTGATGAAAGAAAAGAAATCACAGCCTTGGGCAACACTTTCTGTACTGTAATACTTTCAGGCCTTCACAATAACAACTGATAAAATTGCTGACTCAGAATCTCTTTCTCCAAAAGAGAGATGTGCTGCCTATGGTACTCAGTCACTTCTTTCCAAAAACAAATTAATGAAAACAATTTAAGTTTCACTGAGATTTTTTATTCTATTACACAATTCTCAGTACAGTTTCAACTGCCCATCTAAAACTTCATTCAGGAAAACTTTCTCTATCACTTCCACCCATCTTCAACCCTGACAGTCAGAACAAAGACATTTTGAAAGGGTGAAACTTGAAAAAAAATTGAATGGTTGGACACAGAAAAAATAAACAGTTAAAATAACTTATTCCTAAGGAAAGTATCTACCACCTTTTCCTACTTTTAATTCAAATGCCATTCTCCCACTTTAGAGCTTTCAAAAACCGTGGGGAAGTGGGAGGTCTATTTTTTCAATTGGTAGTTCATGAAGTGATTTTTTTGATGCCTAACCACAATACTGTTGTGTATCAGAGGCCTATCATTTACACACAACCATCCCAACTCCCAGAACTCCATGACATATGGAGCATGGTTGTTTTTTTCCCATTGTGAAGACACATGCTTATTTCCCAGATAGAACAGGCAGTCAGCTTGTGCTATCGTTTGTCCTTTTTTGTCACACATATATCTGTATCATAGCAAGGGAACTCATACTTACTTGGTCCTACTATGACCCCCTGAGTGCCTTTCATAAGTATTCTTTGAAAATATTAGGCAACTTATTAGGAAAATTCATTTTCTGATACTCCTGTTCAAGGCAACTTTAACTGTAGACAGATTCTATATAAAGCCTCACATTATAAATAACTGAAAGATGAGACTCTTCTAAGCTAAAAAAAGGTATCTGACAAATTTGTATGGGTTTTAATAAAAAAAAAAAAAAAAAAAAAAAACCTAAAGAAGTTTGGAGGCTGCACTGGAAGTATGGTTGATACAAACATTTGGAAGTCATTCAGTGGCATCTTCAAGAGTATCTCTTCCTCTTTAAAAGGCACATTAAAATGTAAACATAAGGAGGTTGAGGGAGAGAGATGGATGTTAAAGAGCAGAAATATCCAATATGTTGGTGGTCACCTCAGCCAGTGAGTTACTCCAGTCTCTGTTGGTGGTATCTGTTTCTACTGCTTGTTTTTGTCTGATACTTCTAAAGGTGAGCACATAGGAAGGACATGGCCAGTATTCCTGAAGGTGAAGTAATACAGATGTTAGACCTCTGCCTAGAATGGCATTCTGCCAAACACAGTAAACAGAAAATGGAAACTTCTGTAACCAAATAGTCAGACTGTTTGACAGAGGAGGAAAAAGGTTTGTTCTATATTACTCAGTTGTCCTCCCCTCTGGGTACAACTCAAATGATGTGGAAACCATCCCATCTTGGTCTTTGACAGAAGAATGTGTACTTTGGTAAAATGCTGTCCTTGACAGAGAACCATTTCAAATGTTTGGAGCAAAAAATGTTGAATATAGAGAGAGGATATATCAAACTTTTACGCACAGAGACAGTGAAAGCCAGAATCCCATGGTGATTCCTCTGATTTTTAAGGTGTAAGATGATGGCTTTCTTGCAGAGGTGTTAAAGCAAGATTCCTAATCCTCAGCCCCAGAGAAATCCAGTTGGTTCTTCAGGGTCAAACGGGCGTACCATATCTTTATAAGAACACAGCTACAGATCATGGTCACTTTGGCCTTAAGTTCTATAAATTGCCAAATGCACACTGCTATATACCAAAGTTGTAGACCCTAAACTGATAGAGTACTTGAGCAGGAAGACTTGAGGATGAAACACTGAACAGCTAAATTGGGGGGGGGGTTGCCCAAATGACTTAAAAGAAGGAAGTGCAGAATAAAGTGTGGTTATGCCACAGCTGATACAGCTTTCAGGGTGTCTGCTATGGGGTCTGTTATTATGTGACATGCTTGCCCAATTATCTGCCCATTACTGGAAAATGTGCAAGGGGAGTTACTCACAGATCCGTAAGACATGGAGTTCTTGTTTGGGAACCACATAGGGGATCCTAAAGAATTTGGAGGAAGAAGACAAAGTGATGGGAGCAGTAAAGCAGGTTCTTAATCCTTTCATGGCCAAATACAGTAGAAACTATCCCTCCATGTTTGGGCCTTTCTTCAGCCATCAGACCAAAGGCTGGCAGCTCAACAACAAGAATGTGTTCAAAAAACAAAAACAGCAAGAGGACAAAGTAAAAAAAAATACAGGTAAAAGTCCTGTGAGTCCCTCTAGTTGTTTTGACTAATAATGTTGCAGTCAGAAATGCCCTTCTCTACTTCTGCCTCTCCCCATTACTCTACTCAGACTGGCTTCTCAGCACACCTCCTAACCGTCCAGATTTTTACAGAATGTCCAGAATTTTTCCTCCTAGTTTTGGTCTGTTTCTTATAAAATATGTGGTTTTCTAGCAAATCACTGGGATGATCTGAGAATTGAAGTCAATAAATAATGACATACATTTACATTTCAGACTTCATATTCTTCAGAACAATGCATGCTAAGACAAATACTGTTATCCTATTAACTTTCTAAGTTTATAATAGCAATATTTAAAATCTGTCCCTATTTTTGAGCCTTTTTCTCACCATTATGTCATGCTTTTTGCAGATTACTTGTACTAAGAGGTTGAGAGGTATGCTTTTCACCTGGGGAAGTCTAAGCCAGTTCTGGGATATCTGGGTAATTGTACATTACATCAGACATAATCCAGCTCTGCTTACACATTATGAGGATGCCTCCCATTCCAAAGGGCCAAATGGAACCTGCCTTCCCCTCATCAAACACATGTCAACTGAAAAAAAGTCATAGAAAAAGTCCTCCAAGGATAAGGATTAGGTTTCTCCTCCATCCATTTCTGGTACCCATAAAAGATGGGCATTGATGTTTGAGTTTTAGACATTGCAAAGCTCTCCCGCTAATTGAAGGTTTACATCTTCAAACACTTACTCTGCTGACCCTCCACCTGATTCTTTTGCCTGATACTTTCCTAGTGACGTTTCACTTAAAGGACCATTGTCTCTGTGTCTTGACTTGTGAAGAGCACCAGACCCACCTCAGACTCAGAGTGTGGATCCACTATTTCCAGTATACATTTTCTGTTCTCAGCTAAAATGATATCTTAAAAAACATGTTAAATGCAACTGTCATCTCTCTGGACATATAACCTAATCCCCCCCATGTCTTTCCCCAACTCATCTATCCTTCTTAACAGCCCTTCATGTTATTCTACATTGAATTATCTTAGTTACCTAGTTACCTACATGCTTTGTAAATATTCTATGCATTTCTGATTAAATTTGTTGTGAGGTTTTATTTTTATTTATGTTTGCATGTTTTACTTTGTAATGTGGTTGATTTTTCATTGTTTTTTGTTTGAGATGAGTTGAAGTTGCTCAGTGCTCTATCTTGCCTAAGTTTGAAAAAATAAAAAATAAAGTAAAATCCACTGCTCAGCAAGCAAACGCTGTAGTTCTGTGAGGTAGATATAATGTAAGTCACAAAGGAAGCGGAGTACAGCAGAAGTAAGAACAAAACTCCAAATTTAATTCCAAGAATGTGCACTTATAACATACGGATGAGCGCTTTCACCATTACAGCTTCTTCAGATCCTTGTATAAAAGTCACAATAGACCTCCCCTTATATAAGCAGCTCAATTAATCAATTAAAATTAAGTTTGAAAAAATAACTAAATAAATCCAAATCTGAATTATTATCAGATAGTGTACTGTAAACTACACTTGTGAGTGTTTGCTGAACAGGTTGTTTTGTTTTACTATTGTAAAATCAAAGTGTTCCCTAGTGTAAAACTATAAGGTTAGATACCCCTACCCCCTAACCAACCCCATATCATAAACATCTCTTGTTATATAATCTGGAACATTACAAAGTTCAAAAACTGCACCTGCATGAAACTGCACAGTATGACCTCTGAATGAAACCAATGGACACAATCATCAGCATTAGTCTTTTTTCCATATTTATTTTATTGCAATGAAAATTTATTTTAATACTGTTTAAGACTTTACCCCGAAGTTGCTTCTGATACAACTGAAATGTAAAAACTTGCAGAAAAATGTATACTATGTTTCATGTATATTGGTTCTTACGCATTGCTATTTCAAGTTACTGAGATAACTGACAAGTACCATAATAGGGTAATTGTTCTTCACAGTTACTATTACTATAAACATTGCCACCTTACGTTAAGCACAGTGTTGGCTTGGCTGTAAGTTATCTGTAATATTCTAGTCTAGCTACCACTGTAACGTTGTTTGTCATATTTATGACTGAACACACTTGCTCATCAAATTAAAATTTCTTGTTCATATATATCCTGTACCCTTCAGTCTTATTTTAGCATACATGCAGCATTAACAAGTAAGCACACCTGTCAAGTATGTTCACAGCTTCCTGTCACCCTATTCCTGCTCTCTTTATAATGCAGTTCCTATTAGAGTTGTCACTACCAACCCATGTAAATGATGTAAGGATTAGAAATTTTTACATTACGTCTATTATGGTAAACTCAATTGTCCAGTGCAGTAACCATAAATTAAGGAAACCTTAAAGTTAATATCAAAGTAATATGATAACCACTGCTAACATCTGCAATATTCAGCGAACATTCCCTGCACTTGGATTGCAGGTAGTAACCTAGAGATCTTGTGTATAAATTAATCCTGTCAAAAAACTGGGCATATTAGAAGCCATTCAGCATTACTTCTAGGGCTTGGCAGTAGATCTGGTTGGAGTACTTTTGTTAGTCAAAAGATATTTTAAAGCTTGCCCTGCTCATATGCTCTCCCTGTCTCTATAATGACAACAAGGACTGGCTAGTTTGTGAAAGCCTTAAAGGTAACAAACTAAAATGTAGGACTGCACCACCTTACCAACTGCCACTGACCTTGGTGCACACCACCTGTTGTCTCATTAATAATACTACATCTCATATCATGAGAATGTGCTGATGACACCTGTCTTTTTAGTGATCCTTCATAATACCCTGGAGAATTTAAGCCTTTATTTCTTAATTAATTTCTATAGCCTAGACATCTGAGTTTGCTTGAAAATGTGCTGATGACACCTGTCTTTTTAGTGGTCCTTCATGATCCCCTGGAGAATTTAAGTCTTTATTTCTTAATTTATTTTTACAGTCAGGACATCTGAGTTTGCTTGTAGCAAGAGCAAAGAACTCTGGAACATAAGTCGATAACCTGTACTGTGTGTTTTTTTGGGTGTGCACTTGCTGTAATGGCAGATCACAAGTTTATAGCATTTACATTATTGGATCACATGCCAGGATTATGGTGACTGTTCAAAGGAGGTCCTGGACATCAAAAATTCCCACTTATTTCTCTTCTCTATGTTGAAATCTATGTTGTGTGATACTACAGCTTTGAAAGAGAAGGCAATCAGGCAGAAAGAATGATTCAGCAGCACATACAGAGAGCTGCTAGCCCATGTCATAGAGTTACATGAGCACAGGTTGGTTCTCACTCAACATATCATTCTCTTACAAGACTAGGGAGTGCAGACTTCCAAGACAGAAGAAAATTAGAGGAAATGGAAAACCAAAGCTAACAGAATAGTGTGTGAGTAATCGGTCTACCTGAAAGCATGTGTAGGGAGCAGATACCTAAGTAATTCATCTAGGGTAAGCTGATCGAGCTGGTGAGAGTGATCCATCCTCTTGCTGTTGAGTGGTCTCATAGGATAACCTTCAAAATGAAATCTAAAAATTGCCAAAACAATTTATTTTCTGGATATTGGACTACGGTGGCAAAGAAACAGGGTTCATAAAGGCTAGACTGTTGGCCCAGCACCTGCAAAGAAGGAACAACAATACACATAGTGTTGGCCTACAGCAGTGCACTGTTTCAGAGGTGAAAAGCCTTCCTTCCCACCATAATGAGGCTTAGACAACGAAGACTCCTAGGGGTCTCAGCACAGCATTGCAACCCAGCCTGTTTACATCTGGAGAGTAGATCATACCTCACAATCTCTTAGCAGAAGAAATCTGGACAAAACCAAAAATAATGGGGACAAATGCCCAAAAATAGGGACAGGTTTTAAATATTGCTCTTATAAACTTAGAAACTTGCACGAATAGGAGGTTTTGCATTTTTAAAGGGATATAAAGTCTGAAGCTCAAATATGTGTCATTATTTTGTGACTTCAGTCCTCACTGATTTGCCATAAAACCACAAATTTTATGAGGAACACACCATAAATATGAAGCAGAAATCTGGACATTCTGTTTAAATCTGGACAGTTGAGAAGTACGGGGCAGACAATTGCATTTTGAAACTGTGTTGGAAGCTGAGGCATTCATCATATTCCTTTCTGTAAGAAGTGATCATCTGCAGGTTTAAATCAGTGAAGCTTCAGGAATAGAAGTCTCCCATGGTTCAGATATAAAGAGACAGTGCAGACCATTGCCAATAACTCTTACCAAATGATTAGACCAGAAGAAGAAGAAGAAGAAGAAGAAGAAGAAGAATATCTAGGAGCCACCTTACCATCCATGAGCACTGGTAAGCAGTGAGCAGTATGTGGTAATCTGTTTTTTCCTGTTATCTTGGTTTCTAACAGACTTAGTTCATTATAAATTCTTAAGGAAAATGAATTTGCTACAACTAGGGGCTCCTTGTTCTGTATGCTGGACCCTCTAGTTCAAGATGTTGAGTAATTGGAGCATACAGTGGAACAGGCAGAGGCAGTAGGAACAGTGGACATGGTAGCAAAAGTGTTACATATCTTGACTTTCCATCAGGGCAGCACCCTGTTTATTTTTCCTGCTTCAATTGTAGGCGAAGTGTCCAGATCCTACTTTTAGGATTGTGGGGCATGCTTTTGTAGTTATGCCATGTCTGTGTGTATCTAGTGCCTGGGGTATGATTAAAAGGGATGACTGTGACCAATGCCTCAGGATGGGACTGATGCTACTACGGAGCTGCATTATAACACTGTCTGATTTTAATTTATGGCTGTAAGGCATTTATGCCTCATAGATGGCTGTTACAGTTGTCTGAAATGATATGAGGCCCATCGAAGGGGGCAGGCAGAGCTGCTTTTGGAACAGAGTTAGAGGAATGATATACCAGTCCCATGTCCTTTTGAGGATGTAAGAATCAGTGTACTGTAGATAATGCAGTGCATTATCTGGGATGGGAAAAGAATGGAGTTTCTGGGTTCTTAATCTTACTGTTTATCATGTTATTGCTGCTGAGGTTAAGAGTGTTTACTTTTATAATCAATACATATTGATCTAAGTATTGGTATCTAGAGATTCTCTGCTCATCTGCTGAAATTGCAGTATGTTGTATTGTGATGTCTAGTGCTTGATAGCTAGTTCATATGAACTTGGGTTGCTACTTTAATAGGCTATGTGATGAAAACAGTTTACCAATGAAAGGTTGGTGGGAGTTTATGAATTTCATTTCCTGCTCTGATTTTTTGTTCTGCCATTTTTAAAGGGTTATAAAGGGCCAGTTTCTCAACTTTTCTATTTAGAGCAATGCGTATGTAGCAGATATTTTGGTTATGACTTTATTTGCCAGGGACACTGCATTACATGTGGTGTGGGGTTCTAGCCCACATTTGGTCTTATATTTTCCTTCTGCTGTATAACACATTATATGTAGTTTCCCTGGTTTATTGTTCTAACAAGTATTCAGTGTCTAATGAATTACTCTGTCATCATCAAATATTATATGTATTACCAGAAATGTAAAAAGGTTCAAGACTGTTAAGTGAGGGCTATGTGCTTGATAGATTAAAAGTTGTTAAAGCACAAATAGAATTCCTACAGGAAACAGAATTAGTCCCTAAGCATGATGATTACTTGCTCAAATGCTGGAAAATAAGAGGTTTGTAATGGTGTACTATTGGGTAAACATAATTAGCCATTTTGGTTGATAAAGCCTTAAGCTGGAACTTGAGAAACTGAGTAGATGGCTGTTATTATTGATGGGGTGCTATGAGAAAGCTACTGTTGTCTAACTACTGTCTATTTTTTCTTTTCTTTCCTCATGAATGCTATCACACTGCCTCAGTAAACTGCACAAGATCTGCAGACTGCTATGCTTATAGCTTAATATTTTAGGTATCAAACAAAAAACAAAACAGTATTTCATCTATACTTACCAATCTCCTTAATATGGTCTGTCATTCACTAGCAGATCTGGATCTGAAGCTGCAAAAACAGAAAACAATGATTTTTAGAACACATAAGAGTTTAGATGGACTGCACCACAGCAAACCCAGATGGGTATTTTATCAAAAGGATAACACCTTTAAATATTTTGGACTGCCTCTATGTTTATCCAGACTAGACTCACATCAAGGCTGGTAAAGCAGAATGATGAGACCAACTAAGCAAGAAACCACTCGCAGGTATGGCTAGTGCATCGGCCCAAAAAATAATAAGTCAAGCAAAACAAAGAGCCAGCACAATCCTGTATTAAAAATAGTGTATTTCAAAAGATACACATATTCATAACAAATAATCAGTAGTGTATTTAAAAAATACACTTATACATGCACATGACAAATCAGATTGGTTTCAGCTTTACAGCCTTCCTCGGTGAACAAAAAATAATAATAAAAAATATTTTATTATTATTTTTTGTTCACTGAGGAAGGCATTAAAGCCAAAACCGGTCTGATTTGTCATGTGCATGCATAAGTGTATTTTCTAAATACACTACTGATTATTTGTTATGAATATGTGTATCTTTTGAAATACACTATTTTTAATACAGGATTGTGCTGGCTTGACAAAGCAGCATGATGCACTAGAGCTTTTTCATGTCCAAATAACCATCGCAAAGCCTTCTCCTTTGAAATAAAAGTACCTTTAGAAATTTCTCTAAGACAAACTACTCCTAAGTGATATACTGGCATGCTTTAAATCCCCACCAAACCCAGTTAACACCACTGAGTATGTGGAAATGTACATCACCACCACACTATACCAGCATGAAAACAGCTGCAGAAATGCAGCTGTAGTCTGCTTCCTGTAAGAACAAGTGCAGGGCAAATCCCAGAAACAAAGCCCAGTGGTGGAACCATAATATCAGCAAGCTTTAAAAATAAAACAAAGAGAATTTTGACCAAACATAAGAAGATTAATTCCCAGAATGATACAGCCCTCATCACTGAAATAAATAAACATTTCAGGAGCTTAATAAAATCTGCCAAAGCCAAGTTTGAGGCTAAACTAGCCCTCCACACTAAAGACAATCACCAGACCAGGCATTTTTTAGTTATGCTTGTAATCTCAGAGGCATGATGCAGCAATGTGCTGTGCTGATTGTGAACAATGTTATTTACACTGGAGGCTGAAGATGTAGTGAACCTACTGGCAGATAAATTCAGCTCATACTTTACCCCTCTGTCTAGTCCACAAGATATACCTGAAACTGACTTGCCTCCAACTATCACACAAGGCAGAGTTCAAAAAGTACTATCAAAAGATAAAAATACTGTATTGATGGATCCTGACAATATTCCAGGATGCATCTTAAATAGGATGAAGCATGATTTAGCCCCGCCCCCAACAACAACAGCACTGTTGAACCTCAGCCTCCATACATGATTTGGGCCAAGTGAATGGAGAACAGCTTCAGTCATTTCCCTGTATAAGGGAGGACTTTCCGTAGACTCAGACAATTGCAGACACATAAGTCTGAACAGCCTCATATGCAAAGCCATGGAATATCAAGGTACTAATCAATAAGGACATAGGGAACCTCCAACTCTTGGGCCCATCTCAGTTTGGATTCATCAAGGGCAGATCATGCTTACTCAACTTGGTGGACTTTTTTTGAAAAGATCACCAAAGCAATAGATGAAAGTAAAACAGTACACACTGGATACCTTTACCTGGCCAAAGACTTGACAAAATCCCCAACTCAGCCATATAGTAGAACAGCTAAATAAATTGGGAATAACCCCCTACTTCACCAAATAGCTCACAGACAGGATGGAAGTGATCAAAATAAGGGATGCTACCTCTGCAAGGAGACCAGTCACCAGTGGAGTCCCTCAGGATTCAGTGCTGAACTTCTCGGAAGTAAAAGCCAATACCAGGGAGCTCTGGTTGACGTTTGCAGATGACTGCAAGCTAGGAGCAGTCATTGAATCCCCAAATGACTTAGTCATTCTGCAGGAAGGTCTGTCACAAACAAATAACTGGTGCTAGAATCATGGACTCAAACTAAAAGCCAGAAAATGTATTATATCCTTTGGGAAGTCATTTACCCTGAGGAACTACTAAACTGACAATATGCCCCTAAGAGCCAACTCAGTTGTTTAGGGTTTGGGAACTTATGTGGACACTGACCTAACTTTTGACAACATGTTTCCACTGTCTTAAAAAAGTTCTTCTGTATTATGCAGCTTATAAACAAAGGGACTATGTCTTGATGTAGAGCACACAGATGTTACTCAACTCTAAAAAGGTCAGTCATAGAGTATAATGCCACCTTTTGCCTGTATCTATCCAAACACTTGCAACAACTGGAACACCCACAGAGATAAATTATTAAAGGGATACAAGACCAAAACAACATGCCCTGCATGGACCGCCTCAAAGCCCTGTTACTAATCTTGGTATACTACAGACTGCTAAGAGGTGACCAGTGTCTGGCATACAAGGCATTCTTCAACACAGTGCTGATGGATTTATTATATATCAGCTAGTCAAATGGCATCAGAAATACTCAGTCAAGGGATCTAAACCTCTTCTGCAACATCATCAGAACAGTTTGGAGGGACATGTATAGCTTACAGAGGATATCACTGCTCTGAAACAGACTCCTCATCCAAGTAAAGCAAAATACATCCCTGTCCATATTCAAATGCAACTTGACTCAATGGATTGGTAATAGAACACTTACCCCAGGACTGACCCATGTACTAAATGACAGAAGCAGATCCTAAATGATTTATCCCATGTATGGGTCTTCTCAAATTATCTATGGTTTGATCCTTATTCTTATTAGGGGTTGTGATGATGTGAGGTATTTCCAGCTATGCTAGAAGAAGTAGAGCTGTAGATGCATAACATATGCCAGAATAGCTAGCTAGCATTTTGTAAAGTATTATATGTCATTTGTATGTCAGACTGATTTGTACAAGTGCTTATGTTGAAAATGCATTTGTAAAGCTGCTTGTGTTAAAAATGTACCAACAGTGGGTCCTGCTGGATAGAAAAGAACTATACCTGTATGTCAGAGTGTATTGTAACTGTTGAAATTACTATATTGTAATGGAGGATACTGGAAGAGTAAAGGTTAAGGCTAGTCTAGCTAACTTTGAAAAATAGTCTGAAATTAAATTACCTGGTTAAGCCATAAAGATCGTATTTTACAGTTCTGATTGCAGCCAGAGACAAAATGTCTGTTTAAACCAGGACAAGGAATCCTACTGTATTGTCCTTCAGGGTGAACTAACTGATACCTTGGAAGGGTGAAAGTTTTTGAAATGGTTTTATAGCTTCCAGATGCTATAACTCATCTTAGCAAAGCTCTGTCTGTGTGCATGGTGACACATATGTGCTAGATTCTGGTTCAGTTTCTAGTAAAGGGGGTAGTGTGGGAACAATAATTCAGATGACCAGATGTATGTGATGTCATTCTATAATCCAGCACTGAAATTATGTCTTAATACTAGGTGAGACAGAAGTCTCAGTGCAGTCTGTTTTTGAAACCTGACAAAGAAGGATCATTCACCCATTTCATCTTGGCTTACTCTAGTAAGTGAACTAGGGAACAGTAATTCCTTAGATCAGTCAGGAAAATATAGTGAGATTAGTTAAGTGTTGTTTTTCTATATCTGCTTGAATCTTTCCATCTGTGTTATTTTTAATATTTCCTATGCCTGAAACTCTTGGTGTTTATTGTAAATAGATATTCAGTATTTTCATGTTCTTTTTATTATTTATTATTAAATATATTTAAACTTTTCATTGTGGCTGGTCTTTTAGAGAATATTTTAACATTTGAGAGTACTTATATTTATTTGGTGGCACTGTGGCCACTCCTGAAAGCCTTACTGCATTGGTCAAACACTACCATTTTTATTAGTGTTAATTTTTCTCAGTATAATTGTGTATGCTTGTAAGACCCTTAAAGTTGCTGGCTTTGTAGTGTTCTGGTGGTGGTATCTTCCTTATAGTCTGGCCAGAAGGGACATAGCTGATAAATCTGTGCCATTTCCCAGGGGTGTGTGTGTGTGTGTGTGTGTGTGTGTGTGTGTGTGTGTGTGTGTGTGTGTGTGTGTGTGTGTGAAAACCAAATCTGAAAGAATGTGTGTCAGCTACTTGGTGCAGGGAAACAGACCAATAGTTCCACAGAGAGGGTGGTGGAGGACTTGGCTTGAACGCTCAGCTGAGGACTCAGCTATACAGCTGTGATCAGTGTGGGGTCTTATTTTGGGCCTGGTGAGAAAGATGGAAACCAAGCCCCAGGACAGGAGTGTGTTCCCTGTATGCTCTTGAGGGAAATTGTGCTTGGTGCAGACAGCTGCATCTGAAAATACTGTGTGTATCTATCTTTGTTCCAAATGAACATCCCTCATCGGTGTCAGTGGTGAGGATGGAGGCTCCCTGATTACTGGCCCAGAGGAGGGACATCACAGGGGTAATATATAATTATTGACCAAGGGATGGGTAAGGCCAATCTATAACCAAGTGGGATTGGTTAATTCAAGCACCAAAAGGGAAACTGGCTAGGCTTTAAATAGCCTGCAAAAGCATCTAGCCTAGTACTTATATATGAACCTATGAATTTATTATACCTTAAAAAAGCCCTAACCTCCAGTGTTCAAATTAACAAAGCCTGCTTCAAATTTCAGAATTCTCTGGCAGCATGTTACAGAAGGCAGACTGCTCATTAAACTGGCAACTCTCATGAAGGGTGTCATCCTTCTTATATTAGTTTATGATTTATACATGAACAGAGGAACAGTAAATAAATAAATCAATAATTTGCAAAGTGTGGGGAATTAATGCCTGCTTGTTTCATCACATGCCTCTCAAAGTTAGCACCACTGCAATGCAGTTTTTGAGACAGAATGTCTTTCTTTGCTGTCCATTTTTAAAATGTTAAATGTAGACCCCCTACTGTTCCCTCCATAACACCCTAAAACCCTAAAGTTAAATATTTTTCTACCAACTCTTAGATCTAGTGAGCAGTGTGTGAACAACCTACATTACTCATTTCACTGCATTTTTATGGCTTTTTCCTTTCTTGGTCCTGAATGTTTCATCTCATCTTTCTATTAAGTTAAAGCAATGCAGTACTGTACTTAACTTCAAGAGAGCCTACAAAGCTTTTTTTTTAACCAGGCAAGCTAGCTGTACTTGCCTCTGAGTAGTTACATAATATCCATTACACAAATAATCAAACTGATTAAATTCAAATAATGTCAGTCCTTCTGGTTCTGAAATGACTGAATTTTGAATTTGACTACTCACTATTATTTGAGTCTCACTTTTCCCAGAGTTTTATTTAATTTTTATTTTATTTAAAATTTGTTTACCAGGAAAGTCCAACTTGGAACAAGCCAATTTTCAGTAGAGGACCAGGGAGAAACTCTCCAGAGGCATGTTTTTGTAATGTGGGAGGAAACCAGATCACTCAGAGGAAACCTGCAAGAACACAGGGAGCACATGCAGACTCCACACTGAAGGCACAGCAGTCGAGAATCAAACCAGAGAACCTCTTGCTGTCAGGTGACAACTCAAAACATTGCACCATCCATATTAGACATCAGAGAATGTAATTAATCTGTAAGCATGTACTTGGCATCTTTGTATAATCTTCTTTTGCTCTCTAATGGAATATGTTTAATCTATAACTTACATCATTTATTTTTGAATATATTGAGGCTATGACTGAAAAAGGGCCCCACTGTTCAGTTGCACTAATGCACACTTACATATATATGTAAGTTAAAACAGTCCTGCCTCCACACACCTCAGTACTTTTTGCTAAGTGAGTCTTCTTATATGCTCCCCACTTTTCTGGCTCTTTCTCCTGTATTATCTTGCCACATGCCCTGTATCTATGAACTGTTGTCTATGAACTATTAATTTACTCTTCAACAAGTACCTGAACCTATCTTAATTATTAATAGTGTTACTTTTGCCTTCACTTGCACCCTTTAGCAACTCCATAATTTAATGTGCTGTAATCTGCCTGTCATCCAGTACTGACTCTGCACAGGTAGGGTTAGATGTTTAGTTCACCCAGCAGTTGCTAGTCTCACCGCAAAATCCAAATCCATTCTTGCCTGATCCCCTGAGCTCATAAGTATCAGCTACTTAAAGATAGTGATCTCAACCTACAAGACCATAATACTACTATTAGATATATTGTAATGTATCTTCAGAAATTCTGAATGGTATTTGCAGAATAATGTAAATGCTTTCCTAATGTATTTTACTGCATACAAGAAATTAAGTTTGGATAAAGGGGTAGTATGGCATCTTGTAGTTGGGCATCTTTGCAAAGTCTTACAGTATATAGTTATAATATATTTTTGTAGCCAAAGTCCCAAACATATTTTCAATGTGGAATGGAAATGTGTCTATACTGAGGCTTTCTCCATGGCCAAGTATCTGAAACAGGGTGTGAGCAGTCATCCTTTGTATCTCTAGTATTCTAATATTTTATTTATTTGTTTATTGACATTTGTTTACTAGGAAAGTCTGAATGGGCAGAATTTTTTCAGCAGAGGCCGAGAGAAAAAAAAAGCTTCCTAAAAATTAAATGAGATTATAGCGAGAGTGGTGAATTAATACATGCAGTGGAAAACAATTATTACATGAATATATACAAAATAATAATGAGGTATATACACATTGTGAAGCTGAATTTTGGTAAGGGGTACATTCATTGCAGTAGGCTGGAGAGTCACATAGGTTAAATTCAGATGCAAAAAGAACAGCATGACTATTGGGTGGCCAGATTATAAACACATCAGATTGAAGGACAGCACTGTGAAGAAAGAGCAAACATTTGTGAACACAAAATGGAACATCAGGTTAAATTTTTTTTTTTACAAAAACTATATTGCTGTATCAAAGAATGATTATATTGAAAGAGTGCATATACATAAGATATGTGGTTATTTAAAAGGGGTAGGTTGAAATAGTTAATGGGAGCAGAGATCATGGAAAAGGGCAGAGAGGCATTTAAAAATGTGAACGTGAGTGTGGTATATATTTGCAATAATCTGCCAAAATTAATTGAGTCAGGCACAAAACTGGAGTGACTGTAAGCGCTGTATAATGGAGAATTGCTGATAAATGTGAATAACATTGATTGGGGTGACTAGATAGTGGGTATGAAATATATTTTTTTAAATCACAAATGATACACAAGCAAAGCCATGAATTAGTAGAAATTTTTTTTGTGCCAGTTTAAAGGTCCGGAAGTTGTCCATTGACCAAACTGTAGTAGGGAGTGAGTTCTAAGCCTTAACTACAGAATTAGAATACAGGGCTGATTTTTAAGCTTTGCTGATAGAGACAAGTCTTTTTTTTTTATCTCTGGATCGGAGAAGTCTGTTAGGATGATAATTATGGAGGATAGTTCTGAGGACTGGGCAGGCTAAAGATTCATGTATCATGTTATTGGTTATGATCTGCTGGGTATATGTCAAATTGTGGAGGATTTCATGCCAGTTTAATAGGCTGAGTATGGAACAGAGATAGGTTTGACACATTTTGTTGGCTACAAAGTTTTCTGTTTTATTATAGCATCGGTCTAGTTTCTAATTTGTGAAGCATGTATGTTTGTGAGGATTGCTACACCATATAGACGAGAAGAAGATAATAGGCAGATGGTAACTAGAACTATTTTTGTGGAATTGGTGAGGAGTTTTTTTATCTATATAGCATTCCTAGCTTTTGATGTTTTTTTTAATGCTGTCATAAATGTGTAGATCAATTATTAGGTAGTCATTTACGGTCACACATAGCAACTTGGTATGTGAGACTATTTTTTTATTTCAGCTTTGTTCAGGAAGGTGATTTTGAATTTGGTTCTGTCTTGGATATGTGATTTGGGAAAGAATTTGAGTAGTGTTGTTTTTGTAGGATTTAAGTGAAAGTTAGGCATTACTCAGCATTTTTTCTGTTAAAAGCATCTTATGGGATTTATTGGAGGTGAATGAGGTTATCAGAGGAGCATATAAAGGTGGAGTTGTCTGCATATTATATTAATGAGACCAGTTGGGTAGAAGTATGAAGATTGTTAATGAAAATATTGGAATGGCCATGTAACAAGCTGGATTCTTCAGTTTGTCAAATTACCTTGATAGAGATGAGGGCTTTATGTACTAGAGTTCTACTGCACATTACTGTGTACCATATCCTATAGAGTGGAGTCTGCGTTCTTTACCAATAGCATTTCATCAAATATTTCTTCTGAATATCTCATGTGATGTTATAATATGATTGTTGAACATCTTGCGTATTGTTATTTTCTGTTATTCTATTCATTGCATGTATTTTTTTCTGAATATAAATTGCACTGGTATTCTATGTGCTTCTAAATATCCTATGCAATGCTGTGCAATGTTTTTCTTAGACTAGCTGTGATGTACTCTTTAATTTACACTTTGTACATTTTCTGAAGCTTTTTCCTCTGGCCTCTTTTGAAAAGGGGTTTTATACCCAGGTGGGTTTTCCTGGTTAACAAATGCAATAAATGAATAAATAAAATAAATAAAGTTTACGTTACGCCATGCTTCTGACCTAGATATAAAAAAGCCAAACATGAATTCTGTTGCCATGTAACCTACTACCTACAGTGCCTACTGAACAAGAGTAGTTCCTCCCCCCTTGCTAGCCCTTTTCTGAGTCCTGCTGCCATGTTTACCAGAGTCATATCTCTACTTTTCAGCAGTATCTGCAAATTTCCATCATTTTTTCCTTCTGTAATGCTTAAATATAGTTACTATTTTATAGTCCATTTAGGGTTGTTGATTTAACCTTTCACTGTAGTCTCCTAACACTGGCCCATATCTTATGGTTCACTTTTATACCTATGTATTTTTTTTAACTCTGTAAGTCGGTTTGCTACTTACCTGCTTAGATTTGGAAAGAGTGTCTGTTTCTCCATTTCATATTTATATTTCTCTGTACTTACATGAGCCCTCTTGTAGACAGACAAACTGATTATGACTTTAGTTGTGCACAAGTGCAAGTCGATTGGCTCCTACTCAAGCAGTAGGTGTAGTCACTAGGTACTTTAATCTCCTGGTCTCTAGTTCTGTACCTCTTTAAAACTTGCAAAGCTACCTCCCTGTGTTCCCCTTGATTATTGTTTTATTTTTAGCACATACAGATTGGATTATACCCTTTTCTCCATTTATTTGTAATGTATTTATGTTAGATTATTTACCTCCCCGCATGCAACTGTCTAGACTGCTTGCAGTCTACAACATCAGCTATAGGGGGTGTTTGCTGGTATATGATTATTTACAGATACAGTATACAATTAATGCTGCACATTGGAATTGTTCTAATTACTTTGAAATTCATTTTTATGTTCTGTCTGTATCACTGTACTGTTATGTAGAGTTGTGTGATGGCAATAATATGGGTGTGTAGTTAATGTGGCTAGCTACATAGCTAGGAATCTAAAATACTCAGCTGTAGTTTCTGTTTATTTTTGTTGGTGCTTTATTTATATGGCTGTAAGTTTATAGGTTATTGTCTGGCAGTTGGTGCAGAGGATTAGGCTGTTTGGTGTAGTTTCTGTGGTATAGCTTATGAATACTTTATCCTCATTTGCCTCTGGTGAGACCTTGAGAAATCACCTAACCAGACCTTGTTCTCATGTCGCCCTTAAAAAGGGATTGTGTGGCCACTGGGCCTACCTGGTTAACAAATATGTATTATTATTATTATTATTATGATTACTTTTACTGTTATTATTGTGACTGGTGTAAGCTACCTCCATTTCTTTAAACAAATGTTTTGTATTTATATGTATGCCAGCTTTCCATTGCCTGTTAACCAGCTGATCACAAATCCTTTCTTCTGTATACCCTACTCATTCAGTTCTGATTTTTCTTTCTCTAGCTGTATGGGACTTCTGTTGTACTATAATTTACTGGGTTTTATCAGGCTACTTTCAATCCAACAGATGGAACTATATATATATATCCCAGGAGCTACTTAATATAAATAACTTCAGAGCAATCAACAGCACAAACAAATTCTGTTTCAGTATAACATTAACATGACCCAAATGTTGTGTCACCTACTTATGTAACTTTTCTCATTTCATTTTTTCCATCTCTAGTTACTCGATCTAATTATATAACTACTTTTTCCTCTGCAGTTCTCTCCTAGTAATCACTGTACTGTCAACCTGTTTCACTTACATTTATCCATACTTACCCATTTCTATATCCAGTACTGCTTATCTGACTAATGTGCATATATATTATATCAGAATCACCTAATTTCTGATGTACAGTAAACTGTAATTGTATGTTTAATATTGTATTATTGTTGCTTTGTTGTGTAGCCTCTGGGTCATACCTCTCAACTGTTCAGATTTTCACAGAATGTCCAGATTTTTGGCTCACATTTTTGGTCTGTTCCTCATAAAGTTTGTGGTTTTCTGGCAAATCACTGGGATGATCTGAGGACTGAAGTCACTAAATAATGACATACGTTTGAGTTTCAGACTTCAAATACTTCAGAAAATGTATGCTAAAACAAACCCTGTTACTCTAGCAACTTTCTAAATTTATAAGAGCAATATTTAAAATATGCCCCTATTTTGGGCCTTCGTCCCCCCGTTTTGTTGGGCTTTGTCCAGATTTCTTGCAGTAAGAGGTTGAGAGGTACGCTGTGAGTCCCATCTGAAAATGGACTCTCCAGGGTGTAAACCCTCTCATTTTGCTTGGAACACTGTTACTTTTGTCATGCCGCTTCATTATAACTTTGCTGCATTGTACACTGGACGAGCACTAAATTGCTTTCTTTAGTTTTATGGACATGTGTAATGTTGCATACGAAAATGGGATTGTATGTATTCAGCTACGTTCGTGGATCCAGTGGATTTATTTACTATAAACTGTTATCTTGCAACTCTTATGGATGCTTTCCTGTTTGGAATTTAGGGACATTTCTGTGTGTCCTTATCAGTCATATTGTTCCAATCTGCTTGCTGATATTTATATTGTTATTTCTTTTAGAGTGCTTACTACTTTAAAATAATATTACATCATTTGCAATATTTTTAAATGTTATTTTGTACCATTTACATTTGCTTCACTTCATTATGTATTTAATGCTTAGGAAGCAGGCAGTATAATAAAGCTAAAGTTGAAGTAAACGAAAGTTAAAATAAAATGAATAAAAATAAATAATAGAGACAGCAAGAGCTTATCAGCATTAAACAAGATAGCGTGTCTGCATACTTGACTACCTCATTTTCATTTTCAGTCTCCCAATAATTTAAAATAAAATCAAACAGTTCTGCCATCACTCATTTCATCTTCTTATGTTGTCTGTCAGATTAAAAGTACATCAGTAAGTTATACTGTAGCTTTGCTTGATTTGAGAGGTGAGTATCGTGTCATACACGTAATCAAACAGTCAAAATATCGAGCATAAAAATATTGATCTAAAATGACCAAAACCCAAAACATCTAAAAAATGAACAAAAAATGCTTTTTTGCAGGGGGTCAAGCCCTCCTACATACCCCATTTGAGAGGCTGTGGCCCTACCTCCCCCACTACTTGTGTATACCAGCTCAGAGATTGTACAACATTTGTCTGTACCCTGCTCTCACCCCCCCATCTGCTCCTTATATATACCAACTCAGAGATTGTACATTTGTCTGTACCCTGATCTCACTCCCCACCTGCTACTTATATATACCAACTCAGAGATAGTACCACATTTGCCTGTATCCTAATGTTACCCCTCCCGCTACTTATGTATACCAACTCAGAGATTCTACATTTGCCTGTATCTTGATATCACCATCCACTGCTTATATGTACGAACTCAGAGACTGTACAACATTTGCCTGTACCCTGATCTCACACCCCACCCCCTGCTACTTATATATACCAACTCAGAGATTGTACAACATTTGCCTATATCCTGGTATCACCCCCCCCCCCACTACTTATATATACCAACTCAGAGATTGTACAACATTTGCCTGTATCCTGGTGTCACCCTTGCTACTTATATATAGCATCTTAGAGGAGATTGTATAACATTTGCCTGTATTCTGACCTCACCCCCACCCCCCGATGTTTATATATACTAACTCAGAGTCTGTACAACATTTGGCTGTATCCTGATGTCACCCCTCCCCTCGCTACTTACATATAACCAACTCAGAGACTGCACAACATTTGCCTGTACCCTGGTCTCACACTGCAGCCCTACTACATATATATACTAACTCAGAGACTCCGCAACATTTGACTGATCTCACACAAAAGAATGTAGGCACACCGTGATCATCTGACTATTCAATTGCATGTGTCAACAAAAAACATTTGCTATTCTGAATGTTCAACTAACTAGAGCCTTCTCACACTATTATGTGCCTGTAAAGGCAGCAAGAACTTTTAAGTGTGTCTACTCAAAGATATATATATGTATGTATATATATATATATATATATATATATATATATATATATATATATATATCATCTCATAGTCCCTGTGATCCCATGCCTGGTACTGTTCCTATGTAATCTGAATTTGATTTTATTTTGTCAATTCATTTTGAAGTGTTCCAAAAATCTATGTGTAAACTTTATTTTTTATTAGCCAGAGAATTGGCCATAGCTTACACTGGATCTCACAACTGTACTCTTAACATCTATGATACACTTGTTTCCATAAAAGTTGCATGAAGAAAGAACTGTAGTAACCAGTAGTTATTGTTTATCTATATATCGTTCATGAAGTAATTTGACAACACACTTTGTGCTTAAACAGCTAAACTATACCAGATCACTGAGATCTCTTTTGGAGCATATTGTAAAGTTTTATAAATAAAATCCCCCTACTACATTTATGAAAATGTTGGTGTGGCTCTGAAGGTCACATAGTCATTGACTGCCTTTTATGACATTATGGATTGAAAGGTTGAAGGTGATTTTTCTTTAAAGGTGAAAGGTTGATACTGTAATCACTCAGTATGTTTAGAAATTGTTTCTGGAACTGCAGTATTAATGAATCTTAAACAAAATAACAACTGGAAAACGCATGGTTAGAGAAGCAAATCCAGCTAGAAAAAACATGACAATTCAGAACACATTCAAATGAATTTTGCTAAGAGTTTCATCCTAAAATTCAAAGTACTACTTCAGAGTGAATAAGACCATAAAATTCAAAGTTGTTATACCATTAAATGATTCACATAATATTATCAGCTGACTAAAACAACCAATGACGTAAACCAACATAAATATTAAAATGGCTGCTAAAGAAAAACATAATATAGCTAAAGCAACACATATCAGCTCCACTAATAAACAAGATAAGTCTACATATACAACAATTTTAAATGATACCATTTATATCTCCTACCTTTTAAAAACATTTAATATTAATTACTGAATTCAAACCTGGAAATTAGCTGCCATAAGGCTTCTTTCTGTTCAACTTTATTTTTTATAATCTTCACTCTTTGGATCTAACTCTACCTTTTATAATCCATAAAAAGATTTTTTTTTATTTTCTGTGAATTCCATTAAATGACTAAATAATGCATTGCTATATTTTTGTCTTAATATTATATAGATATTCTAAAGTTCTCTTTTTCAAAATTATATAGTAACATCCCTACGTAGAATGCATTACAATAACTGGACAATGCAAAATATACTAAGCCTGTAGAGTCACACATTAATCTACCACATTTTATTAATATGTCCTATTAAAATGTAAACTGCAATACAATTCAACTCTTATAGATAGTATAGCATCTATAACTAAGGATTCCTCAACTTCTAATCCCAACCCTGCCCCACAGCCACATATCACCACATTCACTTTCGACTTCAAACCTGTGCCCACATCCTTTACAAGACTACTCTTAAGCAAACAAACTGTGTTTTTCTTCAGCTGATGACCTTCCAAGTGAGTACCTAAAAATAGCAGTCAGTAGTATGGCTTATCTCATCTCAGTCCTTATAAATTGCTTAGTCCAGGAATCCATGTACCCTCTCTCAGGAAAAAGTCGCACATTATCCCTCTGCACAAAAGAAGAAATTCAGCAAACATTAATAACTTTAGACCTATAGCAATCTTATCTCCCCTTGCCAAAATATTTGAAAAATGTATTCAGAAACAACTACTAGACTATCTCCTGTAGGAAGAACTCATATCCCCTATACAACATGGCTTCCATCCTTCCCATAGTAATAGCACTGCCCTTCTAACTTATGTAGATACTGTCAATAAAGTTAGAGATAATGGCAGACTAGTATCTTCCTTATTTATATATTTGTCTGAAGCCTTCGATACAGTTTGTCACAGCAAACTTCTACTCAAATGTCCTCACTTGGTTTCTCTCAACCTAACCTTCTGTGTTCAAAAGCTACCTGTCCAATAGGTACAGTCTGTAAAATAGCACTCCATACTTTGTCCTTATCTCCCAATCACCACTGGTATACTGCAGGGCTCTATCCTTGGTCCTCTCCTCTTTAACATTTTCACCAACACTCTCTATACATCCACACAACAGGCCACCCTAATACAATACACAGATGATTCCACTCTTATTTGCACATCTGACAACATGGTACACCTCCAGAAATTTACTCAGGAATCTTTAATAGCCACTGAAACATGACTTTGTAACTCACAACTCATGCTCAACCCAAAAGACCAAACTATTTCTTTTTTCCACCAAATCCCTTTCTCATAAAATAACAAACCCCAGGATTCAATAAACTCTGTGTAGGCTTCGTACAGAGCCTACATGGAGTTTACATGTTAGCATAATGGTGTGCAGCGTGCGCAGTGCATATTAATGAAGCACAGTGTGCCTAAGCTAGGTGTCATGGCTGGCAACAGTGTTGCTGGCCAGGAGACCATGTAAGCAAATGCAGATATCAATTCTGTGTAAAAGAGAGCACCTACAGTCTGCAGATTTCTGTAGAATGCTACAGTGACCACCAGAGTTTCACAGATAGCTGTGAATCTGTTAGTGCAACATATTTCCATAAAGGCCAGCACAATGTGAGGACATTTAACCAGTTATAGGGACACATTTGCCACAGATGTCACATAGACATGTAGTAGAATGAAACTCAAACATACTTGACATCCTCTTTGAGCAAGATATGGGGACAAAGGCATACATAACGGGGGGGGGGGGCAAGCCCCAAAATAGGGACATATTTTTAATATTACATTTCCAAACTTAGACAGTTGCTAGAATAAATAGGTGGTACATTAGCATGAACTTTCTCAAGAGCATGAAGTTTGAAACTTAAATGTCAGTCATCAGTTTCTGACTTCACTCCGCAGTGCCATGCCAATGATTTGCCAGACAGCAAACATGTTATAAGGACAAGATCACAAATATGAGACAAAAATTGTACAGTCTGCACAAATCAGGACAGTTGAGAGGTATGCACTCAAATATATGTAATACTGAGTCACATCATTCCAGAGACCATCCCAGTGATATGTCAGAAAGCCACATATTTGATAAGGAAATCATTTGAACATCTTGGGAATATCTAGACAGTTGAGAGGTGTGAATGTGAAGTATTTGGTCCAAACACAGTACAGGAAAGTGTACCTACAGTGCAGAGTATTGTGATATCCCATTCCTGGCATTCTGTATTGAAGCTGTATCAATGATCTGTAACAGTTCATAGACTGCCATGTAAAATGATCACTTAGGGCAAGTGTGTGTATTGAATAGGAACACACAAATGAATTGCAGGAATGAACACAGGGAAGGAAGACAGGTGAAGCTCCTTCATGTACAGCAGAGGAGGGCATATCAATGGAAGATGATTGTAGCAACAACACCAATCAGATATCTATATGGTGCAGTACAGATTGTAAAGTAAAAATGTGTTGTCTATGACTGTCACACAAGGTGATATAACAATGAGGGGGACATACGTGTCAGTTAAGCATCCTTACATGAATAATGCAGAGGACATCTATCAGGGATCTGACATACAAATGGGGTAGGGTGCATATTGTGAAGCTGTGCAAACTGATATGCCTGAAGGTGAGTGTACTCTCAGCAGAGGTCTCTGGCATGCTGCCCACAGGTAAAGGATCACAGAAAACATTACAAGAACCAACCATAATCATGGACAATATCAGAATAAGGGTCTATATTATATATTCGAAGCTTCAAAATTTCAAACCTCATATGTTCGACAACATATGATGAAACTTGAAACCTCGAATATATAATAAAAAAGTAAAAAAAAAAAAGTACCTTAGCCCCCCTGCACCCCCCACACCCCCTACTTAAATATACAAATTCCAAGACCGCACTTCAATGCAGAAAAGGGAAATTTTACCATTCTGCATGTATGGAGTCGTTGCCTTTCACCTTCAAATTTTTCGTTGACCATATGAAATTCGAACTTTGAAACGTTCGGCAATTTAATAGGGACCCTCAGAATAATACCACCAGTAATCCCATGCCTCTGACATAACATATGTGATTTAGAGTGATAAGAGATAAGCCTGCACACACACACACACACACACACACACACACACACACACACACACACACACACACACACACACACACACACACACACACACACACACACACACACTCATCAACTCTTATGATACATCCAATCTCTTTGAGGGTAACCATGCACCCTGTGCTATACCTGTATGTGACAGTATGGGCAATACAGGCTATTTGCCTTGTGTGCATGGTATATATATATATATATATATATATATATATATATATATATATATATATATATATATATATATATAGTTCCCCTTCACAAGATCGAATGGATGGAAGCTCGAAATTCATAATCTGGAGACCAGAATCTCGAACTTCCATTCACTCAAAATTGTGAATGGGAGCCTTAGGTTTAAAAAAATAAAAAGTTAACTTATCTTATTGTAGGGGACCAGGTTCCCTGTACCCTAGCAGTTTAAATGTGAATGTTCCGTGACTGCACTATAATGGAGGAATGGAAAATCTTCCGTTTTGCGCTTACATGTATAGTGCAGAATGGGAGATTTCCCTTTCCTTCACTATAGTGCGATCTTGGAGTAGGTATATTTAAGTAGGGGGTGTGGGGGGTGCAGGGGAGGTGAAGCCCCCCTGCGAAAACATTTGAAAGGTGTTACTTTTTTTTTTGTCCCTTTCATATGTTCGAGTT
This sequence comes from Protopterus annectens, assembly GCF_019279795.1. Classification (NCBI taxonomy): domain Eukaryota; kingdom Metazoa; phylum Chordata; order Ceratodontiformes; family Protopteridae; genus Protopterus; species Protopterus annectens. The sequence goes on along the minus strand of NC_056728.1, from coordinate 1,128,758,602 downwards.
TCTCTAAATTCGAGATTCTGGTTTCGAGTTTATGACTTTTGAGTTTAGAGAAATGCGATCATATGAAGGGGAACCATATATATATATAGATAGATATAGCACAATCTACACTGTCACAAATAATATACATGCCATTAATGTTGTCAAACACCTATGTATGTAGTGTGTGTATAGTAGCAAGTAGCACACATGCATCTGGTTTAATAACTTGAGTGGTGTTCCACACCATCAAACAGTCACATATATTCCACAGAAAGAATATCTAGGTATGGCCAATAATCTGTGTAGTGCACTGTGACAAAGGTGGTTCACTTCAGCTACACATCACTGGAAGATATGTAGGAAGAGAGATGCTTCTTCTTGTAACATTTGTTAATGTCTGTTATGCACTTCACAGATAAAGATTCTAGTTGTCTACTAATGTACTATGTTCTTCATCTGTAAATATGTTGTAAGTAATTGCTATGTAAATTGTTAATCGCTATGTAATCCAATGTAACTACTGTATGTTTATTTTAACTGTGGAGCTTTTCTCCTCAGGCTTCCGCTGAAAATGGACCTACATCCAGTCGGACACTCCCAGTCAACAAATATAAATCAATAAAAATAAATAAATAAATAAATCAGAGAGATGAAGAAGTGTGCATTGTAAACAGTTATTGATGTGATGAAGGCTGGGAACCACGAAGGTACTATTGCCTCTGATGAGCATGTCCTTTACATACCCAGCACTTGTGTTATATTTAAGGGAGTAGTCAGCACTGTGACCACATGCTGGTGGATGTACCACTTATCATCTACCCCAGGGCATGGGTCACACACCTATTGGTCTGATTATAGGGTGAGATGTCCACATTATACTTGGCTGGCATGCCTGTTTCCTGATTCAGCAAATCCCTCCATGTTTCTTGTCAATGCAGGAGTTGTCATGGCTGTGGCAGAGGATTTTGGTATGTGTTGATACTATCTGTATTATACTAATATCACAGTTGGAGTCACTGATTGCCCACAATCTGTAGTCCTTCAGGCAGCTGTTTGGACACAGAATGTGTATTTCATCTGTGATGTCCATCACTTAACTAATGGGTAGGAAAGGGCCTATCAGACACCCCTGATGTACTGACCTGATCACTGGACACGACCTATAGGTCATGTCACACATTACAACATAGTGAAATGCCACGTATGTCATACACTGGTCTACCCATTTGGTGATATAGCTGTTTATGGCCACATATGACAGTGTTGATTTAATACCTCAGTGTGGATTTGTGTCAGATGCCTTCACTTGGTCAAGTTCTACAAGATGATATTGTTTTCATCATGCATGCCCTCGATGAGCTCTTTGAGGACATCTATCAGATGTAGCAGACTTGATGTAACATTAACAACTCACACAGGTCTGTTGCACACACCTGGAATATTACTAGTGTACATGTAGAAGAGACCCATGACAACATGTTGGTCTAGCTCACAGTTGAGAAGAGTCAGGATGTCTCTATACATGAGTGCATCAGGAACTGTCCCCCCAACTCAGGTGGATGCATGTTGATGTACACCCTTGTATGGGAACATAGGCCATGTGGAGGGTGTGTTGAAATGTGTATTCAATGATATCAGGAAGGTGTATGTGCTGAGCCACACCATAGGTGATCTGTAATGCTGTCACAGCCAATTGATTCCATGTGATAGGCCTGGATGAAGGTAAGACAGTGCATACTGTTTATCATGATCTGGGCTAGGGTTTTGACACAATCCCCCGTGGAGGTACTATTGAGAAAACATCCAAACTGTGGATTAACCCTTACATCAATTGATAGGTAACCAATTGGCTCACTGACAGAACACATCATGAGAAAGTTATTGAATCAACCTGTACCAGTAGAGCTGTCACCAGTGGCAAACCCCAGGGATCTGTGCTTGGCCCTTCACAGTTTGAACTCTATTTCTTGACAGTCCAGGCTAATGTATATGGCCTTTGGCTTACTAAGTTAGCTGATTCTTACATATTGTGTGCAATCATTGAGTCCACCAATAGTGATAACATAGTACTGAAGGAGCTAACACACACAACTGAATGGTGACAGAAGTACGTGATCTACAAATAAATGCAGAAATGTGTGTTTGTAATGCCATCCATCTCTAAAGTGGAATTCCTTATTAATCACAGCACTGACAACAGTCCTACTATGCAGAAACCCAGTGAACACATGTAGATAGCACACTGAACTTTGACCACCAAGTGTCCTCACTGGTATTAAAAGCCTATGTTGTGCACATCATAAGTCATGCCATCATATTGAAATCTTAGGATTGTATAAAAGCACTGTAGTCAAACCTCATCACAACACTAATAGAGTGTAATGCTCTCTGTTTTTATGTTCCTCACCAGGCACATGTAGCAGCTGGAGCGACCACGGGGCTTTCTTAGCAAGATAACACAGGGCCTACAAATCATGCCATGATGTATGTGGATGGATTAAAAGCCATGTCACTGTAATCTTTATTGTATAGGATAAGGTAACTTCTGTCTGGCCTCCAGGCCAGTCTTTGACCCTGCCCTGGTGGGAGTACTGCATATCCAAAAATCTGATATAGCTGATGACATCAATAGTGTCTTTTGAGGAGAATATAACAGTGAGCCATATGCTGGTATAAAATGCTCAATGTAATGTCAAGCAACAGCTCTCACACACACACACACACACACACACACACACACACACACACACACACACTTGACTGCAGTAAGAATAGAATCCATACCTATCTAAGGTACATAGACCACAGAACACAGTACTTTATGCAAGCATCACAGCTCAAGTCCAACTTGGAGTGTCTCAAATAACACTTTATAGCTGATGACATCAGCAGTATCTTTTGAGGAGACTATAACAGTGTCTCTCATGCTGGTGTGAAATGCTCTGTGTAATGCCAAGCAACACACATACGCACACACACACACACACACACACACACACACACACACACACACACACACACACACACACACACACACACACACACACACACACACAGTGTTGATGGCAGTGATAATGCAACCCCTACATATCTAGGTACACAGACTACATAACTCTGTACTTTACACGAGCACCCCTGCACAAGTCTGACTTTTACATGGCTACAGGTCAGCTTAAAGTGGATGGCATCAGCAGTACATATTGGAGAGAAGAAGTTGACAGCCCTGCATGAAATGGATCTGCAGGAATGTGCAAGTATCAAAATATTGTCAATTCATGGAAGTGGAGCTGTAACTGCAGGATATACACTTCTTCTCTTCTGGCTAGACACACACACAGTTGACTGCAGTGAGAACAGAACCCTACCTATCTAAGGTATACAGACTATAGAACTCAGTACTTTATTCAAGCATCACTACACAAGTCTGACTTTTGTATGGTTGCAGGTCAACTTATAGTGGATGACATCAGCAGTGCATGCTGGAGAGAAGAAGTTGGGAGGCCTGCATGAAATGGATCTCTAAGCATGTGCAAGTATCAAAATATTGGCAGTTCTTAGGACTGGATCAGTAACTGTAGGATACACACTTCTCCTCTGGCGCATGCGCGCGCACACACACACACACACACACACACACACACACACACACACACACACACACACACACACACACACACACACACACACACACACACTTGACTGCAGTGAAAACAGAACTGCTACTTATATGCTCCTCTGGCTAGGCACACACATAAACAGTTGACTGCTGTGAGAAAAGAACCCCTACCTATCTAAGTACACAGACTTTAGAACTCAGTAGTTTACTCAAGCATCATGGTATAAGTTTGACTATTATATAGCTGCAGGTCAACTTATAGTGGAAGACATCAGCAGTGCATGTTGGATTGAAGAAGTTGGGAGGCCTGTATGAAATAGTCTGTAGGCACGTGCCAGCATCAAAATACTGCCAGTCCATGGTACTGAAGCGGTAACTGTAAGATACTTCTGCTTTTCTGGCTAGACACTGACACATGCACCCAGTTAACTGCATTGAGAACAGAACCCTACTTATCTAGATACACAGACTACAGACCACAGTATGTTACACAAGCACCATGGCATAAATTTGACTTTTACAAGACTGCAGGTGAACATATAGTAAATGACATCAGCATGTCATGTGGGAGACCAAATTTTGGGAGACCTGCATAGGCTCATAGCTTCATATGTACATAGGAGGCTACTAGACTAATGGCCTTACAGGGTTTAGAAGCTTAGCTATGTAAAAGCACAAGTACCCATATGGAGCATAATTGGATGGTCATTGTTAGCAGAGCAATTTTGTGAGCAGCACCAACTGTCCCTGTCCATCAGGGACATAGATGACACCCCAGAATTGACTTTGCAATCACTCAACCAGTAGTTAAGGTTGATTGAACAGGGTCATTGAGGAGCACTAATTCTCATGCAGTGGGAGCCTGTTACAGAGAAGTGTGAGTCAGTGGGGTTATATCTGTCTCCCCAGCATGTTCTGTGTATGTCACAGGCTAGGTTGTGAACCCCAGGCTAAGTTATTCTTCTTCCATTTGATTTGAAGATGTGCAGCATTTCCAGTAGGGCAGGGTCTGAGACTGCTCTATTGGGCAGGCACAGGTAACCTCTCAGCAGTCTGCAAGATACTGAGTACACTGACAGGTCTTTCAGTCTTTCCATGTATGTCATGTTTGGAGGCCCTGGAGTCTTCCAGGCACAGCCCTGTGTTTTCTCCAATTGCTGCAGCCATCTGGTGAGGTACAGACAGAAGGGAGCATTGTACTCAATTAATGGTCTGATAAGGGTAGAGTACAGCAGAGTTATGACCTCCCTGGTCTTGGATGTGATGTCAATATGTATGATGTGCACAATGCAGAATGTGTGTGTTACCACTATGAACACATAGTGATGAAAGTGTAGATTGCTATCAACATATGTTCCCAAGTCTCACAACACTATGTTTGAGCTTAGAAAGGTGCAATGTATGTCATAATTAGCAGAGGTACTTCATTGCCAAAGGGGACACTGAGTCATTGCATGCTTTAAGGTTCAGTCCATGAGTTTGGCACCAATCATTTATGTATGGCAGCATGTTACCATCATTGGGGACTCTATATTAGTGCATCCAGTTACCTGTCTTCTGCAAACTTGGTAAACCACAGGCCATATACCATTGTCTGTACTTCAAGGAAGTAGTTTACAAGCAGTTGAGGGCCTAGCACAGATTCTTGTTGTATTTTAATGGTAATTGGCTACTGGTGGAGGTACAGTCCCTTACTTTGAGAGTGTGTATTATGTCAGTGAGCCAGTTGCCTATTCCTATACTACTGTATGGCTTAATTCCCACATGGGAGATCTTCACTGTGACATATGAATGGGGGATAGTGTCAAAGGTCTTAGATACGTCAATACAGAAGGGATGTCCTGTTATCCCTAATCCAGGTCTGTGGGGTCAGTATCCATGAAGTCCACAAGTTTCAATAAGCAAGATCTACCCTTGACAAAAAATGGGTAGGGTCAAGTGTGTTGAAGGTCACCCATATCCCTGTGGATATGGGACATGCTGATTCTTTCCCTAGCCTTGCAGTTAAGTGTTTTTAGGCATATGAGTCAATAGTTGTAGTTCTGCACGTTTACCAGATTGATGTGCATTGGATGGCAGACAATATTTGATATTACATTTTGTACTGTGGTTGATATATGTGTGGAAAAAGTACTGAGACACCAGGGTTGCAGTGCTTGGGGGGGGGGGGTGGCAACGGATTTATGTATTGTAAATATGTGACCTAGTGTTAGATCTGGCCCTCAGTTTGTAATATTTGCACATGTAATTTCATGTCATACACAGGAAATGGACAGTAAACAACAGTAATACATCGTAATATAACATTTGCAAAGTGTGGCGAGCAACGGGTTTGCGCGATGGTTAGCAAAGTGCATATGCATGTGAGATACATGTTTGTGCATAGGTAAGCAACAGGCAAATGTGAGCTGCATTGCTAAAGCCTGATAGTATTGAGTCTATGAAATAGACCTGCTGCTTAACTGACTCTGTGGCAGCTTGTGTTAATACATTAATACATTTGGTTCGAATACAAGTGTAGCTAATACTTTAAAATGCTTTTCATTACAGAGTTATAATGCAGTGACTTGAATTTTTTATATGAGATCTGTTGCTGTTTGTTGGGATAGGGCAGTGGGGTTAAGTAGCACTGCATGAAGGTAACCGCATCGTTTTGCCACTGCTTGCCATCACTGCGCATTGGTGAGCAATGCGCACCTTCTTGCAAACATGGATCCCAAAAAGTGAAGAGATCTATTGATTTTCTGCTACATATGTGTGTGTGTGTTGTGTGTGATTCTATGTTTTGACCGGATTAAAAGTGTTAAAATGGGGTAGACAGGAAAGTGGTGAAATGGGTAGCAAGAAGGGGGAAGAACAAAGTATGACAGTTAGTACTGAGTCTCTGGAATACATCTGCTACTTAACTGACTCTGTGGTAGCATGTGTTAATGTAGTTAATGCAGTGATAGTTCCCTTTTTTGGGGGACAGATGGTACTGGGTTTGAATATAGCTGTATGCAATACTTTTTAAGTACTTTTGCATTACTGTTGCTACATGTTGGTGTTGAATGCACACCATTGCATAATAATATATTAAAGAATTGAAATGGAGAAGATAGAATAGTGATGAAATGGGGAGTAAGATGGGTAGGAAGAACAAAGGGAAAGCAGGGCAGGAATGTGCACTAGGAAGGTAGGAAAGCCCCATAGTGCTCAATTTTTAACAGTGTAAAGTGAACATATGTGCAAAATATTAACTGAATTTGGAATGTTACCTCCAGAGAGGGGTGAGGAGTGAATACAACACAATCATGTTGTATAACCAATTGGACCAAATCAAGTGTGTCAAGAAGACATGTGTCTGAAATGGAGAGCTATTCATGGGATGATTTTGTTTTTGTGGGACAGGTGTCCATTTTTTTAGGGAGAGAGAGGAATGTTGGGGAAGGAATGTAGGTATGTCTGGGTCAGGTAAGTTGGGTAGGCGAGGAAGCAATTGCAGACAGATAAGACAAACAAGACAAGAGATAGGGACAGTGATGGGCACAAAAGGTTGGAGGACACCATGATTGGCATGAGGGTGGGGACATCCAGAACTCATGGTTGTCAAGCAGGGTGGCAGTGAGAATTGAGTCCTCACCCATGGGGCTGTCATCACTGTTACCTCACTCCACCATTGGCTGGAGTACTTGATGTCTCCTTCATCTCCTCCTACTACTGCTACTGCATAAAATAAAGGACAGCAGATTCTTCAGCCAATGTAGGCATGCAATGACAGTGCAGCACACAGCCCAACACACCATCCCTGGCATCTTGGTCCAGGTGATAAAATCATCATCTCTGCTACATACTCCTGGAGGATACCACAGGACCAGTCTCTGGGGCATGACTACCTGAGGGGGTAGGTAGTACAGAGGCAGCAGAGGTGGTGCTGCCAGGTTGGCTCCCAGATGTGCTGGGCAGTGGTGCAGGAACCAGTGGGGGCAGGTGGATCCTATGGGGCAGGCCTATCCCACTGTGCTGTGGAGGATTTTGTGATGTGGTACACATGAAAGACATGGACACATTTTGATGACACTTAATAATAAATTAAATAAAATAAAAATAAAATAAAAAAGAGAGATTAGGGTTGGGTGAGAGAAAAAAATATATAAGATTAGTACCTTCATTTGTGACGTGCATTGCATTAATAGAATTATTTGACTCTATTATCTTAACCTTTGCTTTTCAGACTACCACCTCCTAACAGAGAATTGTTACTTTAAAAGACTACCAGCTCATAACAGAGGCACACTATATTATAGACTGCAGCAAGTACTCTTTGACATGTGCATATATTGCATAGATTATAGTTTACAGCAGGGCATGTGTGCCACTGGTATAGAGCTTTTATCTTAAGCCTTTAAGTTACATATAATTGAAGAATGAACACTATTGTATAGTTGAGAAGTGTGGTCTTTGAACCCACAACCTTTGCCTGAAGTTTAATATTGTACTCTTAGTTTGTGCTACAGACTAATGCATGCATACTTACTTTTACAGTTGAAATATGCATGCTCAGTTTGATATAACTCTATAAAATATCAGAAAGCTATGTTTAACTTTTAATGCTACAACCCTACTCTTTTGCTGCATACATACCACATGCTTCCCTCATCCATGCCAATCTAGCCCCATGGGTTCTTACATTGTCCTCCCAGGCCAGGGCAGCTGCGGAAAAAACAGAACAGAATACCATTATGAATTCCAGTCTTGCCTATATTCAGTTTTTAAGCTTTACAAGTACTCTCTTTAGTTGCTAATTACACAGTTGTAGGATGTCTATATGCATAAAATGTTCGATCCAAGCATCGAGGGTATCCCTCTTCCTCCACCATAAGTCATTATATTGATGCCTACATTGATCACCAGTGTGCAGGATAACTGTGGCACTAGTTACAGCTCGGTTCAAACTATCCCAAGCTTCTGACTTATACTGAAAGCCAGAATAGTCCCCCTGCAGAAGCCTTACACTGTGGTCTTCAACTAGGAGTTGAACAAAAATATTGGACTTCTGGACACCCCATATCTGTGCTCTAGATCTGACACCTTCTACAGAACTGCCTGCCATGTCTACCACAGATCAAGAGCAACGAAGAGTGATGGTTTCCTGCCAGTTCCAGATATTGCATTTAATGGGAGTGTGCACACTATTTGTAAATGTTGCTATAAGAAGGTTGAAAAAACACTTGTCTATGTTGTAATTCATTGCTATAAACTATAATATCACAGCAGTAAAACAAAAGTTGCATATCCTGTACTAGAACCCAGGCCCATCTGTACACTTAACACCTGCTGCACAGGTCTAATTATATAACATTCCCTATTTTACTAATCATTCTTAAGGTCTTGCTGTTAACCACAGCTCAATGTCACTTACTGGGTTTGCACAATGCACAATAGTATTATTTTTTGGCTGTTTGGGTCCATATCTGCTTCCTGAGTAGGTCAGTTGTCCAGTTTGTTCATTGCTGCACTTCACACAAACCCGATAAGCACAGCCAAACTTGACATTCATTTTCCTCTGTTTCCCCTGTTTGCACTACATGGCACATCGTGCAAACAATGGCCAATATAAAAAAAGTGGAAGAGGTAGTTCAAATGAGGAAAAGCAATCTATAATATACACAATAGAAAATATTATTACACATGAGATTTTTCTACTTAGGTCTGGATTTGAACTCTCACCCCAATGCCCCTTCAGAACACAGGATGGATGCCTTATCCCTTTTTGCCATACACATAGCTTTGCAGCAAAGAACATAACTCATATGCACACAACCAACCTCAACAGCATCTACAGTGATTTCAAACCATACAGGTGTTATTTGTACATGTATTAGTTTTGGATGTAGTGCACCTAGTGATCACACAACCTGTCATGATTATTGCTTGCAAATATACAGCTCTGTCTTACGTGTGTGTGTGTGTGTGTGTGTGTGTGTGTGTGTGTGTGTGTGTGTGTGTGCGTGTGTGTGCGTGTGTGTGCATGTGCATGTGTGTGTGTTGGCCATTCTTCATTTATCTGAGTAGTACTCTAAGACATGCAGTTTGTAAGCCATTCTATATCATTGGCCTTAAGATATGTGAGGATATTAAGTGGAAATAATATCATATGCAGTTGCCAACAAATGAAGAACAAGTTGAATGATAAGGAACACAACCTGTGACTTGTGTGCTGCTTACATACATTTCCAGCCTTGCATCTAACACTTTGTAGATCTAACCTGACATGCCTAGTGGAAGTAAGGCAGCCTGCAGTGCTACTATGTTTTCCTTCTCCCAACCACTAATCAGTCACACTTGCAATCCATTAAATATAAACACAGAGGAAGTGCCTGCACTATGTTTACATCTCCTACATGGATCCAACTTTTTGGGATTCAGCAATTTTAATGACTTCACACCTCATTTGCATCTTCACCTTGCTAACATCCCTGAATCTGGACCATAGAAAGGCAACAAGCAGCTAGGCAAACTGATGGTGGGGGCACTTGTTTATGTTGGAAAGACTGCACATAATGCTTATTTCTTCAGGATATAGCTGTACAGAGAAGCACTGAACTTCAGGGGGTATGCTTCCATTTGGTCAGCTACATACTGCATATGTTAGAATGTATTTAAGAAACATCTGAAGCATAGGCTTTTACAGTTTTATCTGTATGCATTAGTTAGAAGTGTACTGATGGCATCGGCATGTTTATCAAGCCATTTCAGAGGTATACATGACTGTGAATACATGAAAATAGAATGCTGTGTGATAAATATGTACACATGTTTCAGGGACATTTCCTTTGAAAGAAGTTTTTATCATTTCAAAGAGGGTTTGTTAGCAAATTGTGTCATTTTCCTGCTCTTTTGCGTTTGGGGGGAGCATAGGTAATTCACTGTTATGGCACAAACAAGGATATGTTGCTCAATTAGTTTGATACCAGGATATGCCACTCATTCCTATTATTACACAATACACTCCAGGTTCAAGATTTGCCTTGTAAATGCATCAGTTGACATGGTTCTGGCAATGTAGACTCCTTTCCATGGCTGTATTCCAAAAGTTTTGGAATATGCAGGTCAAATCAGCATGGAGTCTACACGGATGCTTTATAGCTTATTGAATAGCTCCACTATATTGGATTGGTTGATTAGCATGCAATTCAGCTGCTTATGTTGTAATTAGCATACCTTGGTGTTTACCTGGTTTGCACTGGAGTGTGTGCTTCTATACAGCACTTACTGAATCTAAAACATTCTGCAGCTGTGTGTGCATCGTGCCACAACTAGCACATGGTGAAAAACAACCATGCAGGCTTTATTGAATCCTGGGGAAAATTTAAAGTGCTCTGTATTGATAATACAACCATTGAAGTCACATCTTATAACAAATTATTAGGGATGATAGTGGATGATAAGTTTACATTCAACTTCTATATAAAACATTCATAAGAATAGCTCATCAAAAACTACAGATGCTTTGCAGAGTCAAAATTTTTCTTACTGATGCAACTAAAACTACATTTGCCACTACTTATCTCCTTCCAAAATGTATTTGTGGTACTCCCATCCATACTAACCTGTAGGTTTCACAAAAATTAAAAACTGAACAATGCCAAATTTAGAGCAAACACCCCTTTCAGAACCCATAAGCATCCATCTGCCTGTCCAGCACTAAAAAAACATTCTACACAATTATGTTCACAGTCGGTCATTGTGATCCAGTGACCAAAAACTCCTGTCTGTATACAAATCAATCAAATTTGCTGGGCATTGTCTGTACTCATACAAGGTTGCTAAAGCCTGGAACTACTTATCTGTATCCATCAGGTCAATACCCTCCATCCCATCTTTTAAAACTACTATGAAAGACTTCCTACCTAAAAATCATGCTTTGTTTTTGCTCAAAAGCAGGAAAAATGTCCCTAAATGTGAGCAAGTACCTTTTCATTCATTATAACTCAATACTTTCCCTTCAGCACTTGCTTCCTTAATTCTATCAAATTCCTTTCCCTGACCATCTGTCTAAATATACCATAAGCCTGTTTTTTCCTCACTTCATATTGCAATTCTTGTTTGTATCAGACTAACTTGCTTTTAATTTCCCTGCAAACTGTCTAAAATTTGTATAAATATTAAATGATTGTCATATAACTTGTATCAGTTCTTAACCAATGTTTTCATTTTACCACTAATTTGTTATAATTATTTAAACTGCAGATGTTTTTGTTTTATTTTTGAAGATTATAATTTTTTTTTCTAAAAATGTTTTGTAATAATTTGGAGCTTTTCTCCCCAGGCATCTGCTGAAATTGGACTTCTACTAAGTCAGACTTTCCCAATAATCAAATATCAATCATCAATCAATAAATCAATCAATCAATCAATCAATCAATCAATCAATAAATAAATAAATAGGATCCCTATGACTGTAATGACAGACTTTACAAAAGCCACATGGAAAAGTACCTACAATTTTGTCACTTACTAAAGGAGAATTGATATAATTTGTATATAAATATTCCTGCAAAGTATTTACTTTTTTGCAAACAAAACTGGGTTCCTCCCCCTCTATCTTAAATAATTCTGAAGCCCTTCTCAGAATCTTCCAGTTGTCTTTAACACAATTAATTACTGACCTAGAATCATTAGTCATCTCCACTATAAAAGGTGGATACCTAGCTTTAGAATTACCTTTCAAGAATTTTTTGATCCAACATTTTGCAACCTATCTAATAAAATAGGTAGAAATTTATTATATCTTTTTAAAATAACTTCACCCACTATATCAAAAACAAATCCTTTGATATACCCTCCATCTATAAACAAACCTTTTTTCAACTTCCTTCAGAAATATATCATCAGTAATCAATCTCAATATTCTAACAAACTATCGTCTAGGAACATTATTCTTAATAAACTTGGGATATGACGTTTACTAAATGCATTAATCCTAAAATTCAAAGGACTTCTTCAGAGTGAATAAGACATTAAACGTGTGAATCCACAAGTTTAGTCTATTTTGCATTATGCATTTGTTGAAATGCATTCCATGTATGGATGGTTACTAAAAATTATAAAGACAGAATTTTGGAACATCTATATGATATTAAGACAAACATTACAAGGGAAAATAATTATTAACAGCTGTTTATTTCCAAATGTATTCACTATAAAAATGTGCATTTTTATTTACTTAAAATCAATTTTATATCCAAAATGTTGACTTCATGTCTTGTTTCTCTTCACATGACATGTAGAATAAACTTTTCTTATTAATAATCACCATAAAAGTCTCATGTTGTTCTTGAGTGCCTTTCCAGAAAAAAAATCATCAACATGCCTCTTGTTGCATAGTGTTGTTTAATCAAGTCTTAACTTCAGTTCAGAAAGAAAAATAATTACCAATTTATGCATAAAACTTTTCAGTTGACTAAACAATTACTACATTTAACTTAAAAGGGATAAATAAATACATTGTGGCATAGCTCAGTTTTAATATAGTGCTTTACTGGTGTAAAAGAAAATAATTTGTTTTAGTAACATTATTTGTAAAGGGGGAAGTTAGCCAAGGGTGATACTTAAGCAATAATGCATGAACATGTGTGGGTATAACAGGATTTACTCACAGGTGGTGTGGTTTGATCATGAGGGCAATCATTGCATGATTAGACAAAGCCAGCTGTGGGCAAATCCTGATACACCCACAAACAGGAGTGGATTATTGCTTTTATACAGTGACATTATTTAACAACAAAATTGCTTACCTTTGTTAAATAATGTCCTTATATAAGGCACTTCAGTCTTCTTCCAAGTTGTCTTTGTGGGCTGATGTACCGCGCATGCTTACGGGACTTGTGTTCCCACGTTTGCGCGGTACATTAGTGCAGTGCAAAAGAAGCAATGCAGAAAAGAGAATCTCAGTTGTTTTCTTTAATGTTTAAAAAATTAGGATTTTGCAAGGACAGTGGAGAAATAAAAGGAAAATCAGGTATGTTTCTGTTTCTTTAGTTTTGCAAAAAAACACCTGATATTTCTCTTATTTTGGTGTCCTTCAGCATATGCCAATAGAAGGTCTGGCCACTCAATGGTATTTCTGTGGCTGGACTTTTTCTATGGTGTATGCTCAATTTACAATGGTCATGTTGGTTGGGCTGTCCAATCAGCATGCTCATTTCTGAATAGCAATGAGCAGCCATTGTATAGTCCCATGCATCAAGTTATTTCTATAATGAAGGACTGGGAGTTAAAAGAAACACCAGCTCTCCATAGAAAACAGAAACAAACATTTTTATGACTTATGTGGTACTCAAGGAAGTTTTTATACAAAATTAGTATGCCTATTCTACATACTTTCACTAATGCAGCCAGGACTGTATAAATCATAAATAAAGTGCCATAAAGGTAACTGCTCCATAAACAAATATAAAACAACAACTAATTACAGTAGAAAAGTTCCATTAAAATTGCCTCAGAAATGTAAATGACAGGTCATTATGGTGTTGCCTTTTATCTGATCCACCAGTAATCAGACATATACTACTAGTAACATGCAAATAAATAAACTAAAACTGAATGAATCATAGTATCACATAGCAGCTATAAAACAGTTCTCAGTTCTTTAGTATAGATGGACTAACTTTGTTTCAGTCTAGGTGTAACTGAATATTTATAATTTAAAATAAAGATGAACTCTTACCCTATTTTCCTGATCCCAGTCCTGTCTAATGTTTTCTCATGAACTGTATTCCCAATGCTCTGGGCATATGTATAACTATTTTAGCCTAGGCAATACAATGACTCATGTTTTGGGTATGGGAATTAGTACATTTTGTTTTCTTATTCATACTAAAACCACCATATACAAAAGAACAATGGAAGCAACTTCAATAAAGTATTGCTTACTTGTGTGGCAGTTATCTTGAAGAATTAAGGAACTGTTACTGAGCTGTTTCCTGTAGTCCAGTGGTTCAAGGTTTGATTCCCTCAGTCTCCATTGCCTAATTGTGTGGCTGTGAGCAAGTCACTTAACCAGACACTGCTCCCAGACTGAGTATGGAAATGGTCCTTGGAGATCAGTGCTGCACCCCAGAAAACAAATACACATAAATAAATAAACACATGAATAAATTACTACAATGACCTATGACAACATAATTTATTCTGGACCATTGTGTTAACAAAGCCTCGGGATTACCCTCAATGATTGAAACAGAAACTGGATGGCACAGAATCATTTTATTAATTCAGCTAATTTTTGCTATTTTCTTAAAAACCCAATGCTACCCCAACCCAAACATAGAAAATAAACATTTTATGAAAAGAATCATTGCATTACTCCGCCTCATCCTGTGGCAATTTGTGCCTAGACCAGCTTACTAGTCAGCTGTAGTGGGCATAGCTTAATAAGTTCTCTGCCATCTGATTGGCTATTGTGCAAGCAGTCAGATAAGATGCTGATTAGTGGAACATGAGACAGAAAATGCTAGATAAAGCTTTTGGAAAGATTTAGACAAAGTCAATAGGATAAACTGAAAACTGGCAGCCTACAGACAATCTGTTACAGTCTTTTGCTTGTGCAGGTGAAATTAAGCTTTGGTATATGGTCAATAAGTACTTCACAGTACAAATGTTTAGTTTTATTTGATCAAATGAAAGTTCTACTAGATTCATTTGTAGCTCATCTGTAACAGTTTAATTTCAAAATAATGAAACCAAAAATATGAATCTCACAGTGTTACAGCACTGTAATTAAAACATCTAACACTAAAAACTGTCAAACTTGAAACTACCAAAAATGAAAATACAAAAAATGCACATAATTATAAAGAAAGAAGGCAACGCAAACAGTTTACAAAGTGTTTCTTGCAGTCCTTTACTATATTAACTTCATGATCACACAGATTTGATGTGAGAGCAAGTGCCGCCCTGGGCTAATTTCATTTACTCTACCCTTTTAGTTTGCTGGCTACATTCATACTAACAGTCTCTGCTAATCATTTTTATGGTTAGGTGTTCAGTGTTACAGAGTGCAGTGTTACATATATTTTTTGGTCTCAGGCTGATCTTTTTGAATGTAAATGTCAGGGATATGGGGGTGAAACTGAGCATAGATAAGGTGGTTGTAACTGCATCATCATCATCATCATCATCATCATCAACAACCCCCCTTTTCCCCCCATTTTCTATATGGGGTCAGGGTATCATGTTAACTGTCGCCATCTCTCTCGATTCAATACCACACTCCTGCCTTCCTCGATACTCATGCCTGACTGTCATAGATCTTCTCTCACACAATCCATCCACCTCTTTGCTGGACATCCTCATTTCCTCTTGCCTTCTTCCTGTCTGTCCCAAATCTTCTTCACCAGATTATCTTCTGCTTTTATGCACATGTGTCCAAACCACCGTAATCTGTTCTCTTTGACATTTTCTGCAATTGGAGCTACTTTGACTTCTGCTCTTATGTCCTCATTTCTTCATCTGTCCCACAGTGTGCATCCTACCACCCATCTTAGGCACTTCAATTCCATCACCTATAACATCTTCATCTGCTATGCTTTTACTGCCCAGGTTTCTGTACCAACTGGCACAAATTGTTGGGTATAGTGTATGAGAGAAGAATAACAAAGAAGCTGAAAAGTAAGGTGTACAAAACAGTAGTGTGACCAGTACTGCTGAATGGTACAGAAATCTGGGCAGTGAAGGCAATGTTGTTAAAGAAGATAGAAATCATGGACATGAAGTGGCTGAGATGGCTGGTAGGACCAACACTATGGGACAGATGAAGAACTGAAGCTATCAGAGCAGAAGCCAAAGTAGTTCGAATTGCAGAGAAAGTCAATGAGAACAGATTGATGTGGTTCAGGCACATGTGCTGGAAAGCAGAAGATGATTTGGTTAAGAAGATTTTGGACAAACAGGAAGAAGGTAAGAGGAAACATAGGTGTCCAGACAAAAGATGTAAAGATTGTTTGAGAGAAGACATGTAACAGTCATTCATGACTGTCAAGGTAGGAGAGTGGCACTGAATTGAAAGAGATGATGACAGCTGACGGGACACCCTGGTCCCATGTAGAAAAATGAGGAAAGGAGTTGTTGATAATGATAATCTTCCTATTTTTTAATTTATATTATGAAACTGAAAGTGTCTGATGTGCATTAAGGTACCGACTAGCTGATTTTTTAAATTTCTGAGAAGTGATGCTGTCATAACTCTCAACTTCTTAGAGCAAGAAATCTGGACAAAGCCATGTATAAAAGTGGGACAAAGGCCCAAAAATAGGGCCAATTTTTAAATATTGCTCCTACAAACTTAGACAGTTGATAGGTTTTGCATTAGCATGAATTTTCTGAAGGGTAAGAAGTCTGAAACAAAATGTCTATCATTATTTTCTAACTTTAGTCTTCGATGATTTGCTACTGATTTGCCAGAAAACCACATATTTATGAAAAACAGACCACAAATCTGGACATTCTGCGAAAATATGTACAGCTGAGAGGTATGAATGCTGTATACTCAACATACCAACAGTGTTCTACTTTAGACCATTTAATTTGGTGTTTGTATGTGTCTCCTCATAAAATAATAAGTAAAAGAATTTAAATTAATAGGTAATTTGCTAATCAGAGGGAATCCTTACATATAGTCACTTAAAATTAAAGTGTTTCAGTCAGTCAGAATGTAATGCTCACATATTTACTCCCATCTTTCCATAAAGTAGACAATAATCAGAACTTTTTTATCACTATAAACTGCAGGGAACCTTTTAGGGGGTTTGGTCAAAGTTATTTCAAAGAGGGACTAAAGTGTTACAGTGCAAGTAAAAGCTCAGAATTGATTATGGGTAATGTACAACTCATTTTACTCCATGGAAAGTATCAAGAAATGTGTGACCTTGAGCAAGTCACTTAACCACCCAGTGCTCATGGGTAAATGAGAATTTGTGCTAGGATCCTCAATGGTCCCCAGGACTGGACTACTAGCTTAGTAACCACCTATGATAGTATAATCTGATGTTGATTATCAGATGAAGGGCAACAGAATTAATGTTTTAGTCATGAAAATATATTAGAAAGTGGTCACTTACAGACAATATGGTGTAAGGCCCGTGCACTGGCCCAGTAATCAAGGAGCCTCAATCCTCACCACTAACACCAGTGAGGGGCGTCCACATTGGGAAGGATAACAAATACATACACAGTAAAGTACAATTTTCCTTAACAGCACACAGAGATCACAGTCAGTCTGGGGCTGGTTTCTCCCTTTTTCTCCAGATCCCCAATAAGACTCCCTACTGGCACAGCTATAGAGTGGGGTCTTTAGGCAGGGTCCCAAGCCAAGTCCTCTTAGCACTCTCTCTGTCCAACCAGTGCTTTGTGTCCCTGCCCAAGTACCTGACACACACACACACACACACACACACACACACACACACACACACACACACACACACACACACACACACACACACTCACTTTGAGATATGATTTATATACAACCACGCAGATGCTCCTGGGGAAGGCTGGTACAGGGTCACTAGCTGTACCCCTTCTGTCCAGGCTATAAGGTAGTAATCACTGCCACCAGGCCCTTACCAAAGGGTGTCCAGTTATTACTGTGCAATATTATTATCCAAATGGTAAGTGTGACTGAGCAGCAAGACTTATTTGGAGTGGCTTTGTACAGTATCACTATATACGTACAATGTACTCTAGAGCTTAAATTACCTCTACATAAAACAGCCACAGTTGAAAGGTTTAAAAATATTTAATAAATAATAAAAACACAAGACAAATCTCCACAATTCAACACAATGTTAGTCAAGAGTTCAGAGATAACAGGAAAATACTTAAAATAATACAGTAGAATAGTACTGACATCAATACAGAAAACAGCTAGGTTAAACTTACTATTTTCTGTCTATTTCTAGGAGAGACACTAAAGTCTAAAATCCTACTTAGATACAGATAGAGCAAAGCAAGGGCTGGTGAGTGGTCAGTTCCGAAGACAAATGCAAAATGCTCTCCCTCTGTTTCTGAGAAAGTCCTTTAAATTGATAATACATCCTGCCGACTCATTTTAGATTACATCATTCTTAACAATTCTCTGGTTTCCCAGGCTAGCAGAAACTCTACATTGACATTGCTTAGTAAGCTTGCACCTGGTCAGGAAATTACAGCAATTAAAGACATTATATATGTAAAATCTAGCAATTAACTCCTATTTCAAAACAATAGAAATAATCTGCTGGTTCAGACATCACAGATCCGAGCCCTGAGATTAAAACAGTCATAAAATGCTTGACTTATCAGCTTTCATACAGCAGAGTGCACTGTTACATTTTTGCAGTTCAACATTCAATACAGTCTTTTTACATTTAAGAGAACAAGCCTGTGGCTTATATTAATATTTACAAATGACAGAATTATCAGCCTTCACATATCTTCACATATGGTACAACTTGTTTGTGTGTATATATATATATATATATATATATATATGTATATATATATATATATATATATATATATATATATATATATATATATATATATATATATATATATATATACACACATCTAAAAGTAACCTTTCTTATTATAGCTCAGTAAGTACTCCATTGTACAAAAGCTTGTTTATAATTACATATCTGAAAATTGTACTACACTGTTCACAAGCAGTTTTCAACTTATTTTATGAAACAGAAAGTGTAATTGAATGGAAAAATTTAGCCATGCACCACTGGCATGCATAACAAAAAAAGTAGTGTTTGTGCATAGTTGCAACATTATGGACTTCAACAAATTAACTAAGTTACAGTTTTAGATTTACAGATGCCAAGTGAACATTTATTGCCAGCTGGAACGTGGACACAGGAGCTACTGAAGTATGCTGATTTACCTAAAACATTTAAGTAACAGCAATATTATTGATGGGGCTCTGCCCCAGATTTCAAAATATTGCTGGGATCAGAGTACCTAAGATTCATACGAGTCAATGGTTATGCATTATGCACAATAATTGTGATATTCTACAATGTGGAGAATATATCTCCCTTGAACATAATTCTTTAATCTGAATGTTTGAAAGAAAAATACATGAAACAAGTCTAGTGTGTTGTATGGCCACTGTTTCTACACTCCCATATGTGAGATTAAATTGATCTGTACTAACAAAGTAATCTGGTATGAGCCATTTTCCCTAGCAATGCAAACAAGTCTCTCTTAACATTGCATCACGCATTTGTGTGATACCCTTTCCAAAAAGAGATTCTGAAGTTGCACATCTGACAAGTAATAAATATCTCCAGTATATGTAAACTCTGAATTTGCATTACAGTGTCCAGTCCTGCCAGATGTCTGTGGACCTGTGAACCTTTTGTTCTCTTTTTGGCCTTTTGACTTGCTACTATCTCTTGCAAGTGAAACTGTACCTGGATGTAAAAAACAGCTGACAAGGGAACTGTCTGCAATCTAATTTTCTAGCTCTGTTACCAACTAAGTTGAAAAGGAAACCTGAATGATCTGGTCCAAATGTTTCCTGAAATGTTTCATTCAAATTTTCTGTTTTCTGAAATGCTTTCTAGAAATCCATTATTATCATGCAGCCTGTCTGTGATATATTGTTTAATTAAAAAAAAAGCATCCATCTCCAATATGCATTGCAAAATACAGCACTTTTAACATCTGGCATTCTTCTGTAATTTGAGCAGTACTACCTTCATGAGGTTTAAAGGGATTTCATGCAAATCAACAGAGGATGTATGTTAAGTATTATATGCAGAATTAAAGTAGATATGAATATACTGATACTTTATAGTACACATAGGGTTTGCTAAGGTAAATGTCTTAGAGTTAGTGTTGCTAACAGTGTTTCATTTGCTAACATTTTGCTAGGTTCATGGCCTTTTATGTTAATAATTATTTAAAAAATACTGTAATTGAATTGCAAAAGTATTTTCAACTGGACACTGTAACTGTAGTATACGTTTCCAGAATTAAACTTTATAACATATTCAGCTTGACCACAACATGGGGATCTACATAATAGTAGAACTGGTATCTCTTCTCACACAGGGCATAAACCTTTTCTGCTCATGGCATCCCAATGCAAAGTGCACATCTTTATTTCTAGAAAGTTCAACAATAAATAAGAGTCTGCTTCAACATTTTATAACTAGGCTCAACTATGTAACATTTCAATAGACTTTGCAGAAAGATCTTATTTGTAAGGTAAAGCTGTTCACTGTTTTATTACTAGATTTAACAGTGAAGTCACTATGGCAAGTTGAGAAGAATGAAAAAGTAACACTACACAGCATAAAATGTGTAGCTTACAAACCCAGAATCATGTACTGTTCCAATGCTTGTACACTGGTTTCTGGAAGAAGCATAGATACAGTGACAATAGTCAAAATTGTGCCTGTAAGTAAATGATTTAGCATGCAAAAAAAAAAAAACTTTTTCCCTCTGTGGATGTTGGAGTGGTCTGATATCCAAACCAGACCAAAACTCTCTTCTCTGTCCTTGTAAGTCTCTGGACACTCTTCAGATTTAACAAGTGCCCACTGCTGAATTTCCATTTTTTGTAGTTAAGCTGTCCAGGGTAGCTACCAGGGAGGGGCAGAAACTCACTGAAGTCCTGTCTTGTTATTATGAGAACCAGCCATTGAGTAGTTTCACATCCAAGCTTAAAGCATTCAGGGATCATAAACTGGTCTCCTGGAGTTAGTCAAAACTACTACATTTAACTGTTATGTTTGTGTAGAAGCCTTTTAAGCTGGTAAAATAGGCTTCGGAGTGTTTTATCAGTTCCCAAACCTACATGGGGTGATGTAAATGAAAAGAAGAGAAGAAAAAACAGGCCACATTTACCCTGTCAAGTGTAGCTAAAGATGAGGATAATGAGACCTTAACGTATTCAGTTCAAAGTGCATCTCCATTGGCTTTGATATAGACTGAGGGGATGGGTTATGCATAGGAGGTGTTTCTTTTGGTGAAATATAAACTTTATATAATAATGCTTTATATGATTCATTAATGAGTTATTAAACCTTTCTCCTTTTCCATGATTTCATATGCCAGTTAAGTCAGTAGTACCTAAACACTAGTACTTCCTCTTATTATTGATTATAGATTTCAGAATATTTTCTCAACACTTTATCTAGGATCTGATCATCAGCTGTCTGTCTCAAGAAAAAGTAATACATTTTTAGAACCAAGGAAAATGTGTATATAAAAATCCATTTGCTGACTCTGTTGTTATAGACTTCTCAACTCCTAAGGGGTCAGAGAAAGCAGCTGATCTGAATACTTATCTTAATGATAAAGATGGCTATATCTGCTGCTTTAGTCCTCAGGCACACTAACCAGAGGGCACTTATAGTGTAGTACCAGCGTGGGATTATATACTGCCACGGTGGTGCAGCGGTAGCATTGTTGCCTCACAGCAAGAAGTTCTCCCGTTTGATTCTTGGCTGGAGTACGGGGAGCGCCTTCTGTGTGGAGTCTGCATGTCCTCCCCGAGGTTGGGTGGCGTTCGAAAGACATGCGTAAATGGTCGCGCCTTCGTTGAAGGTTGGACATCAAGCTGGCACCTCGGCGTTCATGAAAATCAACTGCCAATCATTAGCGGACCAGAGTTCCACTGTGGTGATCCCTAACTGGGAAAAGCTGAAAGACAAACAACAACAACCAACGTGGGATTATTATAGCTATAATATATATATATATATATATATATATATATATATATATATATATATATATATATATAGATATGAGCTACCCTGGATTTTCATGGAGGGAATGATAACATTGACTCAGAAAGCAGACAAGATACTCTCAAACATTATTAAGTATGATTATGACTCTATGGATGTTAGTTTTACAGCAACAGCTTCTCCTGCTGTGTGATCTAACCTTTGCAGAAGAAGTTGGGGCTTATTTTCTAGATGCTTCTCTGGAGAAAGCCCACATCTTCTGTCTTTCTTCAGAAAAAAAATCTAAGCCACCTGGGAAAAATGGGAAAAACAAAGCAAGACTATAAAAATTGTAAAACAAATGTTTCATTCCCCAGTTACCAAATATGTCAGGAACTGACTTATTTCTTGGGATTTCTATAGAATGAAGACAAGATAGCAGCAATATATGAAAAAGAAGCAGTTCTACTGTAAACACCAGAAGCAGCAACTGAAAAAAAATAACAAAGACATTTTTTTCTTGTTTCATTTCACTAGGCCTTACTGCCATTTAGAGCATGTTATACATACCTATCTGCAAGAAGAAGAGTATTTTTATTTATGAAATAAACGGTGTCATATAATCACAGAACATTTGTGAGGGAAGTGGATTCCATAGGTTATACCTTATAGTTTTTTTTTTCTCCCTCCAGTTTCAGGACCAGTACCAGATACTTTAAGAGGCTTGGTTCAGGCAGCACATCAGGACTCTGATATACCAACTTTAACAGTCCCCCTGATTACATATAGGCACAGGCTATACCTGGCATCAAGGAAAGAAAAACAATGGAGGTATGTTATAACAAATATCAATAGCTTTATAAAGACAGAGAAGCTCAAGATGTTAAGCTTTTACACTCTTTTTCCTTTTGCAAATAATGTTTGGTTAGTAACTGTGGATCTGAAAAATAGCTGCTTCCATTCCTCAGTTCACAGGGTTCACAAACCATTCATAAGGTCTGCTAAAAACAATTCCGCTAACAATTTCTGTATTTGTTAACATTTATCAACCAGGAGTGCCCAACTGGGAAGTCCCATTTCCAGAGAAGTCACATAAAAATAGCTGCAGAAATGCTAAAATAATCTGTTTATTGAGGGTAATATACTGAGTCAAAGACATAATTGTACACTTTACATCACATAAAAACAAAAGCAGACAGTCTGAGCAAACAATATCAGACTAACAAATAAGAACTAATGATAATGATTGTAAACATTATGACACAAGGTATTTGGAATGACTAAATATAAAACACATACTGATAAATTAAATAGTTATTAATGGAGAATGCAGGAAAACAGAATCAACTATTTTATGCTAACACAATGAAGAATAGCATAGTGCAAGTGAAATACACATCCAAGGAAATGAAGTAAGGAGCATTGAAGCATAATTTGGTGCTTGGCATGATCTGATGAAAGTAATAAGAGAGACTGATAAACAGTAAAGTGAAAGAGTAGTTAGGTTATTTAAATGACCGAGGAAACATTTTAAAACACAATTGCACAAACTGATATGTCATGGAAAAAGAATAGGCAATATAAAAAAACAATTGAACAGCAGAATAATAAACCAACCACAGGATCTGGGATGCTGCAACAATTTATTCTTCCGGTACCTCGGCTAAATGCCTTCAAAGGAATAATCACAGAAACAGTTGCTGCATCTTATATACTATGCATCACACCAATAAATTAATTAATCAATTAAACAGTGTTTATATAATCCAAGAATTTAAAGAGACCATACAAAAATGAATACCATGCAGGAAAAATACCTAAATAAGCAACATCAAAAAACAGTCACAGAATAAATATGAAAAAATTACAATAATTAATTACTATTATTGAGATTATAGTAATTAATTATTGTAATTTCATATTTATTCTGTGACTGTTTTTTGATGTTGCTTATTTAGGTATTTTTCCTGCATGGTATTCATTTTTGTATGGTCTCTTTAAATTCTTGGATTATATAAACACTGTTTAATTGATTAATTAATTTATTGGTGTGATGCATAGTATATAAGATGCAGCAACTGTTTCTGTGATTATTCCTTTGAAGGCATTTAGATGAGGTACCGGAAGAATAAATTGTTGCAGCATCCCAGATCCTGTGGTTGGTTTATTAAAAAGAATAGGCAAACCTGAATGAAATTACTACAGAACTGCAGATTGAGGTAATTTGAAAATAACATTATAAACCATTTTGAATGTGTGTTTACACTGGTTGTGTTTCAAGGAATGGTGTAACTTGTTCAATAGTTTACCTCTTGGCAGCAGAATATCTAGAGTCACTGTGCTTGTTTTTAGATCTGAACCAAAGGGTAAAATGGTCACAAAGACAAAAAAATTCAGTAAAAACTGCAAGAAAGATCCCACCAAGCTCGAGCCTTCACTATATAATATCTTAAACGTTCTGAGTAGAGGCCAAGAAATTTGTACTAGTAGAGGTTGCTTTATTGACCTTAATGCACCCATAAAGACTTAAAAAGCCATGGGCATTCAGAAGTCATGTAAGTGAAGCACTGGTATGTCCATAAGGGGTCATTTGCATATATCCCATAGGCCTCCACTACAACAGGTTTAATGTATTACACAGTGAAGACGCTAGTTTGACTGTGTCTTTCTTTCAGTTTTTGCTCAATGTTTTTAGATCTGAGACAGAAACTAGTTTTTCTCCAGATGTTTTGAGTTTTATGCGGTTATTCTCTGTGTAGCGCATCCAAGGATGTACAGTCATGAGTGTAATGTAAGTTTGCAGGTGAAATATAATTAGATTTGGTTGAGGTGGTGACCAGAACCAAATAAAATTATATAAAGACATAAATGATGGGATCTACCATGATGACTAGCAGGAATGTGAGCCCTAATATGATTTATGATGGATGAATAGTTGTAATCCTGTGTGGTGATGAGCAGAATAGGGAAGGGATGGGGGAAGGTACGATTTTGCAGCTGATTGATGTGAGGTGTCACTGAAACTTGACTTTCCTTAATTGAATGATTTGAGGGTATAGAAATGGGTTAGAGAGTTGATTTTGCTGAAATATTACAATAAGTTTGGCATGAATTCATCATTGTTAAAGATCTAAGTTTCTGTTTGTTTCAAGAAACTGAACACTAGAACAGTGGGTACTGTTTTCAGAGTAAATGCACTGGATATTAGATGAGGAAAAAATACAGGGGCAGTATTAGTATTGTTAAATAGACTTTGTCAGATTCATGACAGTGCTTGACCAAGAAGCTGGTAACTTCAGTATCCTGAAGGTGAGAATAATGTCAAGAAATAGAACTAGGCCATGATAAAGAAGTTAGTTGATGCTCCTCCAAAATCTATTGAGATTGTTGACAACTTACCCAAATCCTGGCTTCTTTGAATTTTACAAGGTCAACACTGAGTGTAAAAGTATGATATTTGGTCCACGAAGTGCATCTTTCATAGGTGTAACTGTTGTAATTTAGTGGATCTAGCATACCTTTTTTATAGAAGGGCCATTTTGTTAAGGATGATTAGAAAAACACAGCTGAAATATAATTCTGCATCACATCACCCAGTGACGGACAAAACATGATGACCAGTTTACAGAATTAATAGTTGAGATGAAAGTATCTGACATAGAATTCTTCATATTTCTGGACAGGCAGCACCTCTAAATGCTGTGAATTTTAGTAAAGCTCTGTAGTGGACACACTATCTTGGATCATGCCTACAAGTAGTCACTTGTCTACTTTGATTAACCCGGTCAACAAAAAACTAAATTAAAAACAGTAAATTCAACATATTCCAACATCACGAGCTCTGCAAAAGAAACTGAAAAAAGAATAATGGTATATCTGTGGCTTTGGTCCTCATAACACCCCTGAGTGTGTGTTAATTTCCTGATATTGGGCTGTGGTGATTCAACTAAATGCAGGTCATCCTTCTGACAAAACCACTCTTCTGGTTGATAAGACATGAATCCAATCCAGTGTGTGTTCTTGGCCATATATCTTGTGCCTGACTAGCAAGGTTGGTACGTTGAGTGGGACCATATACCTGAATGTCAGAATGATTGCAGTCACTACAGCTGGGACACTACCTGGTGCAATGTAGCTATAGGCAAAATTAAGCATTTTGGTTTTGTTAACTTTGAGATTAATAATTAGGCCTTCTCTTTGTAAATAATATCAGCAAATCATTTTGTGAATAATATAGTATCATCTTATTAGCTAAGAAACAGGCAAGGCGCTCTTGGAAAAGGATGTCTAGACCACTACAATTTTATGATTTAAGGGTAGATATCAGTATCTGTTGATTTTGCCATAGTTACATGCAGTTTGAATAGCTGAATTGTAAAGGTGATCAAATGAGTTTTGTTACACTTCTTGAGTTGAAAAGAGCAGTTGTAATACTTTTGACGTTTGTCCAGTTGTTTTGTTAAGATTAAATCCATTTCCATTTCAAGATAATTTCCCTGCCATTTTGCTGTATCCTAGGTATTTATCAAATAACTGTCTCTAGATTTTGCCACCTTTGAGGTTTCAAATGGTACATATTTATATCTACCTAGCTGAGTGCCTGATTCAGACCTAGTGTCTTCAGACTTTATGACTGGCCTTAAAGAAAACTATTCATTGATTTCACAGCTTGATGTGTGTTTTGAAATTCTATAAATTAGACTTACCCCTACCCCATATTAAAATATTCCTGAAATAATTTCCATAGTGGGCAATTTTGTTTAAGATGCTAAGAAAAACACACCCATAGTCTCGATTTTAGTGTAAGAATTCACAGTGATCACACTTTTGTGATAATACTTTAGATTGTCAGTTACTAGCACATCACTTTTCTGCCTGGAACCCAAATCCTAATTCTTTAATTGGACCATTTATTTTCATTGTATAAACCCAAAAAGTCTTAAGACATGATGCTTCTCAATTTCTTGGTGTGTTCTTGCATATAAAATATGTTTAAACTGGAGAATATATTGCACAGTTTCTTTACTATGTAGTGAATGCATTTCCCACATAGCATGAATGAAATATAAATGAGAGGCAGAACAACTTTAAGGGGTAAAATGAGGGGTGCCTCATAATAACGAAAACCTCAAAGGTATGGTTGAGTCTCTAATTTTGCCATTGAGTTAGAAACAGATACCACATGGCTAACAATAAATCAGTTTGCTTGAAGCTCTTGTTTTTATAATGCACTTAATAGAATTTAAAGCATTTTATTTCATTATATTGACAATAATTTTCTCCAAAGAACTCCATATGCCAGACATATCTTTTGCAAGAAGCAATCTGCTCTGGCACCAACTCAAACCAAGATTTTCTATATGTTCTCTCTGTTCAGTTGAAGCTGATATCATTTAAAATTGTACTGCAAGACTATTAGGCTAAATTCCTAGATATCCATTTCAATGGAATGGACCCTGAAAAACATTAAAACCATGTGTATAAAAACTCTGCTGAAACTCTGGACCTGTGCATTAGTGAGAATTCTGAAATTCTTTGTTTGTGGTCTGTTGAACATTTTTAGCTACAGTTTCAGTGCCTTTTAAGGATTCATTTTCATTTGTTACAGACATCCATCCATGTTGTTAAAGTAAAACAAACACTAGAAATATGGTCCTGATTTTTATCGGCTTCAAACAAATAAATGCAGTTATGAATGAATTTTGAATCTGCATTAGTGACATGACAGAGATCCCTTTGTAAAGAGAGTGTGCTTTCAGCCCTGGATATTCTCTGATAAAATATAATTCAGGCCAATTGAAGTGCCATAACAGGAATTACAGTGTATTAATATGTCTAGTGGGGCATTCATAACAGCTGTTTTTGTTCTGCTGCTTCAAAAAGTGATCGCATATCAGTAAAAGTTAGATGAGGAAATTCTGTGAAGGTAGGTTTAGGGAAACTATTCTATTAAGATTGAATGACATTTTGCATTAGAATATTGCTGTCCAGGCAGGTTTTGAAACATTTCATTTCTATTATTTAAAATAATATTTAACTACTTCACATACACACAAACAATGTGAAATGCCTTTTGTTTCTTTGTATACAGATCTATCTTACTGCCTTGTCATATATTGTACTTGTATAGTTTCATGCAGTTCACAGTTTTGTAAAGGATCAGTTCAGTATAGAGATACACAACACTGTTTTTTTTTCTTATACTGTCTTTGAGAAAAATTAAATGAGTCCACAAACAGGATTCCTTTAATGTTACCATTATTCATGGGCGGAGGGTCAAAGCCAATGAGGGAGCTCATCTCAATGTTTCCTTCATCTACTTCATCCTTAAGTTTCCCCTGTGATAATCTGCAAAGGTGATTTAGTGCATAGCAATGTTTGTTTAGTGGTGGTGGTAGTTAGAGGGGCTGTAGCAGTGTGGCTTTTCCAGCATAATGTTCAAAAGCACACCATACTTTTCTCATTTACTGTACATATGAAAGAAAAATAATGCACATTACAAATGAAAACAAGGGCACATGTGCGTAGTACAACCATAGTATATATGTATGCAATCATTGCTACTTTTGAGTGTGTATGTCTCTCTATTACACACACACACACACACACACACACACACACACACACACACACACACACACACACACACACACACACACACACACACACACACAGTCTGTCCCTCTCTCTCGTTCTTTCTCTTGTACTTACGCGCAGTGGGAAATAATCTGAAAATCAATAAACAGTTTCACCTTCTATAAATGATGCGTCTGTCATTAAATTCCTGGCAAGTATTGCAGAAAAGCTAAGACTCACCCCCTGCTGTAGCCATTGACAATTAGACTGCAGGAGTGTATGCTTGTCCAAGAATTTAGAGGGACACAGACTAGACATTGTTGTTTGTTTCTAAATCCTGCTGGTTGCAGCATTTTTTTCTCAGTAAAAAGATAAGGCTTTCTGTGATAACTGACTCATGCAGACTGGGTTTGGCATTAATTAAAAAAAAAAAAAAAAAAAACAGGTGTCTCAGAAATATCTGCTGAGTTGGAAGTTTTGAAGAAAAAAAATCCCATCTGGTATGAGAGCAGCTGTCTATGGTCATAACTGGTGCAGAGCTGATTTGGTACTTAAATCCGGGATTGTTGCCCCCCCCCCCCTTTTTCACAACAGGTGAAAAAAACAGTCTTTTTTTATAATGCTTGTGCAGTTAACCCATGTGAGACTTAAGACAGTTGTGGGTTTCCCAGGAGCAGGCAGGTATACTTTTAATGGTCTACAAATCTAATTTTATTTAATATTCATTTCAAGCAATTTGTTAAGTTAATGTCATAATTTAACTTTTGTAGTTGCTATATGCTTTGTGGTAACTATACCTCTGTCGGTATAATATGCTTATACTTTATATTATAAATAACATACAAATGTATTGCCTCTTATTTATTACTGTACTATGTACAGCTCTGTGAATTAGCCTAGGTGCTTATCTAGTTACAACGTTTCTGTACTGTAACTTGTCTTAGAAATTTATCCAGAGTAAATCCAGTGAAAGCCATGAAGCAATGCAGTCTGGAGCACCCATAATACCTCTCAACAGTCCAGAATTTTGCAGAATGTCCAGAATTTGGCCTTTTATATATATATATATATATATATATATATATATATATATATATATATATATAGAGAGAGAGAGAGAGAGAGAGTCTGTTCCCATAAAATGTGTAGTTTTCTCACAACTCTTTGGGTATTGATGGCAGTAAATAATGATACACATTTAAGTTTCACACTTCATATCATTCAGGAAACACATAATAAAGCAAAACCTGTTATTTTATTAACTTTCTAAATTCATAAGAGCCATATTTAAAAATTGTGTCCGAATCCGGGCCTTTGTCCTACTCATTATTGTTTACTTTGTCCAGAATTCTTGTGATAAGAGGTTGACGGGTGTCCTTCTTATACCATGTTGGTGGTTCTCCTCTAGTCCTAAGATGTTGGACAGCAATTATTACAAAATCCTAGTTGCTGGTTGAAGTTTTCTAAGGTTAGCTATAGATTTAGTTCTCTTACTTTCACTGTACTGCTGCTTGTTATATGGATGTATTATTCTACTTAATGCTTTACTTGTTCATCTGAGTCACTATATATGGCATGTTTGATAGCTGATAATGTCTGCAAACGTATGCTGTCATATATAAGTCCACACCATACACTGTTCTAGCTATATTACATCTGCTAGGACACTTATGATTTCATGACAGATATCCTAGATCAGATTTCCTCAGCGACTCTGTGCACCCACATGTAATTGCATACACTTAACACGAAGGATTTTTGACTTGTACAAAATGTTTTTTCATACCTGGACCTAGTGTCTGTAAAAACGAAATGTCTGTTAGATCCTTTCTCCACAGGTGCCCTCTGCCCAGAAACACTCAACCTGGTCATCCGAAATCTAATAAAATACTTAAGTAAGTATGAGCATTTTCCTCACTAGTCATTGCAGAAGGATATCCATTTTGCACAGCTGCTCCGTCCAAGTTGTTAGCAGTACATAAATGATAACCAATGATTGGTCACCATGTAGGCTTATCAGTGTGGCCTTGTATCCAATGATCAGTCACCATGTAGGCTAATCTGTGTGGCCTTGTATCTCTTCTTTAGCTCCAAGACTGGCAGATGTATAACATATATGCCCACTAAGAAGTATTGACAGGTGGAGAAATATACATATATTTTCAGGTCACAGGTGCATAGCAATATTAATTGTACAACATTTACATATAGTACAGCAATTACAAATGGATGCCAGCTGTGGTGGCATAGATTGATAAAGCCCTGGTTATGACAGAGTTGACTACAAACTGACTGCAAGCACAGACCAAAATAATTCTGGTCTACCATAAACACATTTCTAAACCTAGTAAAAAACTTCTCCAAACTCATTACAAACAGACTATGACACTGACTCTGACCTTAACAAGCATTTTATAGAAACAACTCATTCATAGGTTCATAGGTAGGTACTAGGCTATCTACCCGAAGGCATTTATAAGCCTAGCCAGAATGTGCTGGCTTTCGCCGCCCCCTTAGATTAGTTCCCTGTGCCTCTGCCCAGCACAGCCACTGAAGTGATCCCCGGGGTAAACTTTCAGTTTCCCATCCACTCATCAAGGTTTCTCTTGAAGAGTGTTAGCAAGGAGCTCTGCCTAATGTAGATTGGGATTTTGTTCCAAAGCATGGGAAGTCTCTGGGACAGGCATCTATCCCTCCAGCACGTCCTATTTATTATTGTGGTGAGGTTTAGATCCCTAGAGCACGTGGCTCGAGGGGATAAGGTTTTCTTTACGTGGAGCATGTCCATCAATTCTGGGTTGGACATGGCCTTGTATGTCAGGAAGAGATCACCTCTGAGTAGGCGGTATGCAACTGAGTACAGCTGGAGTTTCTTCAGTCGAGCTGCATAGGGCATCTGTTTGAGGCCAGTGATCCTCTTGGTATGGTACTTCTGTGGTCTTTCCAGCTGTTGCAGGTGTCTTGTATGGTACATCTCAAATGGGGCATTGTACTCTATGATGGGTCTGATGAGTGATGAGTAGAGGGGCACAATGACCTCTTTTGATCTAGATGTGAACCCTTTTGCGATTAGGTGGGCCACATAGAAGGATTTTCTAATCATTTTGGCAATGTGATTATCAAAGGAGAGATTACTATCTACTTGAGTCCCCAGATCCCTTATTACGGTTTCCGTATTTAGGGGACTACCACCTATGTGGTAGTTTGTGGGTACTTTTTTTTCCAAAGGGGATGACTATGCACTTTTTGGCATTTAGCTTGAGGCCATGATTTGGACACCAGGTATCTGTCTCAGTGAGACCCTTTTGGAGGATGTCTGTGTCATCAGGAGAGTCAGTTATAGCCCCTAGTTTGCAGTCGTCTGCGAACTTAGTCAGCCATAGTCCTCCTGTGCTTGCCTGTACCTCTGAGAAGTATATGCCAAACAGGAGGGGTCCTAGGACTGAACCCTGGGGAATGCCACTTGTAACCGGTTTAGAGTCAGACCTAGCTCCTGGAACTCTCACCATGTGGGTTCTGTCCATGAGCCAGTTGGCAACCCATCTTGTGATGTAGTGGTTTATGTTCAGGCTGGTGAGCTTGTCCATAATACCAGAATGGGGAATGGTGTCGAAGGCCTTTGCGAGGTCTAGGTAGGCTGTGTGTACCACCTTTCCCTCATCTATAGCCTTGGTAACTGTCTCAAAGAAGTCCACCAGGTTCAGGAGGCATGATGTGCCCTTAACAAAGCTGAACTGGGTAGGGTCCAGTGTTTGGAGGTTCCCAATGTCTCTGTTAATGAGTTCCATGATGATGCGCTCCATAGCTTTGCAGAACAAGCTAGTCAGGCTTATAGGGTGATAGTTCCCGGGGTCTGTGTAGTTCCACCTTTTAGGAGCAGAATAACCGTTGTTGTGTGCCACTCTATGAGTATGTAGCCTGTGGAGAGGCTGAGTTTGAACAGTGTGTTTAGGTGAGGGGTTAGTTCGTCTTTGAGCTTGTGTAGGATGCAGCCTGGGACACCGTCCGGTCCCATTGATGCTGTATTTTTGACTTTGGAGAGGGCTGTTTTAACCTGAGTGTCTGTGATTTCAGGGGCTCTACATTCTTCTGGTATAGTTATGGGCCCTTTTGGGGGTGAGAGGGGGCTGAAGTTTGCATTGAACCTGTCTGCCAGGATGTTGGTGATATTGGTCGGTTCAGTGTATTTTGTGCCATTCTGCACTAACTCCGAGCAGATTTGAGCATTGCCACTTAGATTCTTGACATAGCTATGCCTTGTGGTTATCTTTGTAGTACTTGGCAATTTTTCTTTCGAAGCTCGCCTTGGATGATTTTATGAGGGATTGTAGTTTCTTGCTGATATTTATCAGGGATGTCTTCCCTTCTTGGGATTTTACTCTTTTCTGTACTAGTTTCCTCCTTCTATTGTATAGCTTGTTTATGGCAGGGGTTGGTTTCCTTTTCTTGGAGGAGTGAGTCTTGGTTTTGCTTGGGATAGCACAATCCATGCATTCTTGTAGGTGCCCATAGAATGCATTAGTAAAGGATTTTGCAGCTTGGACAGCATTATCCTTTAGCATGGGGGCTTTGAAACTTTCCACCTCGGTCTTAAGTAACGTGAAGTTTGCTTTCGAAAAGTTTTTCACGGTGGTTTCCTTGTCTTGGGGTGGGGGCGGAATGTGGATATCCAGTGATTTGTTTATGGTCAGATCTAACCAGCAAGGGGTTGACCTCCGGTGTGGAACACCGGTTGCCTATGTTGGTGATGACCAGGTCCAATATGTTGTCACCTCTGGTGGGAGTGATGACCAGTTGATCCTAAAATCTAGGAAATATCGGGCAAGGGAGTTAGTACTTGAGTAGTTCTCTTAGTTAATGTTTGGGTAATTGAAATCACCCAATATTAGGGTGTTTGGTAGGACCTTTATGTTTCCCAGTGTTTCCAGAAATACGGAATGGGGGTCCTGAGACATGGTGGGTGATCTGTGGCAAGCTACAATTTGAATTGCAGTTTTGCCTGTTGTTAGTTGCACGTGGATGATCTGTGAAGCATCATGCTGTGCCACTAACCTGGAGGTGTGGGTATCCTTGATGAATATGGATATGCCCCCGCCTTTTGTATTTTGGTCTGGATTCTGTGGCCGAAATATGTGGTATGAGTTGTAGCCTGGTAGTGCTGGAGTGCTCCCTGGAGCCTTAAACCAGATTTCTATTACTGCACATATATCGATTTTCTCTATACTGAGGAGTGCCTCGAGTGCGTGCATTTTGAGGTTTACACTTCTGGCATTGAGTAGCATTACCTTCAGTTTTTTTACATCCTTTACACAATCCAGTAACACAGATCCAAACAATCCCTAAAATGTTAGAAATGGATCTTTCATCTGACAATGTTAGTTAATGCAATCTAAATAAGAAAGCTACTACAAAAATGAACAGCTGCCATTCTAGCATCAGATTCAACTCCCACTACAATACCTTCAAATGGCCTTTGATTACATAGCATGTCCAGTGGCCATTATTAATTAACAGGTCAATCTTGGAACAGTGTAGAACAAGGCTCTAGTAATAGTCTTTCATAATATGAGTTCACAAAGGTGGTACTCAGAGTAACATATCAAACCGCAGGCCATTTTTGACCCTATTCCCTCTATCAAAAATATTAGAAAAATGTATTAAAATCTATTTGACCATCTACTAAAAACAACATGGTCTTCAATCCTCAATATGAATTCCATCCATAGTATAGTACTGAAACAGAATTATTACATTTTCTAAACAATGTCAGTCACTGCAAAATCAAGAAATCCATATAGCCTCCTTTCTCCTACATCTAGCTGAGACATTTGATACTGTATCCCACCCTTTATTGCTAAACAAGATGAGAAAATGGATGGTAATCTCATTACTCTGCAGCTGGTCACTAGCTAGCTGTCCAACACATCCCCAGCTGTAATGTGGGCTCAATCATACTCCAACTTTGAAACTATCTTGTAGTCGTACCACAGGAATTTATAAAATGACCCATCCTACTTGATTTTTATCAACAACATGCAGACATCTTCATCGCAACATGCACATCATAATACATAATGCCGCACTTATGCAATATGCAAATGATTCCATACTGATTTGCTCAGCTCAGACTTTCAACCAATTACAGCTTTTTACCCAACAAATTCTCCACAAACTGGAGCACTGGCTTGTCAACTCACAACTTCTTTTATATACAGTAAAGGCTAAATTTATTCTTTTGAGACTATAACCTCATTTAAACAAACTTCTAACTTCTCCATTCCACCCCTTAATGCTACTCCCATTGAACAAGTTCCTTATGTCAAACTCTTATGAATAACCATACATAACAAACTCGAATACCATGTTGTACAAAAGGCAAACAAGAAAATTGTTATGCTTTACAAAGTTAAACCATATCTATCTCCAACATCTCTTCCAAATACAGCCCTGGCCTTTCTGCAGCCCATCCTATTTTCTTTCTCTGTAATGACCAGTACTCCCAAAGGTCAATTACCTAAGCTGGAACAGACATATAACAAAATCACCAAATAGACTGTAAATGTCCCAGACCAAACATACCACTGCATAACCCTCCAGAAACCCGATTGATTTGAATGAAAAAAATGCATTAAAACTCAACCAGCTAAAGGCACTCAACCACATAATGTATAACTTCTTTTTAGCTTAAGTTCATTATAAACCCTTTTAATCACGTCTTCTACCCTCTAGCACTGAACCTATCGACTGTAACATCAGCCGTCCATTCAATTTCATCCTTATTAGTAGTTGGCTTAGCATGTGAGACATAGTTGTGACATATGGATAGTAATTCTCCTTTGTTAGACTTTTTCAATCTTTTTATTGTCTAACCTCATGATAGGTTTTAGATAATATCATATCTAAGAAATTGATAAATATGTCATTATAAGTCAATGTGAACTTTAAAATATCACTTAAAGATTGTTGACATTTACAATACAAATGTGCTACTGTTTTCTGAATCAAAATGTAACGTAAATGTGATTTTAAGTCTGATAAAACCTGCAGCAGATAAACTAAAAACATCCAATAAAACCTGCAGCAGATAAACTAAAAACATCCAATGTATTTGTTAGCTGGGATAGAGCACTGATCCACCTAGACTCTTTTCAAACTCAGCCCAGGAACACTGTCTGATAATCTCAGTCATACACTAGACAAATGGAGGCTGACAAAATCAACCTCTGGACCATAAGAAGCAACTCATTAACATAATCCTCTGTATTAACTGTTAGACTGATTTAATTTGCAATATGTGTGCTTTTTGTGCAGTGAAGAATTGCAAGAGCTTGTGACATTTTTCTATCAATGTAAAAAAGGGAGAGAGAGAGAGAGAGAGAGAGAGAGAGAAGTAAATGTATAGAATTTGTAAATGAAGTTATGAAGTGCAATCATCTGCCTTCTGCTGGAAACCACTGCAATTATACAATGGGAGGTGAAAATATAATTTATCTGCCCTTTAATTATAGGATTAGTGATTGTTCCCAGGTCAGGAAGTTGGAGTAATAAAAGGCAATTAGAAGATTCTTGAAAGAGTTAGCTATCCAAAAGGCCCATAGGTATGCAAGGACAGTGGAGAAAGAATGTTACCTGGAGCTTGTGGCTTGTAAATTTTATTTCCAATGTTTGTGGCTCTCTGCCTGGAAATTTATTTATGCTTATCTTAAGATTCAGTAATTCTTCTAGTTTAAAATTAGCACAATCATTGGTTAGACTGCTACATAAATGGTTTGTGTTTATAACATTTCTGACTTATTTTTAAGAGTGAACAGTCACTGGAAGGTCTCTATCCTGATAATCTGGAGCAATGGTAGTTTACTGCTGTCAGACAGGATGGAAGGCCAAGTGGTGGAGAATATTACCAACCTTCCCGGGAAATTAAATTGTGTATGTGTGTGAATGTAAGGGTTAGTTTAAAGTACCTTTACTTTGGAAAAGTGAGCACCAGAAGTCCCTGAAAATTGAGAGGGCGGATGGAGACAGGGAGAGGCGAGAAAGGAGTCTGGGGAGAGAGGTCAAATGAACAACAATACATTTTTTAGATGTCAGCATTTCTTAAAGTTTAATGTAATGAATATTTTAGATGCCAACATTTCTTAAGGTTTGACTTTGAAGTAAGTTGAATCCAATGCATTTAAGAAGCCTACTTATTCTAATATTTTTTACATTTTAGTAGCCAAATGCCCCACATGACAGAAGAAAGGATTGGTCAAAGATAAACTTATTAGGCTTTCTGGACTACTTTAAAATGCCGAGAAGTTCATAAAAGAAGTGGATGTTCAGTCTTTAATGTTTTTGGAGAGACGTTACCCCAAGGAACTAATCCACAATTTGGTAACTGAAATTTTAGTAGAAGGGGCAGTAATTTTCACCTAATTTAGAGCAAACTGATTCAATTACAAAAAACAAATGTCCAGCATGACAGTGTCAATTTTACAACAGCTATGATTTTCCCTTTTGACAAGAATGGCAGACATTTGAAAAACATGGTATGTCATAACTGGGACTTAACCATTAAGAATGGTCCCCCAAACAAGTTTTGGGTGATGAGCCTTTATGTGTATATAAAAAGGAACAGTAATCTTAAAGACAAGCTTGAAAGAAATTACAATAAGTAAGCCTTCTACTCAGGTGTTTTTTAGGAAAATGACTAAATGTGGCTGTTGCAGCCAACATAGATTTATCAATGACACAGCTAATATATCTGTACCAGGATATAAAAGGACCATTAGTTGTGTGGAACATTATAACTGTGGAACAAAAGGAGTGGTTTATATCACCTCTTCTATATCCTGTTTTTATGTAGGGAAGACAGAATGCCTACTGAGATAAAGAATTTACAATCACAATTACAGTGTCAAGACCAAAGATTCAACTAATGCTCTTGGTGAGCATGCACAACACTGTACCAGTTTAAAAAAAATCATATTTTGCATATGGAACAAGTTCAATATCCAGTACTAGGTGGAAACTGGGAAAATATGATTGAATACAGGGAGTTGTTGTGGCGGTTGAGATTAAACTCTGGGTTATTCCTCTGTCTAATTGATGACATATCTAATAATTTTGTTTTAAAAATGATGGCTGCCAAAATATAATACCATTGTTTTTGTTTGGTATCTATTTTATGTGTTTATGTATATTTAGTTTGGTATGATCCTTTAATTGTTTAGTCACATGACACAGATCACATGGTCCATATTATTTTTAAGAGATTGTACAGTGGTGTGTGTTTGTATTTTGAAGACGTCTCTAAAAAAAGTGAGATGAAGTGCTTACTTTCACCGGAAGACATTTGGTCAACATTCTTTTTGTTTATAATCTGTATGGCACCAGTGGTGTGACTGAAAAGGCCATAAGATTTTCCAGATTTAAAAGTATTTTAATTTAGTGGTAAGCTTTTGAGTGGTTCATAGCACCTTAGCTCTTGTCCACAATTGCTATCTTTATATTGATTTTCAGTGATAGGATTTAAAACCCTCATCTGTCTGTCACCATATTTTTCCTGTCATATCTGGTTGGAGAAGGTAAGATTCCAACCCCATCCTCCTCTCCACAGTCTTTTCTTGGTGGGATTCAAACCCCATTCTCTTGTCCACAGTTTTTACTTTGCAGTTGCATATAACTAAAACTCTTGAAATTAGTCACTTGCATCATTCCATATTACATAAATGTGTAGATCTGGAGTTGTAACAAAAATACATATTTTCTACAAAATATGTTGATTGTAACACTAAATGTTATCTGTTTGTCTTCCAGTTTGTCTTGTAGAGCCTTTTATATGGATAAAACATTGAGAAAACGTTATGGAAAAATACATGTGGATGTTTGTCCCAGCAGAAAAATAAATGCTGATAAGGCATTATGCAAACTTTCTGAAGTATTTGTTTCATTTGAAATACATGCTCTTCAGATCTCCTTTCCTTAGAACAGGTGGCTAAAGTAACTGGTTATAGCTTCAAGGCTATTACTGGCAAACCAGATTAAATGTAGGTAGTTTTCCAGAAATTAATTATATCATTACTGTCATCATCATCATCTCCCTTGCTTCCATATTTACATGCGTTTGGAGTAAAGTGCTAACTGCCATTACCTCTCTTATTTCAGATCAACTCTCCTTTCTTCATCAGCCAAGTATGTGACACTTCTCAGATACTTGAAATTGCTAACCTACTCTACTATTCTCCCTCCATCTCAAATTATAGCTTTGTCTGATTTCTGCATTTGCTGCTATGACCACTGTCTTGTCTGCATTCAGTTTCATCTCATATACCCTCAGTTTTGCCTTCCAGACCTTATAATTTGCAGAAATTCCTTTTCAAAGTCTGCTTGTTGTTTCACATTGTCTGCACACAGCAGCTTTATAGATCTGTCCCCTCTGACCAGTTTGTTAAAGTAGCCCACTGCTGCTGTGAAAACAAGTGGGCTCATATTGGAAGCTTGAAACAATCACACTCTCATCTGGAATGCAGTGTGGGTAAAAATGCTGTTTGCAGTTTTGTCATTGGAGCCTTGTACATAACACACAGTAATTTTACCAGTGTTTCTGGGACTTCAACCCTCACAGGACTGCCCAAATCAACTTTCCTGGAACCTTGCTTTCTTCAAGTTAAGGAATCCCAAGCTCAACTTTGTTGTCTTCTCCAGGTTTTTCTCCACTATGTGTTTCTCCACAAATAGTGGGTCAGTTGTACTGCATCCTGATCTAAATCTAAACTGCTCATCTCCCAACTTACGTTCTACTTTATGCAGTATGACAGGAGATTTAAACCTCTGTACTGTCCACAGTTTTGAGTATCCCCTTTGTCATTGTACACTGGCAGAAGAATGCTTACTCTCCAGTCATCTAGGGTGTACCTCTTTCTCCATTGTCTTTCTCCATACTGCAATGAGTATCCTCAGGAGCCATTTCTACCCTAACTCACTCAACGTCTTGATCACATCTGTCATGACTTCATCTAAACTTGCTACTTTTCATAACTATTTTTTCCTTAGTGCAGTTCATATTTCTTATGGGGGTGTTCTTTCTGTTTCATCAAAGCAGAAATGAATGATGTAAACAGCATTAAACCCTTATTAAGATATGCAGCTTTAAAACATGGATAAGTTTGACTAGATTAATTAGTTGTAATCTAAAGGATTGTAATGTGTGATACTGTCCTCAGTTTCTTGTTTCCCTTTTTCAAATTCCCCTGTATTTAGTGACAGCACTAGGAGGTGCACTCAAGGGCTTGTGCCCCCCCCACAATGCCCCTGCTAGTGGAATCCCTGTTTACCACGTTACATTATTTTCATTATTTTATTTACATTATTATTTATATTATTATTATTATTTACATTATTATTTATATTATTATTATTATTATTTACATTATTATTGTATGACTGCTTGTTATGCTGCTTTCTCTTAAGTCTCCTGCTGAGCCTTATTCATAGACTGGTGTAATAGCATTCAGAAAATCATAACTGCATCATTTATTGTCCCACACATCCAAAACAATAAATCCTGGAATGGGATCTAATGGTTTATTGTGACCAGACATTCCCTTCTAAGTGCTACCCATATCTCTCAATTGTCCCTATTTTTACAGAGTGTCCCTAATTTTGCTTTAAATGTTTGTACTATCCCTGATAACATTTTTAATTTTCTGGTAAATCACTCGATTACAGTCAGTCAGTAATTTCAGTCATTAGAGTTTTATACTTCTTATTGTTCAAAATATACAAAACTTGTTCTATTAACTTTTAAGTGAATTAGAGTAATATTTAAAAATTGTTCCCGGTTTCACCCCCTCCCAATTATTTCTGGCTTTGTCCATCATTGTTGACCAAGTAAATTGAGAGGTATGATGCTAGACCAAAACAGTCAGATCTAAATTATTTATATCGGTATTATTTCAGCCAACCAGAAACAGAGTAATAGGCATTTCATGTTGCTGCATTTACTTGGTATAGCTTTTGTCTTTCTGCTGTCATCCTTTCAGGGACTGGAAAACCAATATCTTTATTTACAGTCTGAGTAGCTCATTTCAAGCAGAAAGCTGTAGGTTCTGTTCCTACATCCGGTACTTAGATTGAGTGTGCAATAATGACACTGCAGTGCAGTATAAGGGTGGTGCTTCCCTCCTAGGTGTGAAATCATTAGGAAATATTAAACTGAGGCCCCATCTACTGGAGTTGTTGGTAGCTAACATGGATGTAAAAGTGGCACATATCAAAAAGAGTATGAGAAGTCCACCAGTATCCTGGCCAAGTTTCCCTTAGTGATTATAAATGCCACCTTGGGCCTCCACAGGAAAAAAGGAAACTGGCCTAGTGGGACTAGTGCATTCAACAAAAAGGTATGTGTAAATAAATAGTTATAACTGCAATATATCTCAGTTATTTTAATGCATCAGTAAATGGTTACAGTTATTATACCTCAATATATCTACCACTGTAAATTTTTTTCCCCCTGAACCCACTTACAATTTGCTTAATACGAGTCATGCTAGACATAAGGAAATTGTTTTAGCATCTATGAGAATATAATGGCTGTAATGTGAGCTAAATGCATCTTCTGGAACTGATTTTAATTTTCACTTTGCTTGAATTACTCTGGTTTGTGTTCTTTTGCCTCTTTAACTATAGTTGCAAATGTTCAACAAAATAAAGTAGCGAACCGCTTGTAGGCTTCCAAATTTTAGTGAAAGTTCTGAAAACCCCTCTTCCACATTCTTCCCAAATTGTCAAAGCTATCATTGTAATCCAGGAGCTGTTAATTGATCACATACTCCTCAACCTCTAGGCACAACAATTCTGGACAAAGGCAAAAAATCAGGGACATACTTTAAATATTTCTCTTATAAACTCAGAATGTTATTTTATTGACTACTAATAAGTTACCTTTAAACAATGAAATTATATGAATGTTATCACCAAAAAAGAGCAACCTGAGAAGTATTTGCTATCCAATCTCACTCAGTTTATTTCATTGTCAGG
Organism: Protopterus annectens; assembly: GCF_019279795.1. Classification (NCBI taxonomy): domain Eukaryota; kingdom Metazoa; phylum Chordata; order Ceratodontiformes; family Protopteridae; genus Protopterus; species Protopterus annectens. Next base: position 1,128,716,692 of record NC_056728.1, on the reverse strand, counting down.
CCTGCTATATTTTACTGTTTGCTGTCTTCTGCCACTAAGACATATGGGTTTTTAAAACAGGAAGCTATTCTTGACACACAAATCTCCAAATTGCTTTTAACATATCTAGTGCCACTTCTTTATTGTCCACATTCCTTTTTCCAGTCTCATCAGTTTGAACCTTCGCCATGTTATCATAATTTCACAGTGCTTCATATTCTTGCACGGATGCTAAATCTTCCCTTGAGCCCATAAATGTCTTAAATCCAAATGTGAAATACACTCTAAAAAACATACAAAGTTTTATGGTTCTCATTCTGTCTTCTATCATAGAGACCAGACATTGGACCCTTTCATGTCAAGTATGAAAGCTACAGTATGATCATTATTACGTTCGGTTCTCGGTTGGAGCGCCTTCTGTGTGGAGTCTGCATGTCCTCCCCGCGGTCGAGTGGCATTCGAAAGGCATGCATAAATGGGAGTGCCTTTGTTGAAGGTTGGGCATCGAGCTGGCACCTTGGCACCGTAAAAATCTACTGTCAATCATTAGTGGACTGGAGTTCTGCTGTGGCGACCCCTAACCGGGAAAAGCTGAAAGAAGAACAACAGAAGCCCTACATTTGTTACCCCATGAACAAAATAGGAGATAATTCAGAGTGCTATATTCATGTATGTGTTTTACCTTTTTCAAATCTGTCCTACAACTTTTAGTGAGTTAGATATCTGGCAGTCGCAACCTGTTTTAATAATAATAATAATAATAATAATAATAATACAATAATAATAATCCTTTTTATACTATCAGTATTTTCATCCTGTTTTTCTCTCTTGTTTTATTGGATCATTATACTATTTAAAATTGGTTTTCTTTGAGTTTACAGTTCTAGCTTAGGGCAGAATGTTGACCTTGTGTTTGTTTCTGTGGATCTTAGGGGAAGACTAATTGCTTATGAATTCCTTGAAGAAATGGAAATTGTTATTTTTTATGGTAATGAAATATCATTTCAAAATGTTCTTATATAGATAGATGCCAAAACTGAATGTCATATGAATAAATTTGATTTTTATTTGTATACTTTGCATTGCCTTCTTTTTTGTTTTGTGTTCTTCTTTTGCAGTATTTTAATGCTTTTCTTTTAGTTTAAAAGTTATATACTATATGGCAGAAGAAACGACTAATCTTATATGCTCTGTGCATCATGTGCTTTCAGTATTGTACCTTTCCCTTGTGCCCACCCTCTACATCACCCTTTCTCCATATGTCCAATAACATTTTTACATTATTCTTTTGTTTATATCTCCACCACACATGCTGGTAGTCTGATTCATTGCTCTGCAGCCCCTCTGTTTGAAAAAGTACTTTTAGAGAGACCTTAGTCCCTACAGACAGCTATCTAGAAACCTCCCCGTCCTCTTTCCTATTTGCTTATTTATTTATGCTTTTGTCATCAAGTTAGTCCCATTAGCCCCATGGCCTCTATTCACAGGAGACCAGCAGTCGTATTCATATTGACTAGGGTACATTTTCCAGGACAACAGTGAAATTCATCTACTCTTTTCAATAAATGTTCTGGGATATTTTATATAACTATATCTGTATGTCTATATATATCTATATCTATATATCTATATATATAAATATGTATATATATGTGTGTGTATGATGAATGATAAATCAACGCTGTAATCTTCCTGTATGTACATATGCCTGAATAAAAATAAATACATACAAACATATGAGTACATATGAGTACATAGGGGTGTGTGTGTGTGTGTGTGTGTGTGTGTGTGTGTGTGTGTGTGTGTGTGTGTGTGTGTGTGTGTGTGTGTGTGTGTGTGTGTGTACTTGTATGTGTGTGCATGTGTGTGTGTGCCTATATGGGAACACTACATAATCTAAAAAGTTTGAAATACTGAATTTCAAACTTTCGAGACCATATAACTGAAACCCCAAACTACCGAAAGACCAGAAGCGCGAATTTCAAAATCCCGACTCTTGGGAGTTTGAAATTCACACTTCTGGTGTTGCGGTATGGTGGAAGGGCAGGTAAGTATTTCTGTTTAACTGTATTGGTTAGAGGTTTAATGTGTAAGTGTGTGTTGTGAGTGTGATGTGTGATTCTGTGAGGGGGATGTAAGTGTGTGGTGGTGTATTCATGTGTTTGTCTGGGTAGTGTGACCTTGTAGTTAGAATATTTAAGTAGGGGGTGTGTGGGGGGCACAGTCCCCCACATGGGGAGGTGCAAGGGGGCTTGCCCCCCTGCTTTGTGTGGTTGTGTTTTGGGGGAAGGTATGTGTATGTGTCTGTGTGTCGTGTATGTTGTGTGTAGTTTTCGGCAGTTTGAATTTCGTGGTTTTGGTTTTTCGGTATTGCAGTGTTTTGGGTGTTTGGTCTCGGGATTTTGGGAGTCGGTAGAATGAGTGTTCAGTATTTAGTAGTGGTTCCGTCTATATGTATATATATTTATATATATATATATATATATATATATATATATATATATATATAGATAGCTATATCTATAGTTATCTGTCTGTCTCTCTCTATATATATATATATGTATACACATATACACACACACACAAAAACACACACACACACTATATATATATATATATATATATATATATATATATATATATATATGTGTGTGAGTGTGTGTGTGTGTGTGTGTGTGTATGTGTATCAATAAATACACCTCTATATGTAGGTATACATATGTTGGTCATTATATATGGACATGTACATACATACATATTTTAGCCAAAGATGAATGTGTTTATGTATATAAGATTATCAGAAGTACTAAATCAGAGGTGACAAGAATTATGTAGTCTGAGATGATTCAGCAGTAATGTGTATTATCAATTTAAGAACTATCTCAGAGGGAAAGAGAGTGCATTTTGTATTTGCCTCTGGATCTGAACACATCCATTCAGCACTTGCATCTGCCTGGCTCTGTAAGTAAGATATTTAGACCTTAGTTTCTCTTAGATATATATAGGAATATAGCAAGATTAGTGTAGATGTTTTCTATATTTATGTGAGACTGTCCTACTATGTTATTTTAAAATATTCCCTGTGACTGTGAACTCTGCTGTCACTATGTTGAGTTAAAATGTATTGTCTTGTGATTTTATTATTTATTATTAAATATGTTTAAACCTTTTAATTCTGATTGGTTTTGTTTAAGAGATATTTAAGCTCTTAGTGTACTTGCATGTGTTTGGTGACATTGCATAGGCCACTCCTAAATAGCCTTAGCTTTGGTCACACTTACTATTTGAATAACAGTAACATGGCACAGTAGAACTGGACACCCTTTGGTAAGGGCCTTTATAGTAGCTGATAAGGGTGGTTGGTGGCAGGTAGTACTACTGTATAGTCTGGGCAGAAGGGGGCATAGGTAGAGAACCTGTTCCAGCCTTCCCCAGGATTGTCTGTCTGTATATAAATCAAATCTCAAAGTGTGTGTGTGTGTCAGCTACTTGGGCAGGGACACGAAGCACTGGTTGGACAGAGAGGGTGCTGGAAGTTTTGGCTTGACCACTCGGCTGATATCTTAACCCTATAGCTGTGCCAGTGGGGAGTCTTATTGGGGATCTGGAGTGAGAGGGAGAAACCAGCCCCAGACTGACTGTGATCACTGTGTGCTCTTAAGGGAACTTGTACTTTACTGTGTGTGTTCTTTTCATCCTCCCAATGTGCACATCCCTCACTGGTGTTAGTGGTAAGGATTGAGGCTCCTTGATTACTGGGCCAGTGCATGGGTGTCAGAAAAGCACCTGGAAATAATTATGCATTTAAATGGGGTTAACCTTCCAGAATATTAATGAACTAGTTACATGCCTCTGATTGCTATTTCTTTTCTCCAAACATCTTTATTAAATTTTCACATATGACAAAGGCAATCTTACACTTATATAAATGAAAAACATACAAAATGATACAACTTTAGTTGCAAACGGTTTACATCACAGACACCATTGAAACAACTGTAGTTGTACACATTATGCATCACTTAAAAAACATCCGGTCACAGTCAGTTAAGCATTATATGGCTCATTCAAATCCTGCCTCTTAAACCTTGTTCCTGCTCTGCATATATTGTTCCCACAATTCCCATTTTTCCTATGTAGTTTGCTCCTTCCTTTTTCTAAAGATCCAAATTCCAATTGTTTTATCTCTGTTACTATATTTACTACTTCTAGTAAAGTTGGTTTAGACTTTGACTTCCATTTTCTAGTAATTGCATTTTTGGAAGCCACCATAAGTAGACTGAGCAAGGCTTTACTATGTCTAGGCAATTCTGATCCTGTAGCATAGCTCAAAAAACTCATCTCCCCAGTCAGTCCAATCTGCTCACCCACATGCCTCTGATTGTTAAGGGTATTGTATACATATTCACGTGTATGGTTAGGAGGAATGTAAAAGACCTAGTGAACTGTGGATATGGACAGAATCTGCCGATATCTGCCAAGTTTACCTAACTGCTTGACACTGTATATTTGCAGATAACATCATTATACTGACTTGTTTGCAATGCTTATGTATGACGTATGATTTGCAGATGATCACTGTTACATTCTTCCACAATTATTTTGTTCATATGACACTCTATGGTGTGTGTGATACATCTGTATGAGTTGTTGTATTAAACAGTAGTCAAACGTGCTAAAATGTTCATGTTTATGTAGATATTTTAACACATGTATAAATTATATAAATACCTTGTATGGCAGTACTGTCCTAATACTTCTGTATTAATTTTATAATACATTGTTGTTACATACATCACATGGTTATTATGTGCTATGCCCATTCGCCTAGGTATATGACTGTAACTACAACTGTTGCATGAGTGCTGCTGTGGTAGTGTAGTGGTTGTGTGAGTGGCCTGTAGTTCTCCACATGCCCTCTGATTTGGATTCAAATCCTACCACTGCACAAATAGTTACATTTGGAAAATGGTAGTCACTTTCTCACTGTTGGCTTTAGGATTTATGACATATGTTGTCCACTTGTTACATGCTGTGAATATTCCATATGCTTTTCTGTCGGTAATGTTATCACATGATGTAACGATTTTGAATAGCATTTTAAGGTACATATCTATTAGTATCTCAACATAGGCATTACAGCTATGTACATATGTGCATGACATTTGCACAAAATTTGAAGGTTCCAGGAGACGCTACAGACGTATTTCCTCTTCTGATGATGACATACCTGGTATAGCTGTGTAGAAATATTATACTTTGCCATGTCTAGCATTGCAACACGATCCTTTATATTGATGTTTTGCATTGCACAGCAGCTGTGACATCAAGAATCAGTCTTCACCATTCTGGTATGCATTGTATGTCTATAGGCAGTTACTCTTTCTTTTAGCTATGGCAGCATCTGTTTGTTTTCACAGTGATGTTTTAACATACACATTTGTTTTGTTTCACTTTACACCACACTGTCTACTTTATGCCATCTTCTCCATGCATCAGCCTTGGAGTACAGGCGCAGTAAGACAGTCTGTACCTTATATATATTTGCAAGGTGTTACACACATATTTTCATAGGTGTACACTAAGCTAATGACCACAAGGGCTTTTTAAGCCTAACCATGCATTCCAAATCTCTGACAAGTTCTCATACCCTAAAGTGTAAGCAGGGGCTTGGGATATTTACCATTTATAGGCTGCCTGTGTCTGTTAGAAGCATATGTGCCAAACCAGGGATGAATTTCCTGTTCCCCATCCAATTACCCAAGTTACACTTGAATTGGGTTAGGTAGGAACTCTGCTTCCTATGAATGGGGAACCTGTTGCAGAGAAGGGGCAGTCTCTGGGATACATACCTGTCTTTCCAGCAGGTCCTATTTATATCACAAGCAAGGTTTAAGTCTTTAGAACATGTAATTCTAGTGCTGTTTGTTTTGCAGATATTTAGGAGGACCATCAGCATGGGGTCCAACAGTGCTTTGTATGCCAGGCATAGATCTCCCCTCAACAGCATGTAGGAGACAGAATACAGGGATAGGGCCTTGAGGCATTCTGCATAGGACATGTTACTTACACCCTGTATTGTTTTAGTGAGGAACCTCTGTGGACATATTGTATCAAAAGCCTTGGCCAAGTTGAGGTAAGCTGTCTGCACTGTCTTACCTTCATCCAATACTTTAGTGACCCTCTCAAAAAGTCCACCAGAATTTAATAGGCATGACCTTCCTTTAACAAAGCTGAGTTATGATGGGTCCAACATTTACAGGTTATCTATGTCCTCATTTATCATGCCCATGATGATTATATCCATGGACCTACATATAAGGCCATTAAGACTTACAGGACTGTAGTTACCCAGCTCAGTGGCTGGACCTCCTTTGTGCAGAGGAATGACTGTAGCCATCTTCCATTCCTTGATCACAAAACCTGACTGAAGACTTCAGTTGAAAAGTTATTCAAGTGGAACAGAGAGGTAAACAATCCGGGATGTTTTCGGGGCCCATTGATGTCAGGTTTTTGGTCTTGGAAAGTGCATCAATGACCTGTTGCTTAGGGGATTCTGTTATATGGTATTTCCTTTGGAATAACTGGGAGGGGGGAGTGCTGAACTTGCCATCCAAAAGGCTGGCAATGGCCTCTGGTTCAGTGTGGGTGATGCCATTTACACTAAGTTCTGTGCATTGTTGTGTATTTCCTCTGAGGTTACAGACATAGCTGTAAAAAGCTTTGTGGTTGTCCTTTGCCTTATAAGCTATTTTTTCTTCAAATTCAGCATTTGAAGTATTAATTAACTCTTTTAGCTTCCAGTTTAGATTGGTTAAGGGGCTTTTAGTATGTATGGCTTTGTTCCTCCTACGCTTGGCCAAGATGTTTTTTTCTTTTGTTGTATAACTGATTGATACTGTGATTCCACCAGGGTGGCTTGTCTTTTGAGTTGTCTTATTCTTAATGAGTGGGCACAGCTCGTTCTATATACAGCTGTCAGTATGGCTGTGCAGAGATTTTGTAAATAGCTCAGTATGTGGGTTTTGGTTTGCTTGGAATTTAGCCAAAGTGTTGCTTACTAGAGAGAGTTTAGCCCTGAAATAGTTCCTAAAGGTCATTGGTTTCACTTAATGCCTGGATTTCATTTTTATTTCAAGTAATACTGCCTTATGGTCAGATCTAATGAACAAACATATTAATTGGGTGAGGAACATCAGCCTCTCCATGTTCATGATCATGAAGTCAAGGATGTCTGCACCCCTGGTAGGAGAATGGCCCAACTGTTCCAGGATGTTCATATCAGCAAAGTTTAGGAATCATTGAGCTTGTGCATTAGAAGTGGTGTAGGTTTCCCAGCCTATAGAGGGGTAGTTGAGATCCCACATGAATATTGAATTGAGTCGAATGATGAGTGACTTTAGTACATTGAGATAGGTAGTATGTTTTTTCTGGGACTTAGAGGGGGACCTATAAGTTGCAAGGATAGAGTATGACACCCTGTTTATGGTGAGTTGCACATGTATGATTTCCAGTGAGTCATACACTTTAACTAGTCTGGATGTGAGACTGGTTTTAATATAAACTGAGACTCCTTCACCTTTAGTTCCCTCCTGTGTACTAGCTGGTCTAAAGGTGTGAAAGGCATTAAACCTGCACTGCTGGGGTACTCGCAGTGTCTTTAACCCACACACAGATATCTACACTCTCCAGGGAGAGGAAGGCTTGCAGTGAGTGACATTTCTTGTTAAGACTTCTTACATTGAGCAGTACTACTTTCAGATATTCCTTCATAGGTTCAGTATCAGTTTGGCATTGCCCAGAAAAGGAACTATGGGAGTGCAAAAGGTCGTTGCCAATGTCTAAAAGCCTACAGGGCGTAAGTGCAGACCATTTCTGGCAAAGCAGCATGGTCTGTCAACCATGTCCTCCCAGGCCGTCAAATATTGTACCCCCCTGGATTGGCACCAGAAGATAGTACGCTGCTCAGTGCTGAGCTCATACCTGCCTGAGACACATAATCAACTAACTCAATCATGTCTCACTTCATATAGCCAAGGGAGGTACATCTCAGGTCATTAACACCCACATGGACTATGACAGAGTCATACTGGTACCTGTGGTTCAATGACCTGAGTGCCTGTGCGACTTGACATATCCTAGCCCTGGAAAGGCAGCTAACTGTGACTCTGTCCTTACTCAGTCTAGTGAGAGGGGACATTGGTGTGCCTCACTATAGAATCACCAATAACCAGGAAATTCACCGGTGTGGTGGTTTACCTTAAGGGCTTAGCAGTGGAGGCATTGGATACAGTGTTACTATGTGTAGCTGTAGGTGGTGTTTTAATGGAGTGTTTATGTGATGGCTGAGGACCTTTTCTTTGATTGTACTGCGCAGGAGGTCTTAGTGTTTTAGGAAGGTTACCTCTAAGTACCTCAGCATAAGTAGTTTTACGTGTAGGGTCTTTACCCTGTCCAGTAGGTGTGATGCACGTGTCACTGACAACCACTATTGGATTAGTTTTGCTTGTTTTGTCATCAGTCACTTTTCTCTACCACTGGGCATGGAAATACCTCATCCTGACTGGCTTTAAAAGGACCCTAAAAACCCATCTCTTAATACTAGCTCATAACATATGATTTATAGTTATAATCATATTTCATCTTTTTTGTCTTCCATTTTGTTGTTTTGTGGTTTAATATATTTTACTTACTGTAATGCTGCTTGGTTACAAGCACCTTTATAAATATGATCTTGAGTCCTTCTTAGGCTGAAAAATTATCTATGTGGTTTATATAGTCCTCTTCTTTGTGTATATTCAGTCTATTACTTCCCCTTGCACAAGGGTGGTGCTTCCACTGACCCCGGGAATTATACACTTATTAGCCTGACTAGCCTTATCTGCAAAGCCATGGAGAAAGTCATCATGGACCTTATCAACAAAGATACAGGTAATCTCACTTCACCCTATTCAGTTTGGATTTGTGAAAGGGGGATCATGCCTGTTAAACCTGGCGGACTTCTTTAAAACAGTCACCAAAGCCCTGGACAAGAGTAAAACAGACAGTCTACCTGGAAGTGGCTAAGGCTGTTGACACTATTCCACACTCAGGCATTAATGACCAACTCACCCAGCTAGGTATCAACCCTTATATTGTTAGTTGGGTTACTAACTGACTCACCGATAGAACTCATACAGTCAAAATAGGGAAATCCACCTCCAACAGCAGACCCGTAACCAGTGGTGTTCCACAGGGATCAGCCCTGGGACCTCTATTGTTTGGAATCTATTTCTCTGAGGTACAAGCAAAAACTAAAGGTCTGTGGCTGACAAAGTTAGCTGATGACTGCAAACTTGGAGCTGTCATAGAATCCCCAAATGATGTCAACATCCTACAAAGGGTCTTATGCAAACAAATGATTGGTGCAAAAGTCACTGCCTTAAACTCAATATAAAAATCTATTATCATCCCTTTCAGTAAGAGCAATGCTCCTTATAACTACCACATCAATAGAAACACCCTAAGCATGCACTCGGTGGTGAGAGACCTGGGCACACAGGTTGACAGCAACCTTACCTTTGATCACCATGTTTCCACAGTGGTAAGAAGGGCATTCTATATTGCTCATCTCATAAATAAGGGCATTGCTTCCAGAAAAAAAGAAGTTATAATCTCCCATAAATAAGGGCATTGCCTCCAGAAAAAAAAGAAGTTATGACCTCCCTGTATTCTTCCCTTATCAGGCCAATAATTGAGTACAGTGTCCCTTTTGGTATGTACCTTTCCAGGCACCTGCAGCAATTGGAGAGACCACAAAAGTTCCTCACAAGGAGAATTCAAGGTATTCAGAATCTGTCCTATGTAGATCAGCTGAAATCACTGTCATTTTACTCCATTTCATACAGACTATTCAGAGGCGATCTCAGTCTTGCGTATAAGGCAATCAATGTCTCTGCTTTATTGGAAATGCTACATATTCGTAAGCCCAATGGCTCATGGGTTACTCACTCTAAAGACCTTAACCTGGTATGTGACATTAATAGAACTTGCTGGAGAGACAGGTTTGTTTCCCAGAGGTTACCACATCTGTGGAACAGACTCCCAATTTATGTCAAGCAGAGCACATCTTTGGCCCTCTTCAAGCACAATCTGGATGATTGGATGGGTAACCGTAAATTCAACTCTGGGGTTCCATCCATGTCTCTCTTGGACAGGGACAATAGCTGTTGATTGTGGAAACAAGGGCAGAACTTGGCTAGGCTTGTAAGGGCCCTAGGATCCTATGACGTGATAGTTATGTAACAGTGACTATGATGAACTACCAGAATTAAAGTGTGAAATGTGTGAAGTGTGAAGAAGTGTGAAATAAATGTGAAACAAAATGCTACTGCACTATTTGAGTTTCATGGATTAAAGAAAGGTGGGACACTCAGACAACAGCTTGGACTCACACCCCTGATCTTTGTTGGCCATGATCAACACTTCTCTTGGAAACTGGATGCTATATGTCTAAACCCCTGACAATAGAGACTCTTGTCTCTCCTGCTTCCTGTTTCTGATGAGGCCTCCATAGCTCTCTGACATGATCTTATGCAGTCATGCCATGTCCTTTCTTGTCCTTGTTGCCCTAGCTCCTGTAGTCTCAAGTCACATCCTTTCTCCACTATCTAATGCACCTCTATGTTGGCTTTCCACTGGAGTCAGTCTAGTAGTCTGATGTCCCATTCTTGGTGAGGCTACCAGAACTGGCCTACAGTACTCTATGGAGCAGTGATGGTGTGGTGTGACAAGGGCCTATCACAGCAGAAACATTACCACTTTGCTTGTGGTTTCTATCCCCTTGAAGGTATATCTTAGCAGTCTGTTTACTTCTACAACTACCCTACCACTCTGCTCCTAGTTATCCAATCCAGGTGCAATCCAGCCCCATAGATCATTTTCCTATACTGTGCTATCATTTCCAGCCATCAGCTGATACTTTATACAAACATTGCTGTGATTCAATTACTTTAAGTCTGTACTGAACCTCAAGTACTATTCCCTCTCTGCCCTCTTGACCAGCCTTTCCAAATAACTCTTTAGACTCTTCTCCCCATCCTATACTTTTGTATGTATGGTTGTACCATCAGGGAACTCGAGCCTATGCTTTGCTCTTTCAGATATGTCTAGGAGAAATGCACATGACGTGATCCAGAACACCGCTTGGTGTTCTACACTTTAACCATATATTATTTTAGTTCCTCTGTCTTGGTCCAACTCCAAATCCCCTCCACCGTTTCTATCAGCAGCCTGCATGAGACTCAATAAGATGTTTCAGTGAACCTCAGTTAGATCTCACCTACTGTGGTTCCCCTTTCAAGTTCACATATAACCCAGTTATACAACTGCATCAAGTCTGACTGACATATCTTTCTATCTTTGAACCCTTGTTGTCCTCTTAAGAGTTTAACTAGTCTTCCCTCAGGATCCCCTCCTTGGATGTTTTATTATTGTTAAGCTAATCTGTCTGAAGATTCCTGCAGTTTTTCCTGCTTCTGTTGTAGACGAGTATCCTACCTGTCATCTTCCAGTAGGCAGGCACTTTTCTCTGCTTAGTGATTTGTTGAAGAAATCCCGATCACTGATTGATGGTCATTTGATCAGGTTCTTATAGCCTGATCATGTTTTGTCAAAAAAATATGTTTACTCAAGTGCTATCATTTTGATTGTTGCCACCTTGGTACTGCTTTTTGTGCAAGTCCACAGCAGTGATTTTCTCCTTTCCACACTGTTGTACAACCATGTGCTTATATGTACAGTAATGAGCATGAGTCAGAAAGTCCTCCATATAGAGGTGCAGGCTGTCTTGCCCCTCCCCCTGCACAGTTTGGATGAGTTTTGTTCACAGTCGTTTTAGAGACTGAGAAGCTGGTTTACTATCCCTTGCTTTGAAGTTTATCATACATGAAACCTACTGAAGACCTCTCTCAGGGGATCCACCAGCAAATTATTCATATTTCTGTGGATTCTGTGATGAATACCATCTATTCATTGTGATATATTCTCCCTAAGGTAGGTATTTCTCTTTCTATTTCTTTCTTTTTCATTGTATTGTCTGCCCACTGTTCTCTATTCTCTGGCCTACGTCTTGCCTCCTTTCCACCTTGTACTGCCTTTATTTTGTTTGTAAAACTTGAAATAAAGTATTCATTTACTGTCTCTGCTTTTTCAGTCTTCTGTGGTTTCCCATCTATCTTTGCTCTGCCAGGTGAGGCCTGTCTCTCTTTCCTTCCTTTCTGCTCTATGCCAAAAAAATCCTATGTTCCCCTTCCTAATCCCTTCTGCCACCCCCCTTTTAACTTGTGTCTTTGCTGCAATCAACACCGTTGCTGTCCTTCATCTAGTCTCTTTGTACTGTAAATTCTCCGCCTCTCTATCCCCTCCTCTCAAACTCTTGTATCCCCTTTCTTTTGCCCTAATTTCAAGCCTTACATCCCCATGTAGCCACATTGGTCTTCTTCCTTTTGCATCCCTGTTTCCTCACTAATCTTTGACTATCACCCCCAGTTCAGCATATAGTCTTCCTGTTCCTGTGAAGCAGAGCCCTTTTCTGACTACCTTCAAGCCCAATCTGAACCAATGGATGGGAATTTGCAATTCTAAGGTGGCACCCATATCCTTTATGGACAAAGGCAGCTTGTAAAAATTGTCAAAACCCTGTTTGCTGACCCTTGTTATCTTTCCTTTAGGGATAGAAAATTGGGTAAAATCTGGGCAGAACTGGCTAGGCTTTTAAATGCTCTTGAGCCATTAGGCTAGTAATCTCCTATGAACCTATAAAATCTCACAACATTAACTTTGTAGTCCTTGCCTTCCCCACTCTAAAACACACAGTTGCATGATTATTACTGGTTAATGGAGGCTTCACCTTGGCACCCATGACTCATTCTGCAGTGGTTAGGACCACCACCTGAATTGTATTCTTTCCAGTATAGTCTTGCATCAGTTATCTTAACCACCCCTCATACTTCGCACCCTTAGTCAACCCCACCTGCATATTGTAATTTGGAATTTCCCAAGCTGATCCTGCCAGAATCAGATATCCCATGAGAATTACCATCTTCCTCAAATTCAAGGCATTTATTCTCTCACTGAGTCTTTCATATTTCTCCTTTGATGTTGTTTGGGAATGATAAACTGCATTTAGCAATTAATCCTCCCTCCTTCCCCTAAATGAACTGTACGGGTAAGGAACCCCTTCCTTCTCCACTTTATCAGGTAATGTTCTCCCTTCTCTTTGATCTCACAGCCAATGCTTTTCTAGTTCCCTATCATTCTCAAACCATGTTCTACCCTGTCTTGACCTTGGCCCATGTTTTGTTAATGCCAACAATTACCACCCCTTGCTGTATTACTGTTTATTGGTTGTATACTTGCCCCATCTACTGCTTCTCTGTCTCTTATCTCCTTCCATCTTAGTTGAATAATTTGATCATTGAGATATACAATCAAAAGCCAACACTAAGTACTAGTTTTCCTTATGGGCTGGGATATTTCCTGTGCTTGGCGCAGAGCTTTCCTGTATGTCAGATCTCTCCATTTTCTACCAGTTTAAATCTGCTGTCATTTGCCTATTACCACAAATGGTCATTATACTTACTAATCTTCTCTCCGGCCCCCTTTCTGTCACCTTCTTGGCTTTTCTTGCTATCATTCCAGCTGTGTTCTTTGACAGGTTAGTGGCACCTATATCTATCACAACATTCATTCACGCCTCACCCTTTGTGGCTGTTATGGTCACCAACTCCCATGTTCTGTAATTCTATGCCTTTAAGACAATTTGACAAAAATATTGTCTCTCCTTTCTACCTTACCCAGACTCCTAAATATGTAAGTGACTGAGTTTTCAATCACAAAAGCTCTTCTTTGTGCCCAGGGTGGTCATCTCCTTCACTTCCTAACCCTCCTATATACATCCTTTCTCCCTTCACTTCCAAAGCCTCAGCCTTTCTCCCTGTATGTACTGGTAGTGCTATACTATTTCTTTTTTTGTCAAACTTCTCTTTAATTTACAGTATCAATTTACATATGACCTAATCCACATACATGGTTCATTTTAGTTTGGTAACCATTGAAATGTTGGGACCCACGAGCGCAAGTTCCAAAACACATTGAATGGCTAAAAAAATCAGGCATATATGCCAAGTCTGAGACGGACATTTCCCAGAATAATCACTTTTTGGTGAGGTATGGTGATCTTGAAATTGGTATATATGTCTGAGGATTGTGAGGGGCTTGCCTCCCACATTGGGGGGGGGGTGCAAAAAAAATTTTAAGGAGAAGAGCGATGTTCGAGATTCATTCTTCTTAATTTATAATCCTTTTTTTCAGTATGTTGGCACTCAGCATTTCAAGTGCTGACATTACAATAGACAGCCTTTAAATTCTTTGCTGACAGCTGGTGGTTAATCCATTAACTAATCTTTTTGGTACATTCCATCCAGCTTAACATCAGCAGTTAAATTATATGGGTCTATATTAATTCTTCGAAAGACAACTCCATCGACCACCTCTCCATCGACACCAAATCATCGAAATTCAGTTCTGTGATTCACAGATATTTTGCAAGGGTAAGGAAGTAGTTAGCCAACTCCACAACCGTTCCCTTTTTCCCAATGTAGTGCGAACTCTGAGTTGGTATATATATATATATATATATATATATATATATATATATATATATATATATATATATATATATATATAGTTAGGGGAGGTTTGGGGGGTGGGGAGGGGTGAAGCTCTTCACCTGTGTGTTCTTATGTGCTACTGGAGAATTGTTTCATTGCTCTGGGTAAAATTCTGTGACTCGCAGAAGTGAATTTCGATGGTTTGGTGTTGATGTTGAGGCGTTCTATGGAGATGTCTTTCGACAAACTAAAATAGATCCAAATTATATCACCTCTCTTGTTCTTCATGCTTTACTTTTTTATGAACAACAAACTATTGAATACATTTCTTTTCAACTTTTCATTATTCTTAATACTTAAATAGTTTTCATGCATGTGTGATTCTTGTGTTATTTTGATAGGTGCAAACATTTTAGTTTCCCTTTAACCATATTATTCTAACATCTACTCCTCCTCCAACTCCACCCCCATTGGAGAATTAACTATTTGCAAATGTACCATCCCCTTCATCTCTCTCCCTCTCTCTCTGTTGTGCTTTGACTCATTAATTTCCATCCTCATTTAACCATCCTTCCCAGCTTTTCTGATGTTTATCAGCTCCCTTCTCCGTTACTTCTCTACCAACAACAATCCTCAGATTTTCCATTAATCTTTCTACTTCTTCCCCACTTGGTCTTTCACTGTTCTTAATTTTCTAGTTACTGCCTTCTTTCCTGCTATCCTTATTAAGCCTTCCATTTATGTCATCTCATGGTATGCCTTTCTCATACCCTAACAGGAATAGCTTTTTTGTTACTTGCTTATCTCCTACCCAATTTTTTCCACAGAGTTTGTCTTATTTCATCTTGATACTCCCTCGGTTCTTCACTGTCCCAAAACTATGACTCCAAGCTCCTCCTTCCACATCTCCAGTAGGTTTCTTCTACTCCTACAAACATTTTAGCTAATCTTGTTGAGTAAGGATTTCCACACAGATATTTCCTAGCCTTGGTTATATATCTCATCAGCTGTATCATTCCTGCCCATTCCTCATCCAGTCTAGTTCATTCTCTCTCTCTCTTCCATATTCTTTTTTATTAATTCCTACCACATTCCTTCTTTTTCTTACCAATGTTCTACCAATCCTTAATGCTCTTCCCCCCATTTCTCTTCCTTCTTTCCTGCTAGTCTCTATTTCATCTATTAATTCTGGAGTCTTTAATGCCCCTTTGTAACATCTTCCTATTCAGCTCTACTTATTCTTTATTCCCATATATTGCCATTTTAATATAGTCTCTAATTCATATTCATATTCTCTATTGATGTTTTCAGTCTCACTCCTACATGAACCTGGTTCCAGTATTTGACTTTCCTGCTTTCTTCCTCATCTCCATGTTATTGTTTTCTGTGCTGTCTCTTCCTTTGTTCTACCAATATGAAATAGTCATATTCTCCAATTATCACCTCCTCCATCATGCCATATGTTTGAACTTTAACTTTCATTCCCTTTATCTACTACATTTCCAGTTCTTTTCCTGGCATCTCTAAAATGAGTTCCATTATGTTCTTACCTTCCGTAAGTTTACTTTCCCTCTATATTATCATTTGCTTCCAGTCTGCCTCATATTCAATATATTTTATTGTTAAAATAGTTGTTACCAAGCAGGCTTGTACCCATTCCTTAACATCTTGTATTCATAACCCCCCCCCTTTATCTGTCATCTCTTCTAGTCTCTCCCAAGCCACTCAAGGTTTTATCCCACCCCCATACAAAATCCCTGCTTATCTGCTTTATCTGTTTCAAAAGCTTATTGTCTGGTATTTTCTAGATTGTTTGACCTGAGTAGATGAACTGTAGAATTGTACATATATTCTGTGTCTGTATTCTCTGGCTAATATGTATTGTTTTTTTCATTTTCCTATTTGCCCTTTTACCTTTTGATATACTTTTTAATACAATACTTTAGTGTCCCATCCATTGGTACTCTAAGTCTTATTCTCAGGTACTTTCTCTTCCACTATAATTATTTCTATGTCTTCTTCCACCATCTTTATATTCACTTTCAAAACCTTAGTTCTTTCTTGATTTATCTTGCAGCGCAATCTTTTCCCAAAGTTCTGCACAATATCTCATTATATCTCTGTATCTATTCTATGTTTTGTTAATGTAAGTAATGCATCATGTACATATAACAAAACCTTTTCACCTGTACCGTATTTAAATCCCTTATATTGCTATTAAGTATTATTTCTGCCAGAGGTTCTGTATATACAGAAAAAAAAGCAGCAGGGAGAACACATATCCTTATTTCATGTCCATTTCTGTTGTTACTGTACTTGATAACCTAGCTATTATTTTTACTCTGGCTTGATCCCCCTCATAGATTGTCTTAATTAGTTACATCCTTTTTTATTGGAATACACATTTTCTAAATGTTTCCAACAGATAGCTCCAGCCCATGCTAACAAATGCTTTTTCTCCATCTATCAATTTTATTGTCATTTCTTCCTCTCTTTCCTATTCCTCAGTTATCAGCAAAAGGGTTCTTATTAAATTGGCTGTTGTCCTTCTTCCTCCTACAAAGCCTGTCTGATCTCCGTGTATAATTCTTGTCAATATCATCCATACTCTTTCAGTATTTATCATAAAGCATTTATAATTACGATTTACCACTGATATTGGTATATATATATATATATATATATATATATATATATATATATATATATATATATATATATATATATATATATATATATATATATATATATATATATATATATATGATGTTGGCCATATTGAGTCTTCCCTCTCCTTGGGAATTACTGATGTCACTGTCTCACTCCATGAATTAGGGATCTGTTCACCCTCCTGTATATTATTAAATCTTGTTAACCATTTCTGTAAGATCTCTTTTTTCCGTATCTCCCAAAATTCTGTCTGTATACCATCACTGCATGGTGACTTTCCTTTTGTCATTTTTCTAATACCTTATCTCATGTTCTCTGTCTTATGCATCTCTATCTTCTCTACCAAATTCTTCAGTCATTACGCCTTTAACCCATCTATGGTCATTCCCATCCCTCATTAGCATTTCCTTCCCCTTCTGATTTGTTAATTTTCTGGTAGTACTCCCTAAACCCATCCAGTATTTCCTCTAATGTGTTTTTTCTCCTGTCTCTTATTCCATCTAGTAGTTCATAAATTCCTCCCTCTCCACTTCCTACTATTTTAACCTTGTTGCTAACTATTTCTTTGCTTTTGGGTTTGCTTTAAATTAAAGTTGTGCTACCACTATTCTTTTATCCCATAATTTCTCATCTTCCCATCCATGTTTGATCTTTGTAAACTCTTTTTCCCCTCTCTCCATCTTCTTTCCCTTTGTATCTCCTTTAGTTCCTTGCTTAACTGTTTGCTTTTTTTGATTAAGTAACTTTCCCTTTTCCTTTACAAGTCTTACAATTTCATCCATAATGTTTTTTTTTAATTTTATTTTATTCCAATTCCTCCTCTGATTGTTGTTTATGTATATCTTTCTATTCTTGTCTTTACTGTCTCTGTCAATTACTTTTTATCCTTTTCATTTCTGTTAAATTTTTGGTCCTCTCCGGTGTCTTAAAAACTCCCTTTGCCCTCCTGTTGGTAATCCTATCAATGCATGATCTGATGATGTTATTGGATCTGTTTCACTTCACTTACAGAGTCTTCATGCTCTTCTGTTATGGATCCTCTATCGATTCTTGACCAGGTTTTATGTCTTGCTGAATAGTATGTATACTGATTTCTTCTCACCCTTCCTGAAATGGCATTTCTTACATCCTCCCACCCAACTGTTTCTAAAAAAAGTCTTGCAGAAATTTCCCCTCCTTCGTTAGTTTCCTTATTCATGGACACCTTTCTACTTCTTCTTTTTTAACTATTATATTATAGTCTCCTATGCATATTGTAATCCCCATCCAAAATCTCTGTTTCTGTGTTTTATGTGGGATATATACTATATACTTTGATTCTTTCTATTTCCTTATAACCCTGCATACCTTCTCTTCTTATCCTGTATTGTTTATTTTATTTTATTTGTATTTGTTTACTGGGGTTGGGCACTGATTTCCATGGACCTTTTTTTCAGACTCATTCTGGCAGAGCTGTCTGGTCTTTCTTCTATTCACGTGGGACATGATTTCTTTAGCAGCACAATCACTCCTCTTTGTTTCCTATTACCCCAAGAGGAACTGGCTACTTCATTATATCTTGTGTTCTCTGTAATTTCTTATGCTCTTCCTTACCAAGATGTGACTCCAGTATTGTTATTATCTCCATTGGTGTTCTTCTCAGATGTGATAGCACTCTGTATGCCTCTCTTTTTGTCCTGTTTCTCAGCCCTTTTATATTCCATCCTTTAATCCGTATTTCCACTTCACCCATTTTTGTTATTATTTTTCTTTTATTTCTCCTCTTCCATCCATTCTATTTTCTTTGCTTTTCCTCCTTTCCTGTCCCCCCAACTTTTTACATAACTATTTCCATTTAACTATATATATATATATATATATATATATATATATATATATATATATATATATATATAGTTAACAATTCTGTTTCTTTCACATAGTTTTCATTTGTCTATTTGATGTGGCCCTTGCTTCAACCCCGAGTCTTATCATAAATCATAATTATGACTGCACATTTTGCACACAGAGTCCACTGCCTACCCTGCACTGAAACTGTTTTTTTTTTTTCGATTTTTTGTTTCTTAACCCTCTCTTTTATATTTTTGTTCCATTAAACCTCTTTGTTCTTTTATTTCCCAACTTCCTTCCCATATTCAATTGTAATATTTCCTTTCTGTTTATAGTATATTTACCTTTCTTGCTGTAGTCCCCTCTCTTCCTGATCAATACCTTCCTGACATGAACTTCTCTAATATTTTTCTCCTCAACTGTTTTCAATTAATCACATTGTCTGTTCAACACATATATTTATATTTTTGCCTGTCCATAATTTTTATGTATTCCCTTTTGGGTATTCCAGTTATCTAATCACATGTATGTACAAATTCTCCCATCATTAATTTAATATTTTTCTTCTCTTACAAGGGTCTTTTCATTGTCTCCTGCCAAACTCCTCTTCGTTCTTCACCTCTGCTGCTTATACCTACAAACGTGTTCCTACCTAAATTATTGTGTGTGTTACATTGTCCCTGCTCTCCCTTCCCTTCCTCTATCTCTTACTTTTTTTATTGTGTCAGAGTTTCTCTGATTATACCTTGATAACAAGGTATGCATCACTGTACTGTAATTATGCTTTTATCAGTACTTGACATGGATTTTTCGGGCAGTAGTTATACTTCTGTCTTATATTCATCATATATTTTTCCATTACCTTCCACACTGGAAGAGTATTTGAGTCATTTCATGTATACATACATGCTTAAATTATTAACATGTTAATACATGTAACTATGTTGTATTATTTCTGTTTGTCCATTCTTTCCTTCTGTCTTATTTTACAGTCATTCATCATCATCTTCTTTCGGCTGTTCCCATTAGGGGTTGCCACAGCGGATCATCTGTTTCCATTTCTTCCTGTCCTCTGCATCATGCTCTTTCACATCAACTGCCTGCATGTCCTCTCTCACCACATCCATAAACCTTATCTTAGGCCTTCCTCTTTTCCTCTTACCTGGCAGCTCCATCCTTAGCATCCTTTTCCCAATATACCCAGCATCCCTCCTCAGCACATGTCCAAACCAATGCAATCTCGCCTCTCTTGCTTTGTCTCCAAACTGTCCAACCTGAGCTGACCCTCTAATATACTGATTCCTAATCCTGTCCATCCTAGTCACACCCAGTGCAAATCTTAACATCTTTAACTCTGCCACATCCAGCTCTGACTCCTGCCTTTTTGTCAATGCCACCGTCTCCAACCCATGTAACATAGCTGGTCTCACTACTCTTTTGTAGACCTTCACTTTCACTCTTACTGGTACCCATCTGTCACAAATCACTCCTGACACTCTTCTCCACCCATTCCACTCTGCGTGTACTCTCTTCTTCACCTCTCTTCCACACTCACCATTACTCAGAACTGTTGATCCCAAGTACTTAAACTCATCCACCTTTACCAACTCTACTCCCTGCATCCTCACCATTCCTCTACCCTCCCTCTCATTTACACACATGTATTCTGTTTTAGCCCTGCTGACCTTCATTCCTCTCCTCTCTAAAGCATATCTCCACCTCTCCAGGGTCTCCCCAACCTCGTCCCTACTCTCACTATATATCATAATGTCATCTGCAAACATCATAGTCCACGGGGCCTCCTGTCTGATCTCATCTGTCAACCTGTCCATCACCACTCCAAATAAGAAAGGGCTCAGAGCTGATCCTTGATGTAATCCCACCTCCACCTTAAACGTATCTGTCACTCCCACCGCAGTCCTCACCAATGTCACACTACCCTCGTACATATCCTGTACCACTCTTACATACTTCTCTGCCACTCCCGACTTCCTCATACAATACCACAACTCCTCTTAGGCACCCTGTCATATGCTTTCTCTAAGTCCACAAAGACACAATGCAACTCCTTCTGACCTTTTCTGTATTTCTCCAACAACACTCTCAGAGCAAACATTGCATCTGTAGTGCTCTTTCCTGGCATGAAACCATACTGCTGACCACTAATAATCACCTCCCTTCTTAACCTAGCTTCCACTACTCTTTCCCATAACTTCAAGCTGTGACTGATCAATTTTATCCCTCTGTAGTTACTGCAGCTCTGCACATCACCCTTATTCTTAAAGATAGGTACCAAAACGCTTTTTCTCCACTCCTCAGGCATCCTCTGACTTTCCAAAATTTCATTAAACAATCTGGTTAAAAATTCCACTGCCATTTCTCCTAAGCACCTCCATGCTTCCACTGGTATGTCATCTGGGCCAACAGCCTTTCCATTCTTCATCCTCTTCATAGCTGTCCTTACTTCCTCCTTGCTAATCTGTTTCACTTCCTGATTCACTATCCCCACATCATCCAACCTTCTCTCTCTCTCATTCTCTTCATTCATCAGCCCTTCAAAGTACTCTTTCCATCTACTCAACACACTCTCCTCACTTGTGAGTACCTTTCCCTCACTATCCTTTATCACCCTTACTTGCTGCACATCTTTCCCAGCTCTGTCCCTCTGTCTAGCCAATTGGTACAGGTCCTTTTCTCCCTCTTTAGTGTCCAATCTCTCATACAACTCTCCATATGCCTTATCCTTAGCCTTCGCCACCTCTCTCTTTGCCATGCACTTCATCTCTTTGACAATCCCACTTCTTCTTCACCAGCTTCTTCCTCTGTATACTCTCCTGTACTTCCTCATTCCACCACCAGGTCTCCTTGTCCGCCTTCCTCTGTCCAGATGTCACACCAAGAACCTTTCTAGCAGTCTCCCTTACTAGCTCTGCTGTAGTTACCCAGCTATTCGGTAACTCTTCACTGTCTCCCAGTGCCTGTCTTAACTCTTCCCTGAACTCCACCTCACAATCACCCTTTTTTAATTTCCATAATTTAATCCTTGGCACTGCTTTCACACTCCTCCTCCTCTTCTTGATCACCAACGTCATCCTACAGACCACCATTCTATGCTGCTTAACTACACTTTCCCCTGTCACCACTTTACAGTCTCCAATCTCCTTCAGACTGGCCCTCCTACATAGGATATAATCCACCTTTGTGCATCTTCCTCCACTCTTGTACATCACCCTATGCTCCTCCCTCTTCTTAAAATAAGTATTCACCACAGCCTTCCTTTTCGCAAAATCCACAATCATCTGACCTTCTGAATTCCTCTCCTTAACACCATACCTACCCATAACTTCCTCATCCCCTCTGTTCACTTCACCAACATGCCCATTGAAGTCCGTTCCAGTCACTAGTCTCTCACCTTTGGGTACACTCACCACCACTTGATCCAACTCACTCCAAAATTATTCTTTCTCATCCATTGCACACACCCAACTTGTGGAGCATATGCACTAACAACATTCATCATTACACGATCAATTTCAAGCTTCATAAACATCACTCTATCAGACACTCTCTTCACCTCCAAAACACACTTGGCATACTGTTCCTTTAGGATAACCCCTACCCCATTTCTCCTGCCATCCACACCATGATAGAACAATTTGAACCCACCTTATTTTACAGTCACTGAAAGTTCTTATTGGCTTGGCCTCCCTCATAACTCACACTTGTTCCTCAATTTTCCAATTCTTCTGCATTCTGGCTTCTTTTATGACTTTGACCTTCTGCCTCAATTTATGTTCCTTTTTAAATAGTGGGAAGTATACAGATTCTTTAGCATCACCTTCTCTTCCTGTCATCTGCTCTTACAGTATTCTTTTGCCACCATTCTCCCAGCTCTCTGATTCACTGGTCATTTAAGAAAGTCCAATGCCTCTTTCACCATATCAAACATTTGTACTGTCTCCCGTGTATAAATCCTGAAGTATGCTCGGTAGATCAATCTCTAATGATGCCCTTGGTCTCTTCACACTTTTATGGCTTGGATGAACATGTTTGTTTTCTGCCTTGTTTCTTAGGAAATCATAGTCCACATTAATGCTATTTTCCCTGACTTTTAGCTTTCTGCCATGTTTCAAAAGTTCTCACAGTACTCTGTCCCTTGATTGAAAACTCCGAGCCTGCCACTCATTAAAGCCTCCTTAAAAGCACACCTAAATAAGTCTTGGCTCTGCATGTATTTAACTGCAGGTTAACCCACTCCTACTGCTGCTTCTTCTACCCACTCCCCTTTATTGTCTTCAGTCTTCTCCACCCCCTGTACATCTTTGAGGCCTACAAATCTTTATGCTACATCTCCCCTTCTCCAAGTAACGCTGTCTATATGATCTTGTATGATCTAGTGTAAGCCTATTGTCATGCTTAATATGCTGCTAAGTACATTATTTTTTCTTCTCAAGTAATCAGCTGTCAATGCATAGTAATGTTTTAGAAGTTAAGTAAAACACTAAGAAACTGTGCACGTTTGCTCTTAACTTTAACCTGTCTGCAATGTATTATGTAAAGTTTTAACAAACATTTTTCTTGTAAAAAGTGTAATCGATCTGTTTGTATGTGCATAAATGTCTAAATATGGAGTTTTTCTCCTGGGCCGCCACTGAAAATGGGCTATGTGACCCAGAACTATCCTGCTTAACAAATGTCAAATAAATAAATATAAATAAATAAAAGTCTGAAACCCTATTACTATTGCTCTTGGCCATTTTGGCCAGTCCAGCTGACCAAGACTGTGCTCATTCTATTAAAATGTTTTCAGCTTGTTTTCCTTTATTTGTACAGCAGTTTCCTAAGGGCTTTTTCACATTTAGTGCTTTTATATTTCTCTGGTGCTCCATTCATTTTAATGTTCTTTCACCTTTTCCTGTCCTCAGAGACTATGGTTCTAGCCTACAAACTATTTAACCTGGCTTCCACTGAATCACCCTTGGCTTTTAGTTCCTCATTTTTTGCCAGGATATCTTGTATTACTCAGATATGCTCACTCAGTGCTTCTGTTATTTCCTGTATTCTCTTTTCTTTGAATACTAAATTATCCATTAATTACTTTTTAATATCTCTTAGCTCAAGCCATATTTTCTCAAGAATAACCTGTTCTTGCTGCATTGTCTTTGTCACTGACGTCTCCATTTTCTCTTTTTTTCTAGATTTTACTGATTTCCTCCCTATCCTGGTTTGCTGATAGATTCACCGTCATTGTTGTCTTATTTTCTTAACTTTTTGTGGGTTTTTTAACAGTTTCTTCTAACCACAGTTTAGAACTTCATGGATTTTGCTGCTTTCAGCACTAAGTCATATAGGAAGATCCCCTCTCCGTCCTATAGTAGTCTATAAGACCTTTCTAGATCCCTCTCCATCCCATCTTTTTGAGTCCCTCCCATTCCGCTTCTCTCTTGTACCACTTGCTTTTCTGTTTGCTTCATAGCCTTTTCTGGACACTTCTGTTTCTGGCTCTTTTTCATCATTTGTCCCTCCTGTTTGTATCTGCCCATCCTCCTTGGCTTTCTTATTCTCCCTCTCCTGGTCATATATCTTACTTTAACTCTTAATTTATTCTGTGCTACCTCACTTTCTTGTATTCATATGCTCATAGGTTCGTACCAGGCTATTGGCCCTATGGCATGATTAAGCCTAGCCAACATGTTACGGCTTTCGCCTCCCATGTGGTTTAGTTACCTGCGCCTCTGCCGAGCAGGGCCACAGAAGTGATTCCCGGGGAGAATTTCCTGTTTCCCATCCACTCATCAAGATTCTTCTTGAAGAGTGCTAATGAGGAGATCTGCCTCACCTGTATGGGGACCTTATTCCAGAGCAAGGGGAGTCTCTGGGACACGAATCTGTCCCTCCAACACGTCCTGTTTATTGTTGAGGTCAGGTTTAGGTCCCTTGAGTATGTACCTCTGGTGGATTGGGTTTTCCTTAGGTGGAGCATTTCCAGCAATTCTGGGTTTGACATAGCCTTGTATGTCAGGCAGAGATCACCTCTGAGTAGCCAGTATGCGACCGAGTACAGTTTGAGTTTCTTTAGCCTCATGGCATAGGGCAACTGTTTGAGGCCCATTATCCTCTTTGTGAGGTACTTTTGAGACCTCTCCAGTTGTTGTAGATGTCTTGTAAGGTACATCCCAAACAGGGCATTATATTCAATAACGAGTCTAATGAGTGATGAGTAGAGGGGGACAATAACTTCCTTTTTCCTAGATGCAAACCCCTTTGTGATAAGGTGGGCCATGCAGAAGGATTTTCTAACCACTTTAGCAATATGGTTGTCAAAGGAGAGGTTACTATGCACCTGAGTCCTTAGGTCTCTTATCACACTCTCTCTGTTAAGTGGGCTGCCACCTATGTTGTAGTTCATGGGTACTTGGTTTTTCCTAAAAGGGATGACAATGCACTTTTTGGAATTTAGCTTGAGGCCATGATTTTGGCACCACGTATCTGTATCAGTGAGACCCTTTTGGAGGGTGTCTACATCAGTAGGCGTCTCAGTTATGGCACCCAGTTTGCAGTCGTCTGCGAACTTTGTTAGCCATAGTCCCTCTGTGTTTGCTTGTACCTCAGCCTAGTAGATACCAGACAGGAGGGGTCCCAAGACTGAGCCCTGTAGTACTCCGCTTGTCACAGGTTTGGAATTGGATCTAGCATTTCCTATTCTCACTGAATGGGTTCTATCCTTGAGCCCGTTAGCAACCCATCTTGTAACACAGGGATTTATATTTAGGATGGTGAGTTTGTCTATAATTCCCGAATGGGGGATGGTATCGAAGGCCTTCACAAGGTCAAGGTATGCTGTGTGGACCACCTTTCCCTCATCTATTGCTTTAGTAACCACCTTGAAGAAGTCAACCAGGTTTAGGAGACATGACCTTCCCTTTACAAACACAAACTGGGTAGGGTCTAGGGTTTTTAGGTTCCCAATGTCACTGTTTATGAGTTCCATGATGATACGCTCCATGGCCTCGCAGACGAGTCTCATCAGGCTGATGGGGCGGTAGTTCCCAGGGTCAGTGGTGGCACCTCCCTTGTGGAGTGGGATAACTGTTGCCGTACGCCACTCAATGGGCACATAGCCTGTGGTGAGGCTGTAATTGAGACATGGTATTAAGGTGAGGGATTAATTCATTTTGGAGTTCATGTAACACACAGTCTGGGATGCTGTCTCGACCCATGGATGCTATGTTTTTTGCTTTGCAGAGTGCTGTTTTCACCTGGGTGTCTGTGATTTTAGGGGGCAGCACAGTCTTCTGGTATGGATATGGGCCCTTTAGGGGGTGAGGGTGGGATAACATTTGCACTGAACCTATCTGCCAATATGTTGGCGATTTCAGTTGGTTCTGTGAATTTAGAACCATTATGCTGTAGCTCAGAGCAGATCTGAGAATTGCTATTTAGCTTCTTGACATAGCTAAAAATTGCTTTGTGGTTGTCTTTGGTGTCTGTTGTGATTTTTCTTTCAAAGCTCGCCTTACAGGATTTTATAAGGGTTCTTAGCTTTTTGCCAGGTCAGGGAGCACTTCCATTGCTGGGTTTTTACTCTTTTTTGTAATGATTTCTTCCTTCTATTATAGAGATTATTTATGTCCAGCGTCCACCAGACTGGTTTCCTCTTTTTGGAGGAATGGGTCTTAGTCTTGTTTGGGATGGCATGGTCCATGCACTCATGTAAGTGCTTTTAGGGTGCTTTTGTGTAGGATACAGCAGATTCAATCATACTGAAATTCTGCGTGGGAGTAACAAAGATTGCCACCTCTGTTTTGAGTAGCATAAACTTCACTTTGGAGAAGTTTTTCTCATTGTTTCCTTGGGAGGGGGGGGTGAGGGCTTTAAGTGGATATCTAAGGTGATGAGTTTATGGTCTGATCTGACCAATGAGGAATTTATCTCAGGTGTTGAGCACTTGTCCCCCATGTTGGTGATGACCACGTCCAGTATATTGTTTCCCGTTGTGGGGGTGTTTATAAGCTGGTCCAGGGCATTTGAGTTAATATATTCCAGGAAGTGCTGAGCAAAGGTATTAGTGCTTCCGTAGTTTTCCTAGTTGATGTTTGGGTAATTGAAATCATCTAGTATTAGGGTGTTCGGTTGGACTCTCATGTTTTCCAGTACCTCGGGGAGCAAGGAGTGGGTGTCTTGGGGCAGGGATGGTGATCTGTATCAAGCTACAATCTGGATTGCAGTTTTGCCCATTGTCAGTTGCACTTGGATGACCTCCGAGGCATCATGCTTTGCAACCAGTCTGGAGGTGTGGTTATCCTTGATGAATATGGATATGCCTCTTCCCTTTGTATTTTGGTCTGGGTTTTGTGGCCAAAATGTGTGGTATGAGTTGTAGCCTGGAATCGCTGAGGTGCTCTCTTGAGTCTTGAACCAGGTCTCCATTACTGCACAGATATCGATGTTCTCCATTTTGAGGAGTGCCTAGAGTGAGTGCATTTTGAGGTTTAAACTTCTAGCGTTGAGCAGCATGACCCTCAGTTTTTTGTCACTAGTACTTGTTATGGTGGTGGGTTTGTCTTTTGAGCCTTGCCTAAAAAAAGCACAATGGGGGTGGCAATAGCCTTTGTCAGTATCCTGAATCCCAGGGGTGACAGGTGCAAGCCATCTCTGGTGAAGCATCGAGGCTTGTCGAGCATGTCATCCCAGGCAGACAGATACTGGATCCCCTTTGAATGACACCAGAAACTTAGCCAATTGTTGAAATGTATCATTTTATCCTTGTACTGAGGTATCATTCTTGGTGAGGGTAAGATGCTACTCAGGTCTAGGGTCATACCTGCCTTGGTTACATAATCAGAGAGCTGCTCTTCTATGTCCCTTTTCATGTAATCCAGGGAGGTATGTCTCAGGTCATTCACACCAACATGGACAATGGCAGAGTCATATTTGTACTTGTTGTGGAGTGATCTGAGTGCCTGGGTAATGTGGCAGATTCTGGTGCCTGACAAACAACTGACAGTGACCTTCTCTTTGTCCAGCCTGGTGAGTGGGACATCAGTGTGCCTGACTATGGTGTCACCTATTACAAGTGTGTTAGGTATGGTATTTTGCCTTAAGGGCTGCGGTTGTGCAGCACACTGGTTTTGGTGATTATGTGATGATTGTGGTGTGTTTGTGGGTGTAGGTTGCTTGCATGTCTGCTTTGGAGGTGTCTGTTGTTTACACATATTTTTATTTAGAGACTCCGAATATGTCTTTGTGTATCTATGTGTGGGATTTCCAGTTGCTTGTTTGGTGGGTCTATGTATAGTAAGTGGGGTGTTGCAGGTTGGTACCTTCTCCTCATGACTGTCAATTTCAGTCATGGCTGGAGAGAGCTTTGCCTCAAGTTTGGCTGTGTAAGTGCATCTCTCACAGATTTTGGTGTCGTGTGGTAGGAGGAGAGGGTTGTCTGTGTACATGAGGCAGTTGTGACATTGTCTCAGGATGCCCAGATTCATCAGGTGAACAGGAGAATACACTGGGAGATGGCTCTTGGACATGCCTGAATGGGTTGAGGAACTTATTCTTGTTTCCCTGTTGGGGGGAGAGTAATTAGACTGTTCTCTACAAACAACTGTTGGGGATCGAGCACTGTAGTTTGTTAGTGCTTCTGTCACTTTTTTGTAGCAAGTGCTAGTCAGAAAGCACTGATTTGAGTGCTGATTTGAGTGCTTGAGTGCAGAGGTTTACTATCGGTACTGATCAAGTGCAGGGTAAACTACAGCTGAATTGAGTGCTTAGAATGAGAGAAGGCTAGTTTCAAGGAAATAATTGAAGTGCAGAATTTATGGCTCCGGGAATGGTTTAACCCTAGCTAACCGGCACTGCCCGGCACGCAAAACCATGCAATTATGGTTTTTATAGCAGGAAGATCAAAAGAGATAGAATTAGCCCAGAATGGCCAATAGAGCTACAATTTCTGAGTAGAAACCAATCCTCCAGAGACAGATAGGCAGCCCAAGGTTCACCACTCTCACTGATGAACAAAGAAATTCCTTCCACCTTAGTAAGGTATGGGTAACACAGAAACTAAAACACTACCCAGAAGTCAGCAAAATCTGAAATCTAGATAAAACTAGGTATAGAAAGGTGGGAAACTAGAGTAGAGAAAGTACTTTGTTTTGTTTTTTAAGCAGAAATAGAGCAAATACAGTTAAAACAGTACTTTTTAAAGAGAAAATGGCTATTGCACTTGTGTGTAGCCAAATACAGTAAAACAGCTAAATATACACTTGCAAACGATTTTAAAAAGTGCAGTCACAAAAAGCAGTAAACAGATTTAAATGCTTTAAAAGTTTCAGAAATGCTAAAAACAGAGCGTTTAGGTGGAAATAAAATTAAAAATCAAACCAGCAGTCACAAATCAGTGCAAAGTCTCTCCTTTTTCTCTCTGCTGTTGTAAGGCTGTGAGGGACACCAGGTGGGATCTTGTTGAGGCGATCCTAGTACAAAAAACGCGCAATTATGTTTTTATAGCAGGAAGATCAAAAGAGATAGAATTAGCCCAAACTGGCCAATAAAGCTACAATTTCTGAGTAGAAACCACTCCTCCAGAGACAGATAGGCAGCCCAAGGTTCACCACTCTCACTGATGAATAAAGAAACTTCCTTCCACCTTAGTAAGGTATGGGTAACACAGAAACTAAAACACTACCTAGAAGTCAGCAAAATCTGAAATCCGGATACAACTATGTATAGAAAGATGGGAAACTAGAGTAGAGAATGTATTTTTTGTTTTTTTGTTTTGCTTTTTAAGCAGAACTAGAGCAAATACAGTTAAAACAGTACTTTTTAAACAGAAAACGGCACTTGAGTGTGTAGCCAAATACAGTAAAACAGCTAACTATACACTGATTACCTCTATCCACATCCTTTTACTGTATACATTTATCCCCTACCTTCTCCCACTGATTCTTCTCTTTTCTAGTTCCATTTATCATTTTTAATTTCACTTTATCCTTTCTTGTCTGATTAGCATACCACCTGCCATTTCTAGTTCTCATATTCTCCTCAGTGATTTTCCTAGGCACTTGCATACCTCTCATCCCTTGGCACCCCAAATCCTAAGTATTTCACCAATTTCACTTATTCTTTTCATTTAATCATGTTTTACCATTTACGGATCTCTCACTTTTATTTCTATAGCTACATCTTTTTAATAAAGCTAGGTCATACCCCAATTCTGGTAAGCAAATTCCAGTCCATTAATATATTAAAGAGTATTAAAAGTAGAGGAAAGAAAACCTTACTTAGGGAAGAGAAAAGCAATTCTTGGATAGTGCAGAAAGCTAAAGTTGTGTTCCTATTTGTGAGGCCCATGGAAAGTTAACTGCATCTAAACTGTGGCATAACTAGAACACTTTTTGAGTTTAAGAACACAAAGAACATGAATTCAAATGTAATAGCTGCTAGAGCACAATACCGAGTGAGAATCAGAGGTGTAGCTAACTATTTTTGACCCCAGTGTATTTCCCTAATCTGGCAGCCTCTTCAACTTTTTCCTTCTCCTTTTAAATCATGGGAAACTACTTGATGCCTAGCAAACAGCTTCTATACTTTATGTCACACACGAGCACTACAGAGTTTCGGTTCTGACGGCAAATGCACAAATGCAACACAAGTATTCATTTTTCAATGCTGTAATGCACTTAAGACTCATCAGCATCTGCCAGTCGTGCCCCCTTAAACTTTATGCCCAGAATTTCTGTGGTAATATTGTTTTCTCCTTGCCTTTTGTCTTATTTTATTAGTGTTATTCTATTCAAACATTTTTCTTTTTCTTTGAATTTAAGAGTTTTAGGTTAGGGCAGAAAGTTCATATTATATATTTTCTATGAGGCCCAAGGGATTATATCAATGCTTGTAAATTCTGGGTTTATATAGGAAATGGCTTTAGTTTTGGTATTTAAGGTAATATGGATCATCAATTCAAGGTTTTCAAGACAGCCATAAAAATAGACTGATGTGCAAACAAATCTCATTTTGTTTTATTTGTATACAAAAATGTTTTATTGTTGACTTTCTCAAGTACTATTGTCATTTTATTTAAAGATTTTTATTCTTTAAGTTTAAAATTCATATGTTTGTGCAGAAAACTAGCATTGCTTTTCTCTTCAACTGAAATCTAGGAGATGCTAATTGTTTGAGAATTGTGGGAAGACCTGCAAGCTTTTTTTTGTATGCTTAAGGTAGCAGGGAACATCAAGGTTTTCTTGAGAGAGCTGCAAGAATAGAGTATTATATCAGAAAATCTCATTTTCTGTTTATATACATTTTCTCTCCAGTTTTATTTAGTGTTATTTTATTTTTTTTTATCTCACTTACTGATGACTATAGGGGATTAGGGACATAGACAAATGCTAGGATATCACTAACAGCAAGACTGCCAGAAATCTGCCTAAATAATTGCCGCCTGACAGGACAACTCCCACAGATCTGGAGGCCTGGGTATTCTTCACCACTTGGGAATTAATGGATTTGACTCTAAAAGTTAGAGATTTAATGGTCAACAGGCAGAGGGAAAGCACCTAGTAAAAATACATTCCATCTGGAGTAATTCTGTTTTTCAATGTGAGCACAGCTGATCGATATATATTTACTTTTGTAATTTTCCAAATTTTTGTATTGCATATTGCTGTTGTATAAGTTCATAGGTTCATAGGTAGGTACTAGGCTATTGGCCCAAGGGCCTACGTAAGCCTAGCCAACAAGGTTCCCTGGCTTACGCCACCCAAGAAAGTTATTTTCCTGTGCCACTGTCGAGCAGAGACACAGAAGTGATCCTTGGGGTGCATTTCCTATTTCCCATCCACTCATCAAGATTTTTCTTGGAGTGCTAATGAAGAACTTTGCTTGACATAGATGGGTAGCCTGTTAAAGAGTATGGGAAATCTCTGGGACAGGAATCTATCCCTCCAGCATGTTCTGTTTATTTTGGCGACAAGGTTTAGGTCCCTAGAGCATGTAGCTCAGAGGGATTGGGATTTCTTTAGGTGTAGCATGTCCAACAGCTCTGGGTTTGACATAGCTTTGTATGTTAGGCAGAGATCACCTCAGAGTAGGTGATATGCTACGGAGTAAGGCTGGAGTTTTTTGAGGCGGTCAGTGTAGGGAATTTGTTTGAGGCCAGTAATCCTCTTTGTGAGGTACTTCCGTGGCCTTTCCAGCTGCTGCAGATGTCTTGTGAGGTACATTCCAAAAGGGGTGTTTTACTCTATAATGGGTCTAATGAGTGTCGTGTAGAGGGGAACAATGACCTCTTTTTTCCTGGATGAGAACTCTTTTATGATGAGGTGTGCCACATAGAAGGACTTCCTGACTACTGTGGTGATGTGACTATCAAAGGAGAGACTACTGTCCACCTGGGTCCAAAGGTCTCTTATCACACATTCGGTGTTAAGTAGATTGCTGCCTTTGTGGTAGTTCATGGGTACAGAGTTTTTACCAAAGGGGATGACACTGCACTTTTTGGCATTGAGCTTGAGGCCATGGCTCTGACACCAGGCATCTGTCTCAGCAAGGCCCTTCTGTAGGATGTTCACATCACTTGGGGACTTCACTATGGCTCCTAGTTTGCAGTTATCTGTGAACTTCGTTAGCCAGAGGCCTGTACTTCAGAGAAGTAGATACCAAACAGGAGAGGTCCCAGGATGAAACCCTGTGGTACTCCACTTGTCACTGCTTTGAGGTCAGATTTGAAGTCTGCAACTTTTACAGTGTGGGTTCTGTCAGTGAGCCAGTTGGCAACCCATCTTGTGACATAGGGATTTATACCTAGTTTAGTGCGTTTAGCTATAATTCCAGAATGGGGGATGGTATCGAAAGCCTTGGTGAGGTCAAGATAGGCTGTGTGAACCACCTTACCCTCATCTACGGCTTTGGTGACTGCCTCAAAGAAGTCAATCAGGTTCAGGAGGCATGATCTTCCTTTCACAAACCCGAACTGGGTGGGATCCAGAGTTTGGAGGTTACCAATGTCTTTGTTTATGAGTTCCATGATGATACGTTTTATGGCCTTGCAGACCAGGCTCGTCAGGCTAATAGGTCGATAGTTCTCGGGATCAGTGGTGGCTCCTCCTATGTGGAGTGGGATAACTGTTGCTGTATGCCATTTAGTGGGCACAAAGCCTGATGCAAGGCTATTATTGAACATGGTGCTTAAGTGGGGAGCCAGTTTGTTTTGAAGTTCATGTAAAACGCAGCCTGGGATGTTGTCTGGTCCCATGGATGCTGTGGTTTTGGCTTTAGAGAGTGCAGCTTTTACCTGCATAGTTGTGATTACAGGGACTCTGCATTCTTCCTGTATAGATATGGGCCCTTTAGGGGGTGAGGGGGAGGTAAAGTTAGCACTGAAACTATCTGCCAGGATGTTGGCAATATCAGTTGGTTCTGTAATATTCGTCTATAAACTATAGTATAAAGTATATTGCCTATGCTATGCATTAAGAGTAACTGCTTTTTAATTTTTTTTAACTGTGTGCACTGAATTCTTGACCTTGGTCACAGCTGGGAAGTGTCTTTGGTTCATTGGCTAGATTTACTTAACTAATAAGTAAGTAATCAAGTAAATAAGTGTTAAATGAACAAACTGGTACACTTTCACACACACACACACACACACACACACACACACACACACACACACACACACACACACACACAGAGACATGAAACTGGACCTGTGATCTTTAAGCTCTTTTGTTCTTTATTTAGTAGAACATCAGAAAATGATAAATTATGAGAGACATGGGTAATACATTTATAAATTAATAAATTAAATAAATGTATTACCTGTGTCTCTCTTAATTTTTCATTTTCTGATGAAGTTCTATTAAATAAAGAATGAAAATGCTTAAATATCGCAGGTCCAGTTTCTTTTCTCAAAGGGTCTTAGAAGTTTTCTTAGTTTATTTAGTCTTAGTTCTTCTGCTTCTTGGTTTAGTGTTTATAACACACACACACACACACACACACACACACACACACACACACACACACACACACACACAATATATATATATAGTGAAATTACTGCAAAAATTGCTTGTTTTTAGTCTATTCCTAGAACAAACTGACATCCTTATGGCTATGTGATGCTGTCAGTGTTTTATTCTACTGCCTTCACCATTGCTCTGTATGGTGCTCCAGATGTTGCCTAAGGCCATTTAATAAGGAGAGGCCTTCACATTCTTCAGCCCTGGATTTGTCATCCCAAGTAAAAATCACATCAACTCAAGTACTGTAACAGTTTGTCACTGTTCTGCATATGACCTGTAACAATTCTCACCGAAGTTCATAATGGCAAAGATGGGTCAAGTCCATGGATGAGGGGAAGACAGTGCACACTGCCTACCTTGACCTGGCCAAAGCCTTCAACACTATTCCCCACTCGGGCATAATAGATAAACTCTCCCAATTAGGCATCAGTCCATATGTTACCAGATGGGTAGCCAAGTGGCTCACTGGTAGAACCCACCTAGTCAAAATAGGGAAGTAGAACCGTATCGAGTGGTGTACCCCAGGGTTTGGTCTTGGGGCCTCTGTTATTGGGATATACTTTTCTGAGGTACAGACCAAAACCAGTGGGCTATGGCTGATCAAGTTTGCAGATGACCGCAAGTTGGGAGCTGTCATCCTTTGTTCTAGTGATGTGGACATCCTCCAAGAGGGTCTCACCCAAACAAATGAAACATGGCCTCAAGCTGAATACAAAAAAATGCATCATCACCCCCTTTGGGGAGAGAGATATCCTCAAAAATTATCACATTAATAACAATGTCCTAAGCATGCAGTCAGTCATGAGGGATTTGGGCAACCAGACTGATAGCAGCCTGATTTTTGACCACCATGTTGCTTCCATTGTACGGAAAGCTTTGTACATGGCCCACCTCATAAGTAAGGGTATCTCATCAAGGGACAAGGAGGTCATAACATCCCTGTATTCTTCCCTTATATGGCCCATTATTGAGTACAATGCCCCATTCGGCATGTTAATTGCAAAGCACATGCAGCAGCTGGAGAGACCACAGAGGTTCCTCACCAGGAGTATCCAGGGCCTCAAAAATCTACCATACAAAGATAGGCTAAAAGCCCTATCCCTCTACTCTATTTCATGCAGACTTCTCAGAGGTGACCTCTGTCTGGCATACAAGGCGATCTTGGACCCCGCCTTGATGGGACTGCTGCATATCCATAAGTCAAGCTCCACATGAATAACCCACACACACGGCCTCAACCTGGTCTGTGACATCAATAGGACTTGCTGGTGGGACAGATTTGTGGTCCAGAGACTCCCCCATCTGTGGAATAGACTGCCTCTCCACATCAAGCAGAGTACCTCTTTACCCCTTTTTAAGCACAATCTGGATAACTGGATGGGAAATAGAAAATACATCCCTGGGGTTCCACCCATGTCCCTGCTGGACATGGGCATCGGGTGCTGATTTGTCTATGCATGGGCTAAACTCTTGGCTAGGTTTATAAGGGCCTCAGGGTTAATAGCCTACTAACTTCCTATGATCCTATGATCCTATGAAAATATTCTACATCTAACTCTCATTCTGGATTTTTAGACTGATATATTTTTGCCTGATGTACACAGCCTCTAGTTAACATAATAGTGAAGCTCTCTCTTATGCTAATAGAGACGAACAACCTTATTTTTATTACTATATTGCAAACACTCATGTTTCTTTTTACCTAATTCCCAGCATCCATTTAGTCTTATGACACCATTTCTAGCTACCTTTCTCCCTCCAATACTGTTTTGCTCAACATACATTCATAGTCACATCCATCCCTGACAGCACTTATCTATTCTACATTACATCTTCTACTTTTCCCAAATAAACCCTCACTTCTTCCTATGTTACCTACATTCTAATCATTAACCTTTTAAACTCCCGTATTCTAACATTCCAGAGAAGATTCATAGAAAATACTTCTTTCCTACCTATCCACTATCAGCTTTCAGAATCCACCACCATTAAATATCCTACTGCCTTCACTTCTTTTCCCTCCTTGATCTCTACTTTCCCACTACTTGCCAACTGTAGCATACAGATCCCTTTACATAATCATGCTACTGCTTAGCTTATCCTTTATTCTTCTAATGCTACTGGGCCGTCTTTCATTCTACCATGACCCTAAAATAGCTCTCAACATATCTCCAACTTTATCCTAACCACCTGCTCAGGCCTCCTCCCTATACTCCCCACACATCGCACCAAAGCTAATAATGATGCCCCTCACCTTTACTCCAAATACAGACTGATCAACTCTATTTCAGCTCAAACCAAAACAAAATTAGGTGGAAAAATACTCTCCAAAAAACAAATATCAGTAATTCCCCAATATGCTAAAATCCTTATAGGAGAAGACAATCACCCTAATCCTGACCACACCTATCACAGTGAACATTAAGACAATTCTCTTCCACACACCACTCTAACCCTACAATGGTCAATCCCAATCCTAGTAATTTAACTTTTGCTGCCATAAATGTTAGAAGTATAAAAAATAAAACTGCTGAACTACATGCCTGGATTATCCAACATAAGCCTGATATTCTCACTGTAACTGAAAATTGGCTTAAACCCAGCATAAGCGACTCCAACATTTCACCTCTCAGCTATAATATCATCTGTAATGGCCATATAAAGAAGAAAGGTAATGGTATTTCTTTGATATTTCCCAACAACTGCCACATTTCCCACTATAATAAACCAATACCAAAATTCAATTCAGCGGAGCTTCTTATAACTTTCCTGAAATTAAACAACTATAAACAAATATGTATTTCTGTTCTTTACATCTCTCCTGGTGACAATAAAGCTATACTGGAAGATATCCTATACTGGATATCCATAACAATTCCACAAGAAATAATACTACTAGGTGATGTGAATATCATTTGGCTGGAGAGAAACTCCAATTCCCCTACGTCTAGTGTCAACTTATTTGGTTTCTCACAGCTAATTAACAGCACAACACAATATAGCAAGACATCAAATTCCATTTTAGACTGGTTCCTAGTATCAGACCCTAGCAAATACACCACCTTAGGTACAATGTCTGACTGTTTCAACAATCATCTCCCAATTTATACAACCAGACATCTCACACATCCATTTAAACAGCATGTTTATAAAACAACACACACCCTTTGCAAGTTTAACTCAGAAATGTTCGTTACTAACCTATCACCTATTAACTGGAACTGGAATTCAGTACAACTTTCCTGAATATCCTAAATACCTTTGCACCTCCTAGAAAGAATAGACTAAAATCAAATAATGCAATTTGGCTTTCCAAAAAGAATGGAATTCTAATGCAGGATAGAGAAAAAGCATGGAAAGAAAGGCAAAAATATAAAACAACTCAACATCTTGAAAACTTCAGAATGCTTCGCAATCATACTAATGAGCTAATTAATGAAGACAAAAAAACTATACTATAATAATTTTCAGAATAATAGTAAACATGACCCTAAAAATTTCTGGAAAGCCATTAAAGCAATCTTGCATTCGGGCCATAAATTCAACCCTAATCCCTCTCCCAACAATTCATCACTAGAAACCACAGTATAATTTAACTCTTATTTCATGGATAGTATAGCATCTCTGATGAAGGATTCCCCAACATCTAATTCCAACCCTGCCCAGCAGCCACGTATCACCACATCCACTTTCACCTTCAAACCTGTGCCCACATCCTATATAAAACTACTTATAAACAAATTCAAACCAGGCTCTACTTCAGGTGATGACCTTCCATGTCTTGGCATAGCTCCTCATGGTCCCCTGCAGAGTTCCTAAGCCAGCAGAGAGCAGAAAAAGCAACTTTCTTGATCATAAGTATTTTTTTAAACTTTTATTTTGCATTTTTCGATCTTTTGAGCTTTTCGACTACTGTTTCTGCCTATATTACTGTTTTATTACCTGATTTTCCTGTTTTTCTGTGCTTAAATTGTTGATTGCACTTGTTGGCTAAAGTTTTGCTTAAAAGTAACAAACAGGCTAATACACTCAAGTGTACCAGCCTTTGATAGCAATTTAGTCGAAAAACAAAGCATTTACTGCATTTTTTCTGTCTGTTTGCAAAAAAACCAAAAAAATACTTCTCCTTTCCTAAACTTTCCTAGCTAGTTGTTCCAGTGATCAGATTTTGCTGATCCCTGGGCTTTGTATTTGGTTTCTGTGTTCCTCCATTTTCTTGTGTGGCCAGAGGTAGTTTCTTTACTCACCAGTGGGAGTGGGGAGTACTGAGCTGCTTGTTTGTCCTCAGAGGAGTGGTTAGAAACAGCAACTAGTAATTCGTTGGCCATTTTGGGTCATTTCCTGTTTTTTCCAGCCCCCTGCTATAAAGCACGCGTTGGTGCGCTTTGGCGCGGAGTTGCCACTGTTGCACACGGGAGCAGCGGCGGTTAAACAAGGTTAAACTATTCGGGCTACCTAAATTCCACTCTTCAAATTTTCCCTTATAACTACCTTCCTCGAACTGTATTGCTGATCTACCAGCGTATCCTATAACTAAAAAGTTCATCTCTACTTAGACTATTCTCTATCTCTAAAGCCTAGCACTTGCTCCTACAGTACTTGCACCTTGATAAAGCACTTTTATTATAGATAGTACCCCACCAGCCTAGAACCCACATCCCTCGGAGTCTTTTGTAAGTTTTTTTTGTTATCTATTACTTCTAGCATGTCGAGGGATCAGTTGCTAATGTCCTCTCCTGCTCAACTGGTGAACCTGGGAAAATTGAGGCAATGTTACAATTGCCTCATGTACACAGACAATCCTCTCCTTCTCCCACAAAACACAAATACATGCGAGAGATGCAACTATACGGCCAAACTGGAGGCTGAGCTCTCTCAACACAGGACTGGCAAGACCAGACAGGAGGAGAAGGAAACCACACACACTACATACCCAGTCACACATAGTACCATCACAACTTCAAATCATACACATAATCACACAAAGACATACTCGGAGGCTCTGATCAAAAATCTACCAAAACAGCAGAGGCCACCAAAGCAGACACCTAAACAACTACCACCTCAGGACCAAACATATGCAGCACATAGACCATACAGTCAGAGTGTCAAACAGTCACAGCCCTTAAGGCCAAACACAATGCCAGACACACTCGTCATTGGTGACTCCATAGTCAGACACACTGACGTCCCGCTCACCAGACTGAGTAAGGAGAAGGTCACAGTAAGCTGCCTGTCGGGCGCTAGAATCCGCCACATAACGCAAGCACTCAGGTCTCTCAACAGCAGGTACAAGTACGACTCAGTCATTGTCCACGCTGGTGTCAACGACCTGAGACGTACCTCCTTGGACTACATGAAAAGAGACATTGAGGAGCTCTCTGATTATGTAGCCCAGGCAGGTTTGACCCTGACCTTGAGCAGTATCCTACCTTCACCAAGAATGATGCCACAATACAGAGACAAGATGATCAGCTTTAATAATTGGCTTAAACTCTGGTGTCATTCAAAGGGGATCCAATGTCTGTCTGCCTGGGATGACATGCTGGACAAGCCACGCTGCTTCACAAGGGACAGCTTGCACCTGTTACCCCTGGGCTTCCGGATATTGGCAAAGGCTCTTGCCACCCCCATAGTGCCTTTTTTAGGCCAGGCTCAAATTCTAAACCTACCACCCTAGAACACCAAAAAGGAAAAAAACTAAGGGTAATGCTGCTCAATGCCAGAAGTCTCAATCTCAAGATGCACGCACTCGAGGCCCTTCTCAGTATGGAGAACATCGATGTCTGTGCTGTGACAGAAACCTGGTTCAAGGCTCCTGACAGCACCCCGGCACTATCAGGTGTTACCTCATATCATGCGTTCTGGCCCCAAAATCCGGACAACACCAAAGGAGGGTGTCCATATTCATAAAGGACACCCACACCTCAAGGTTGGTGGCAATGCACGATGCATCGGAGACCATCCAGGTGCAATTAACCATAGGCAAGACTGCTCTGCAATTTGTAGCATGTTACAGGCCACCCTCTCAAACTCAGGAACCTCACATGGCCTTCCTTAAAACACTGGAGGGGATAAATGTATCTCCAAACACCATCATACTAGGTGACTTCAACTACCCAAATATAGACTGGGAACACTACTCAAGCCCAAACTCTCTAGCCCAAAGGTTCCTGGAGTTCATAAACTCAAATGCCATGGAACAACTAGTCACCATCCCCACAAGAGGAGAAAACATACTTGATCTCATCATCACAAACATGGGATCACAATGTTCAACACCGGAAGTATACCCCTCACTGGTGAGATCAGATCATAAACTAATCTCGCTGGAGGTCCTCATCCCGCCCCCACCTGAAAAAAAAAGACCACAGTGAAAAACTTCTCAAAAGTCGACTTCACACTTCTAAAAACTAGTGTGGTCTCCTTTAAGGCCCCTGAGCCAGTGGTAAACATTACTCAAACCGCTGAATCACTTACAAATGCCTTCTACCAGCACCTACAGGACTGCATAGATCAGGCAATCCCAAACAAAACTAAGACTCTTTGTACCAAAGGCAAGCGTCCAGTCTGGTGGACCCCAGCCATAAACAAGCTCTACAACAAAAGGAGGAAGCTACTACAAGATAGAGCAAAATCCTTGAAAGGTAAGACACCTTTGATCATTATAAGCAAAAAACTAAGAGCTCTCATAAAATCATCCAAGGCTAATTTTGAGAGAAAAATCATCAAGGACACAAAAGACAATCATAAGGCCTTCTTTAGCTATGTTAGAAACCTAGGAGGAAACTCACAGATATGCTCAGAATTAGTCCAAAATGATGTGAAGGTTACTGAACCTACACACATTGCCAACATACTGGCTGACAGGTTCAGTGCAAACTTCTCCCCCCAAAAGGAGAGATAGCTATACCAGAGGATTGTAGCCCCCCAAACATCTCCAACGCCCAGGTGAGAACTGCTCTCTCCAAGGCAAAAAACACAGCATCCATGGGACCGGATGGTGTCCCCGGCTGTGTGCTCCACGAACTCAATGAGGAATTAAACCCGCAGTTAGGACAGCTGTTTAATCTTAGCATCACCTCAGGATACTTACCCAAGGAGTGGTGCACGGCGACTGTGGTCCCACTTCGCAAGGGTGGTGCCTCCACCGACCCTGGAAACTACCGTCCCATTAGCTTGACAAGCCATGGAGAGGATCATAATGGAACTCATAAATAAAGACATAGGGAACTTGCAGACTTTGGATCCAACCCAGTTTGGCTTTGTCAAAGGCAGATCATGCCTTTTAAACTTGGTTGACTTTTTCAAAACAGTCACCAAGGCCATTGATGAGGGAAAGGCAGTCCATACAGCCTACCTTGACCTGGCAAAGGCCTTCGACACAATACCCCACTCAGGTATCATCGAAAAACTCATCAGCTTGAATGTAAACCCATACATCACAAGATGGGTTGCAAACTGGCTAAGTGACAGAACCCACAGGGTCAGAGTTGCTGGAGCCATGTCAGACTCAAAGCCTGTCACAAGTGGTGTACCACAGGGCTCAGTCCTGGGTCCACTCTTGTTCGGCATCTACTTTTCTGAAGTACAAGCAAACACAGGAGGGTTATGGCTGACAAAGTTTGCAGATGACTGCAAACTGGGCGCCATAGTCGAAAACACTTCTGACACAGATATCCTTCAGAAGGGCCTCACAGAAACGGATAACTGGTACCAGAGCCATGGCCTAAAGTTAAACGCCAAGAAATGTATAGTCATACCCTTCGGGAAAAACAAGGTTACCCCTAGCTACCATATAGGTGGCAATCCACTGAGCACAGAAGAAGTCATCAAGGACCTGGGGACCCAGGTTGACACTAGCCTTTCGTTTGACACTCATGTTGCCAAAGTAGTCAGGAAAACCTTCTACATTGCCCACCTGATCATGAAGGGATTCACATCTAGATCAAGGGAGGTCATCCTTCCCCTGTACTCATCACTCATTAGACCTATGATTGAGTACAATGCCCCATTCGGAATGTATCTGACCCGACACCTGCAGCAGCTGGAAAGGCCCCAAAAGTTCCTCACCAAGAGGATAAAGGGTC
This sequence comes from Protopterus annectens, assembly GCF_019279795.1. NCBI lineage: Eukaryota > Metazoa > Chordata > Ceratodontiformes > Protopteridae > Protopterus > Protopterus annectens. The sequence goes on along the minus strand of NC_056728.1, from coordinate 1,128,674,446 downwards.
TCAAAAATATGTCTTATGCTGCCCGACTGAAAGAACTCCAGCTCTATTCAGTCTCATACTGCTTGCTCAGAGGTGACCTGTGCCTGATATATAAGGCCATGTCAAACCCAGATTTGATGAATATGCTTCACCTCAAAAAATCTAGATCCCTCAGAACCACAAGGCGGAGACTTAAACCTTGACACGGTTATTAATAGGACATGCTGGAGGGACAGATTCATCACCCAGAGACTCCCTATGCTGTGGAACAAAATCCCGGTACATGTGAGGCAGAGCACCTCGCTGGCCCTGTTCAAGAGGAATCTTGACCAATGGATGGGAGATCGCAGATATACCCCAGGGATTACTTCAGTGTCACTGCTTGACAGAGGCACAGCAAAATAATAGGCATAGTTTTATTCAAACTAAAGGGGTGGCGAAAGCCACATATCTATGGGCTAGGCTTATAAATGCCCTTGGGCAGATAGCCTAGTATGAACCTATGAACCTATGAACCTAATACCTTAAAATAGTAGCTGATAGCATTGCCTACCCTGTCTCAATCCTTATAAAACAGGCCAATCCATGAATCCCACATTCTCTATCTGGAAAAAGTCAGACATTATCCATCTGCACAAAGGAGAAAATTCAAGAGGCATTACTAACTTTAGACCTACAGCAATCATATTCCCCTTCTCCAAAATACTTGAAAAATGCATTCAGAAATAATTGCTAAACTATCTCTTGCAGGAAGAACTCCTGTCCCCCACACAACATGGCTTCCATCCTTCTCACAGTACAAACACTGCACTTCAGACATATATAGATACTGCCAATAAAGCTAGAAATAATGACAAACTAGTCTCTTCCTTATTTCTATACTTGTCTAAATCCTTTCACACAGTTTGTCACAGCAAACTTCTACTTTGAATGTTCTCATTAGGTCTCTTTCAGCCCACCCGTTTATGGTTCAAAATCTACCTGTCGAATAAGTATCAGTCAGTAAAATGGCACTCGAGCCTCTCTCTCTCTGTACCTCACAGTCATCACCTGTATACCAGAAGGACCTGTCCTTGGGCCCCTCCTGTTTAACATTCTCACCAACACCCTCTATGCATTCACCCAACAGGCCTACATAATATCGTATGCAGATGATTCCACACTCATTTGCATATCTGTCAACATGACACACCTGCAAATAATTACTCAGGAAGCTTTAATAGCAACTGAAACATGTCTTAGTAACTCACAATTCATGCTCAACCCTAAAAAAAAAAAAAAACTACTACTTTATTTTTCCAAATCCCTCTCCCATGAAAATACAAAATGCATAGTCCTCTCTCTTGATAATACAACCATTGAAATCACTTCTCAGGATAAATTATTCTGCATGATAATGGGTGATAATCTTAAACTCGACCTGCATATACAAAATTGCAAAAGAAAAACTCATGGAAAACTACGAATGCTTTATGGAGCCAAAAACTTTCTCACTAATGCAACTAAAACTACACGTGCCACTACTTATCTCCTCTCCACACTTCTTTATGGTGCTCCAGTCCTTACTAACCTTCAGGCATCACAAAAATCAAAACCTGAACAATGCTGTAACAAAATTACTAAATTTGCAGCAAATACCTCTTTTAGAACTCACCACTGTATAGCATTAAAAAGGCTAAATTGGTTATCACTTATCCCATCAACTAACATATACACAGTTTCTTATCACCTATAAAATTATATAGAATTCATCTGCTTGTCTAACACTAAATAAAATTCTATACAACTATGTTCCTTGTCCGTCTTTATGATCCATTGACCAAAAACATCCGTCTGTCCACAAACCTATCAAATGTGCTGGGCATTGCCTGTACTCGTACATGGGTGCCGGAACCATAGAGCCAGGGGGAGGGGGAGCCCTGCCCCCCACTTTTACAGCCGCAAGACCTGTCAGGACAAATTAATGAAGTGGAGTTTTCATGCTAACATGGATTCGCATGTGGAAGTTAAACTAACAGGTAGTATACTTGCTTTTGATGCAGAAGGCTGTGGGTACTACTCCCACAGTATGCAGATGGATCGCTGATACTGTACTGTTTATTTTATTTTATTTTATTTTACATTTGTTGACCGGGCTAGTCCAGCTGGATACATATCCCTTTTCAGTAGAGGCCCGGGGAGAAAAGCTCCCAAACATTAAAATAGTTAGGCACTACAATTAGATAGAAGTATTACATTATAAGAAATAACAACCAGCATAACAACATTATTTACATACTTAAAGAGACAAAACATGGGATTAAATAGGTCAGAAAACATAGGTAGAAAAGGAGGAAGTAATTTGATTGTAGATAGTTTGAGAGAGAGAAGAAACAGTATGATGTTAAAGCTATGGATATTAATCTGGAGTTGGACATGGGCATACTGTGTTGTACTTTAATGGGAGTGGATGCTGCAGTCTTATGAATGTCCTCCTTTGGAGGAGTTAGCAAGTTACTATGAACCCATTATCAGTTTGCCATCCACTCCCCATTGCAAAATTACTAGCTTATCATTAAACCAGGTATAAATCCCTACATCACAAGATGGGTTGCCAACTGGCTCACTGACAGAACCCTCACTGTAAAAGTTGCAGACTCCAAATCTGACCTCAAAGCAGTGACAAGTGGAGTACCACAGGGTTCCGTCCTGGGACCTCTCCTGTTTGGTATCTACTTCTCTTAAGTACAGGCTAACACAGAGGCCCTCTGGCTAATGAAGTTCGCAGATGACTGCAAACTAGGAGCCATAGTCAAGTCCCCAAATGATGTGGACATCCTACAGAAGGGCCTCGCTGAGACAGATGCCTGGTGTCAGAGCCATGGCCTGAAGCTCAGTGTCAAAAAGTGCAGTGTCATCCCCTTTGGTAAAAACTCTGTACCCATGAACAATCACATAGGCAGCAATCTACTTAACACCGAATGCGTGATAAGAGACCTTGGGACCCAGGTGGACAGTAGTCTCTCCTTTGACAGTCACATCACCACAGTAGTCAGGAAGTCCTTCTACATGGCACACCTCATCATAAAAGGGTTCTCATCCAGGAAAAAAGAGGTCATTGTTCCCCTCTACTCGTCACTCATTAGACCCATTATAGAGTACAACACCCCTTTTGGAATGTACCTCACAAGACATCTGCAGCAGTTGGAAAGGCCACAGAAGTACCTCACAAAGAGGATTATTGGCCTCAAACAAATTCCCTACACTGACCACCTTAAAAAACTCCAGCTTTACTCTGTAGCATATCACCTACTCCAAGGTGATCTGTGCCTAATATATAAAGCTATGTCAAACCCAGAGCTGTTGGACATGCTACACCTAAAGAAATCCCAATCCCTCTGAGCTACACGCTCTAGGGACCTAAACCTTGTCACCACATTAAACAGGACATGCTGGAGGGATAGATTCCTGTTCCAGAGACTTCCTATACTCTGGAACAAGCTACCCATCTATGTCAAGCAAAGTTCTTCATTAGCACTCTTCAAGAAAAATCTTGATGAAAATACACCCCGAGGATCACTTCTGTGTCTCTGCTGGACAGTGGCACAGGAAAATAACTTTCTTGGGTGGCATAAGCTGTGGAACCTCGCTGGCCAGACTTATGTAGGCCCTTGGGCCGATAGCCTTGTACCTACCTATGAACCTATGAACCTATAATGTAGCGTAGGCAATTTATTCTTCAAGGGCAACAGGCACTTTATTTGTAGATGAAACAATGAAATATAAAGTTGTTTGCTAGCAGCAACCTCTTCATTAGTTACAAATCCCTTTAATGTGGACTTATTTAGATAACTTACTTCTGCAGAAATTTTGCATATTTACTGATATTGGTGGATTGTAATGACAGAAGTTTGAGTGGCCTTTTATGGTTGAAATTTTCTGAAATGGGTAGTTTTGTCATTATTGATTCATACATTTTGTTTCATTGCTTATTAGAAGACTGTTCCAAACTACAAATTTAAAACACATTCTAACAAGTGGTTCTGTATTATACAAGGAATATAATTTAATACAATCAGGTTAATACAACCAGGAAGGTGAATCAAAGAATGTATACATGTATCCTTGCTCACAGGATGCAGGAGATCAAAACAGAGGTAGAGAACAGTCAATGGAGTCCCCCAAGGTTCGGTGCTGAGACTTTTTCTGTTTGGCATATACATCTCAAAAGTAAAAAGAAATACCTGAGGGCTTTGGATGACTAAGTCTGAGATGACTGCAAGTTAGGAGCAGTTATTGAATCCCCAAATGACCTAACCATCATGCAGGAAGGCTTGTCCCAAACAATAACTGGTGCCAGAATCATGAATTGAAACTAAACTCCAAGAAATGCATTATTGTATCCTTTGGGAAGTCATCTACTCCAGGGAACTGCCAAATTGACAATGCCCCCTGAGAAATGACCCAGTTGTTTGGCATTTGGGAACTTGTGTGTACAGTGGCCTAACATTTGACCAACATGTGTTCAGAGTCATAAAGTCTTTCTATATTGCACAACTTATAAACAAATTGATTGTGACTAGATCTAGAGATGTTATTGTCCCCCTTTACAAAGCCCTCATTAGGTCAATAATTTTGTATAATGCCTACTTTGGCATGTATCTGTCCAGAACCATGCAACAATTGGAATACCCACAGAGATATCTTACTAAAAGTATACAAGTCCTAAACAATAGGTCTTGCATGGACCACCTCAAAGATTTATCACTATACTCAGTATCCTACAGAGTGCTTAGTGGTGACATGTCTGGCATGCAAGGCATCCTCCGACCTAATACAGATGGACCTACTGAACATCACCAAGTCAAATGGCATCAGAAATACTCAGTTCAGGTATCTAAACTGAATGTTGTGGAGAGATGGATATACAGTATATCCATAACAGACTATCCATTCAAGTAAAACAAAGCTCATCCCTGACCATATTCAAATGCAACTTGGATCTAAGGATGGGTAATAGAAAATGTACTCCAGGATTGCCCCTCGTGCCACTAATGGATAGAGGCAGTTCCTAAATGCTGCATCCCTTACATGGGTCCCCGCAAATTATGTATAGTGTGATCACATTTATTCTCACAAGGGCTAATATACAATTATCAAACATGGGATAGGTAAGACCAATCAGGAAATGTTACTTCAAGCACCAAAATGGAAATTGGCTAAGCTTAAAATGTCCCCCAAGTAAACCTATGTTGTGGTAGTAAATAATTTTAAACACTTGTCCTTTTTACATCACTAAGTGCCCCTATCACCTTCCACCCCCCCCCCCCCCCGTCTTCAACAGCTTCTGGTGCCTCTGTACTTGTACCTTGTTGCTAAGGCCTGGAACTCCTTATTTCTGTCCATCAGGTCAATACTCCCCCTCCCAGCCTTCAAAACCATTCTGAAAGACTCCCCAGCCAAAAGCTAGCTCTGTTTTTGTTCAACACCAGGATAAACTATTTCCCTAAAGATGAACAAATACCTATTTATACCTACATCTCCTTATTCTCCCTTCTTCACTCACTTCCTTACTTCTGTCAATTTCTCTCCCCTGGCTTTCTCTTAAAATATACCATAAGCCTACTTTTCTTTCACTTCATATTGCATTTCCTGTTTATCTTATACTAACGTAACCTTTAATTTCTCTATAAATGGGTTAAACTTTCTGTAACTATTACACCATTGTCATATAAGTTGTATCTACTCCAAACCAATTTTTTTTAAATTATGTCTAATTTGGTATAATTGATTAAACTGTATTTGTTTTTTGTATTATTTTAATGACTGTATAATTATTATTCTTAAAATGTTTTGTAATACTTTGGAGCTTTTCTACGTGGGTATCCATTGAAAAAGGGCTCCTACCCAGACGGATTTTTCCATTAAACAAATGTCAACCTTCTTTTTCTTTCGGCTGCTCCCGTTAGGGGTCTCCACAACAGATCATCTGTTTCTATTTCTTCCTGTCCTCTACATCTTATCACACCAACCACCTGCATATCATCTCTCACCGCATCCATAAACCTTATCTTAGGCCTTCCTCTTTTCCTGTTACCTGGCAGCTTCATCCTTAGCATCTTTTTCCCAACAAACTCTGCATCCCTCCTCAGCACATGTCCAAACCAATGTATTCTTGCCTCTCTGGCTTTGTCTCCAAACCTTCCAACCTGGGCTGACCCTCTAATATACTTATTCCTAATCCTGTCCACCCTTGTCACACCCAGTACAAATCTTAACATCTTTAACTCTGCCATATCCAGCTCTGACTCCTGCCTTTTTGTCAATGCCACTGTCTCCAACCCATATAACATAGCTGGTCTCTCTACCCACTTGTAGAACTTCCCTTTTACTCTTACCAGTACTTGTCTGTCACAAATCACTCCTGACACTCTTCTCCACCCACTCCATCCTGCCTGTACTCTCTTCTTCACCTCTCTTCCACACTCACCATTACTCTGAACTGTTGATCCCAAATATTTAAACTCATCCACCTTCGCCACCTCTATTCCCTGCATCCTCACCATTCCTCTATCCTCCCTCTCATTCACACACTTATATTCTGTCTTAGTCCTGCTGACCTTCATTCCTCCCCTCTCTAGAGCATATCTCCACCTCTCCAGGGTCTCCTCCACCTGTTCCCTACTGTCACTACAGATCACAATGTCATCTGCAAACATCATAGTCCAATAAGTAAATAATTAAATAATTGGGAGATAAACACAGCAAATTAAGAAAATCTTATGACTTTATTTTCCCCATGGCTGTTGCATCAAACTTGTATTGTAATAGTACTATGGAAAATCAGGCACCGTGAATGGATATATAATGTTCCTTAAGTTCAGATGTCTGAGGGTATGCGCTATGATTTGTCAGGCTTGATGTGTCATTCTATGGAGTAATACGTTTAGTGACAGTGTTGATACACCATGTTCTTCAGTGAAAAGATGGAAATCCAGATGCCAACTGAAGTGTGACAGGGAAGTTATTATACCAACTCCTTGTTTCAGGAGTGGTAAAAACAGTTACGTTTAGACAATCCTTAAATGTCAGTATGACCTAAAAACCTTCTCTAAAACAATGAAAACGAAAGTACAAACTTCAATGACAGGTGTAATGTATTTAAAATTTGACATTTAGCAGAACAACAGGTGACAGAAAAACAATTTAATAAACATGTAATTAAAAATAAGGACTGAGTCTAAGACACTGAAAATGCACTTGGAATAAATTAAACCGAGACAAGAAAATGGAATAGTATTCCATGGTGTAAAATGGGAAATGACAAGTATCTCCTTAAAGCTGAGCAACTGTGCTAAGGAAAGGCCTATCAAAACACAGTCAACTATTCTCTCTACATACAGAAAAAAGGCACACACAAAAAATGAGGTGCTCTTTAGTTACATTGGTTCAGAGAGGATATACAGCAAATCAGATGTATTCACATATATACAGGGGTACTTCATATACTTAGCTGTACATTTTTCATCTCTTTTCAATAGCACACTGAAGGCAGGAATAAGACACTAATTTAATTTAGTCCACAGCTATATGCCAGCACTTAACATAGTTGCCACTGGGTTAGCAGTTTTTGATACGCACTCAGTGCTGCCACTGCTGTACCCAACATTATTTTCAGGTCTAAGATGTTTTCTTGAATGATAAATGAATCCATAACTTCAATTCACAAGTCACAGAAAATACTTTTCTCAGAAACAATACTATATTTTCTAATTAAAAAAATGTTAACTGTGATTTTAATAAACATCAGTTTCATAATTGTTATGCAATTGTGATCAAAAAGTTATTTTCAAATAAGAAAGTCCAGTTATCCCAGTACCCATCTGCCTTGACAGATGCCAACCACTGAGCTGCAGTCATATCTGTACTCCTGACCAATGCTTTTGATATGGTCAGTCACCTTCTGCTTGTACAAAGGTCACATGACTGTGGTATGGCTGCATGCCACAGTCAGCAGGTGTGAGATGGGCAGCTGTTCCTCATAATTACTACCACAAGGTAGTACAATGCTCCATCCTGGACTCTTATCTATTTTCTCTTTTCATCTCAGATCTCTGCAGCAGCTGAGGTTGTGCATAAATTACAGAAAATGATGACGCAGTTCTTTATTGCAAATGTGCAGCCAGTGCTGTAGAGTACATTGCTGGCTAACACTTTCTATTATTTAATGGCCAGCATCTTAATTTTCATGCCAGTAAATATAACAGCACAACAGAAAAAAGCATGATAACTCATAGAAAGCATAAGCACCTTTACACTCATCAACTTTCTGTTATCACAACAGTCACTCATAGTGCAGGCCGTAGATAGTAGAAATAATGGTCACTTTTATACATATATGAACCCCAAGGATATTGAGGTAATAGAGGTGAGTCTATGCAGCTGAATATACTCAATGGTAATATGATCTGTATACAAAAATAATGTAAGGCAACTAAGTAATAAATTATTTTCTTTAAAGGCATATTACACTTCCTAATGATGAGGAATAGTAATACTAGCTGCATCAGGAATGAGACAGAAAGACTTGTTCTTTTGTAAATAGAACATTATTAGCTTCTAACATCTGCTGCTGAAAATAGGAAAGAAACACAGCTTTTAAAAAGGTAGCCAATTTCACAGGACACCATTTTAAAATATATGTTACAATAATTAAGGCAACCCCACAGACTTGGTTATGTGTACACTAAAAGGATTTACTTATAGAAGTGGGAGAGCATTGCACAAACAGCTGGAAAGCTGAAATAGCTAAGAGGAACAGTAGGTGTTTTTTAAAAAAAAACTTTTCTATTGATAAATACTAAATGTGCACAACTTCCTGAGTTGGAATGTACACAAAAGGAACAATAGCTGCTAGAAAATATATGTTCTTTAAACAATTTTTCACTGCAGACAAACTCTTGTGGTGTAGTGCAGGGTTAGTACTTACCTACAGTTTTTTTATTAAGTTGCAAAGGTGCTCATATATAACATCAAAGGGTGCCCCCCTGTTGTAAGAGAAAGGATGGCCCTTCTGTTGTAGAAGGAAGTAGCAGTTCACAAAAATCACAAAAACTGATTGGGCAAAAAAGAGCCATACAGACGATAGAGTGAACTGTTGGGGATAAGAAAGAGATTATGTATTGCTACTCTTATGCATGAAGCCCAGAATTTCCAAAGAAAAGACATACAAAAAGATTAAGAGAGAAATTAGAGGAAAGAAAAATACTTCACAAGAAAAATTGTCAGAAGCTTCAAATGGAAATTTGTGTTCATTAATAAAACAGATTAATGAAAAACACTATATAGACCAAAAATCTTGGGCTGTTTGGAAAAAGAAGCAACTGAGGAAGTGTAAAAATATAAAGAACAAAATCTAGAGACTTTTAAAAGGTGTAAAAAAGAAATATGGACTTGGGAAAGAAAGAGGGATCTGATATGGAGCAATATTTATGCAATGGAGAAAGCCAAATTAATCAACGCAAATAAGGCAGCCCCAAAGATATTTGAAGAGAAATACATGAAAAGGCATCCACACATGGATAATTTCATAATAAAAAATACGATCACAAAGAGGGAATGTAGATTAGTAAAGTAGAAGTTGAAAAAATAAAAGTTGAAGTTATGGAATACTTGCGAAGTAAAAGATTTAGTGTAGAAAGTCTAACACTGACAATATCGCAGCATGATAGCACGAGTACCCAGTGTAAGGAGAAACAGAAGAAATATGGGCATAGGAAAGAAAAAGAGATTTAATATGGTGTAATATTTATGCAAAGGAGAAAGCAAAACTAATCAATACAAAAAAAGCAGCACCAAAGATATTTGAAGAGAAATGCAGGCAAAGGCATCCAGACATGGAAATTTTTTACAGTAAAAAAATAAGAAAACAAAGAGGAAAAGTAGAAAAGAGGATTAGTAATGGAGAAGTTAAAGAAATAGAAACTGAGGTTATGAATTACCTCCAAAGTGAAGGATTTAGTGTAGACAATTTAACTCAGATAACATCACAACAGGATAGAGCAACGATCCCCAAACTAAGGAGAACCCAGTGGAGCAGGAAACATCTGATCAGTTGCCATATGAAGATACTTTGTAGCCTCCCATAGGAAACCAGTACAAATGTTCAGTTAGAGTTGGACAGCAAGGGAAGGAACAGGAAACTGTTGCAACTCTGATGCAGTCAATGTTGTGGACTGCTAGACCAGTGAGTTCCCATATAAAAGAGCAACGGATGGCACAGGATGAAACTGAAGAGAACGTGGCAGAGGAAGATGCTCTGGAGCTTTCTATAGAATGCCAGTAGGAAATGGAGAATAAAGAATGTGTCCTCAGTTGAGAAGAACATGATCAAAGAGAAGAGTTGTTTGATTTAATAGAGATGGACAGACATATTAAGATCAATGAAAGAAATAGGCTACAGAAGGTCAATAAACCCCCCAAAAGTTAGAAGCGTGATGAAAAAAATGAACACAGTAATTAGGACTGTCCATAGAGATTCATGCAATATAACAGAAGTAAATAGGATACATTACTGTGTAGCTAAATTAATAACTGATAAAGTCTTACCATAAGAACACAAGGTAGTAAGGGAAAGGAAGGGGAGAAATAAAATGCCATCATGGAAGTATCGAACAGAGAAAACCATAAAGCAATTAAGACAAAAAGTGTCACTGTTAAAAGTGTATAGAAGAGAGAACAGATCAATAAAAATACTCAGAAACATAGACATGATAAAAGCAACATGCAGTATTACAACAGATCAGGATCTATCATGCACTATCACAAATAATAAACTAAAAATATCAGCACAAGCAGAAAAAAGGTTAGAAGATATGTAGATAAATATAAAGGAAAAGTACAAAATAAGCAATTTATTGATGAGACAAAAAAGTTTTATAGAGAATTGGGAAACAAGGCAAAAGGAATTGAAACACCACCAAAAAGTGAAGAAATATATACATTTTAGAGAAATATATATGAAGATCCTGTGGAATATAACAAAAATGCTAAATGGATAGAAGAAGTAAAAGAAAGAATAAGAAGTTCATATCTACAGGATATGAAATGGGATGAAGTAATGGCCAGAAAGATTGAAAGAAAGTTAAAAAATGCTCCTAATTAGAATATATTAGGCTCAGATACAGTACCTAATTTCTGGCTAAAAGTATTAACATCTTTGCATGAAAATTTAGCCATAAGTAAGAATTATTTAAATGCACACCCTGAAAAAACACCAGCCTGGTTAACAAAAGAAAAAAAAAATTTCTACTTAAGAGTGAATCTGCAAGCTATCCTAAAACTATAGACCAATAAATTGCCTTCCAATGACATATAAACTGTACACTGGAACTGATATTGACAGAATTTATAGTCATTTAGGAGAAAACTCAATCGTGGCAATAGAACAAAATGATAATAAAAGAAAGTCATAGGGAGCAAATGATCATTTGTTGTTAAATAAAGTCATAATACAGAACTGTAAAAAGGGAAGAATCTAAGTATGGCATGGATAGACTACAAAAAAACATTTGATAGTATCCCACATTCATGGATAAAAGAGTGCTTAAAAATGTATAAGATACACCCTACACTGATTGTCTACATTACAGCTACCATGAAATGGTGGCAAACCACATTGCAGTTAAGCCATGATAAAAGACAAATTATTATTCCAGGGATAACATTTCAAAGGGGGATATTCCAGGGTGACTACCTGTCAATACTGCTCTTTGTTCTTGCCCTTAACCCATAAAGCTGTCTACTTAACAGATTAGGTCATGGCTGCAGTTTATTTTCCCAGAAAACAACAAAGTGTAAAGACTTCTCATCTTCTTTTTGTAGATGATTCAAAACTGTGTAGCTCATCAGATGAGGAACTGAAGGCACAATTGCAAGTGGTCAAAGGTTGTTCAAATGATATAAGAATGTCATTTGGTCTTGATAAATGTGCAAAAGCAACCTTTAAAGCAGAAAAGCTGTAGCACCAAGAAAACATCAGATTGGGACAAGAATGTGTTACAAAAGAACTTGAGCAAGAGGGAGTGTATAAATACTTCAGAACTGATGAAGGAGCAGCAATAAAATATGATCAAATGCAAATAAAACTTAGTAAGGAATATTTTAGAAGACTTAAATTAATATTGAAAGCTGCACTGACATCCAGGAGTAAAGTCCAAGCTATAAACCAGTCTACTCTTCCTATCCTAACTTACAGGTTTGGAGTGATTGACTGGCCCTAAAAGATGTTGGATAGGTTGAACAGGAAAAGAAGAAGGATGCTTCATGCTCATCAAATGTTTTATAAAAATCAGTGCATACCAAGATTATATACTTCCCATTGTGAAAGAGGTATGGGCCTCCTCAAAACTGATTATTTGTATAGATCTGTAATCATGGGACTGCATACATAGTTGCTGACCTACCAAGATCCAAATGCAGTGAAAGTTTTGAAACATGAGGGAATAAGTCTAAGATGACCTCCCTGCTTAGTTTAGTAGAAACATATTGGTGTCAAGCAGGAATGGAAATCAAACCATAAGTAGATAAAAAGCAGGCAGCAACTGAATCTGCCAAAAAAACAAAAGAAAGAATATAAGGTGAAGGATCAGATGAGAAGGTAAGAAATGTGGAAAATGCATAAATATAGATGCAAGTATAAAAAAACTCTTGGAACAAACTCATATTGATCAGGACTGAACTCAGGAATGCTTAAGGAAAGGTGAATTTAAATTAAAAGACTAACCCCAGTATTCACGAATCCTCCGTGTAAGAGTAGAGGAGGCTTACACGGAAACGCCAGTGTAAGAATAAGATGGCAGCATGCCATGCATATTAATGAGGGCGCTGCTTCAACTCCAAGGCTAACACGGAACATGCATGAGTGCAGGGGGCATGTCGTACTGCTGAGCAGTCCAAAAATCCACGCCCCTGCAAGTATCACAATAGGGAAATGTCAACTGACATGAGTGAGTCCGCTCAAATGTGTACATACCCAACACTACACTCCCCCACATTCTAAACCCCAGTACAATAATAAAATATAAAGCTTTTATTTTTTTTTTTAGCATTACCGATATAGCTGCCCATATTTGCGCGATTGCGCATGTTTGCCCATTACTTAGCTACAGTTAGCAGTAAGACATCGAAGAGGATAATAAGAAACTTATATGCAAATTAAGCAAAATAGCAATAGCGTAGTGGTAGAACCCTCGCACTAACAGGAGGCATTTCCGGTTCGAGTCCCACCACTTCCCTTTTTATTTTCTACTGCAAATCCGTATATGAAAAGAATTCCTTCCATTTACCAATGAAATTTTAGTAAAAAGCATTGAAATGGCCTATGTAGTAGTGAATTAATTTTATAAATATATATAAGAAAGTGAAATAGTAATGCATACTGATGAATGCAAAAGTAATGTATCTTAAGCAAAGTGAAGCACTGCTAAGCAAAGTTTACCAGTATTAAGCACATTTCAGTATAAATGCTCATAGTTTAGCAGCGCTTTAACTAGTGCAATAGCTTTGTGCGGAGCTGCGCATCGTGCCAACTAGCGCAAACAGAACATATGTGCACGTAGCTGCGCACCGCGCTAACCGGCGCAATGTCGGGAAACTAGAGCAACGTAGAGCAACATTGGGCAATGTAGAGCAACATCGGGCAACGTAGAGCAGCATAGAGCAATGTCGGGCAAAGTCGAGCAAAGTCGGTAAAACATAGCCACACCTCCTAGCTGGTTTGGCCAGTAGTGAAATAAAAAGCAATGACAGGCCTCAAACCCAGGATACTGTGCACCATAATCACATTATTGAACCACTAAGCCATGACATCTTTACATAAGTATGCACTTTCAACACACATATACATATTAATGTAAGTTTACCCATTGCTAAGCAGGTGTACCTTCAACTGCATTTTTTCAAAACTAGCCAATCACCAAAAAGTGCAGGAAATGATGCATATTTAAGCTCCATAGGCAAGAATACTATCCATAACTGGTTGTAGCTCCCATCTGCAGGCAGCAATGGCCGGTGCTGGAGAGGGCTCTCGTTTTCGAGCGCAACATTGGGGCATTGAGGAGTCAAAGGTTATGGTTTGGCTTCTTGTCCACCATCATGAGGATAGACTCCTGTGGGGCCAGTACCAGGGCACCCAATGCAAAGTGGAAGCCTGGGACGGTCTAGCTCATGAACTCACCAGTGCCTCGGACAGGTGAGCAGGTCAGACACCACCATGCAGACCTGAGAAGACATAAGGCGGATAAACTGGACCAGTGGATCCAGGAGGCCCGTGGGATGCAAAATGCCCCACTACTGAGTAAGTAGCCATGGAATTAAGCATGTAAGAATTGCTATTCTAGTGTATACTATGGATAGGTATGTCTCAATATCACTTCAATTACTTCACAGCTGCAGGTGTCTGTGCTGCAAATCAGCAAGCCTATGCAGATAGGCTGTGCCACCAGGCAGGTTAGTAAGTATTCTGCATGTACTGTTATGTAAAATAAATGAGAGAGCCTGAAAAATGTGTTTAAACACAATAAATAAAGGTATAATATTTCTCTAATAATTATTCTGCATGTACTGTCATATAAAATAATTGACAGAGCCTCCAGAAAAGTCTTTTAAGTCTTTAATAAAGGTATAATTCCTGTAGTGTGGCTGTGTCATTTTCTTTGATATGTTGTTGTATTCTTGCATTATAGAAATAGTACTGTTGTATTAAGTGCTGTTAACACACAGTTGGGTAGGCCCATATAAAGTGGAGGAAGGGAGTGCCAGTAGCTTTTAAGCATATTCACAGTCCTCAACTGTTGGTTCATGCCCAGCATGTACAGGTTAATCTGGCACATGAGTAGCTTGGTATTGTGTTCTCCAGAAATGTCATAGTGCTGGCAGAAATGTAGGGAGCTGTTAACATATAACTGATAATGTCACCTACACATATCTAGATAAGTATATGAAAGTAGAGCTGCCAGTGTACCATCTTAGCAGTAGTGTGTCTGAGCAACTCACAAAATATGTAGCAGTAACATCTGCATCCCGGAAAGTTTGTATGTCAGATACAGCCCATGTATATAAAGATCTAGCAAAACCCATTTCACGATCTAAGGACAAATGTGTAGTGTGATAATACATGTAGGGGTCATATAACTGCAGTCAATAGGAGTGTAGTGTAAACTATAAGGCTATATAAGTTGTTAATGGAGCTATCATTTTCCACCCAACTGTATGTGCATAAAAAATGCAATTCCACACCTCAATGGGTATGTCTAATCTCAAAACATTTGTTGGGACATATGTCCTACTGGTTTATAAATATCTGCATTTATTTTGATGCATGTGCCCTGTTCAAATACCACAATATTGGTGACCTGTTGTCATCAATTAAATCTGCATGCTGTTGTAATGTCGACCGTTGTCCCATATATGCATGTGTCATGCTTGCTGTTTAACTGTTGGAACTCTGGTGTGTTGGGTTAATGGGAACACTTCTGCATGCTGTTATAACTAACTGGGAATGCTGTTAACTGTTACTAACCCATACTTTCATTAAATCCTCCTAAACATAGAACGTATGGGAAGGCCGGTCCCAGCGGACCCACCTGTCCCACCTCAGCTGGCAATGGCACCTGGCACCAGCAGGTCTGTTGCCCAGCCTGGGACTTGTCCTCCGTTGGCCCTGTGCCATCTTTGGGTGGAAGCGCTGCAGGGGATGGGGCTCATTCCCCCGTGCAAGCGTGGGCAGAGGAGGGCCACCTATCACCCTCTGAACAGTCTGGGCTGTGGTGCGTAGGGAGATTGAGCGTTTTGTCACTGATCCCCTACGCCAGCTTGAGGCACAAGTGGCACGACTCACAGGTGAGCCTGCCCCTCCTACGCAACCCCCAGCACAGCCACCCTCTGGGCTGTGAAGGTGCAGTGGTGACTGCCCATGGGTGGGGATTTCAGTTCCACTGTTGTCATCTGTGGGCTCATAGGCTTGCAATTTCCAAACATCCTTCCCCATCAGTGGTGTTCACCCACCACATGTGTCATATTCCGCCCCTGTATGCATCTTGTTTGTCTTGTCTGTTTACCTTCCCGACCTTCCTCCCCAAATATACCTACTTCCCCTACCCCACATTCCACTCTCACCTGAAAAAAAAAAGGGCATTCTGCTACCAAAAAAAATTACGCCCCATACATAGCTGCCCATTTTGCACACATGTCCGCTGGACACATAAACTGATATTTAATTGGAAGTACAACCTACTTTGTTGTCCTCACCCCTCTCACAGGGGTTGAAGGTTTCATATTTCCCTCCAAATTTATTGCATATGCACAGCTATTGCTGTTAAAGAAATGGGCAGCTATGGGCCTTCCTTACACCTGCACATCCCAAGCTGTATTCCCTACTGTCTTCGACTCTTTGTACCCCTTTTTCACCACTTTCCTATCTCCCCATTTTCTTTTCTTTCAAAGAATAAGCGCGGGGGTTAGCAGGAGTAAGCACTTTTAAGCAGTAGTTAGCGGCTTTGTGCGAGTGTGCGCCTGTGTGCGCTTGTGTGTGCTTAGCTAAGCATCGCGCAAACCCGCTCAAACCCGCTTACAACTGCTTAAAAGTGCCTTAGTCACTCTGTATGTCAGGGCCCCTGTTCTGCTCAGCAGCAAAATAAAATACCTCTGTCAGTCTCGAACCCCGGACCTTGTACACACTAGACTGCATGAAGTACCACTGAGCCATGGTAAACATACAACAAATTGGTGCTGAAATCAATATATCATGCATCAGAATGAGTGAATGTAAAGGACAAATAGGAATGCCATAACACAAATCCTGTTCTGTGGATCCTTACCAGCAGTTCTTGTGGAATTGCATTACATGACTGTGAAAAGAGAATCAGTCATTCTAGCACGAAATAATGTTACAGCAGCACTTTACAACCCCCACACAGTATCATAGCAGGACAAACACTAGCATATGTGATTAGGGCAGGGGCCATACTTCACAACTGTGACTAAATTTCAGGCATGTCCCTGATTTTGAGACAGGTTTTAGCTGTGTCACTCTGAATCCCTCTGAAAGCTACTGATGTTAGGCAGAAAGGTGGTGAATTACCCTTAATGAATAATGATAATAAGTAAGAGTTGGACATGTTCGGCAGAAAGGTGGTGAATTACACTTAATGAATAATGATAATAAGTAAGAGTTGGACATGTTGGGCAGAAAGGTGGTGAATTACACTTAATGAATAATGATAATAAGTAAGAGTTGGACACCGCTTGTACTTCAGGAAATGTGTATTAATCCATATGCTCTGGTTCTCTCAAAGTCCCAACTTAATGTCTCTAATATTGTAAAGGTGTACCTCACTTCTACCTACTTTTCCCTGAGTCTGTTCAAATATGTACCTGAGTGTTTGAGAGGCCTGGCAGAGGCAGAAACACACAGGCATGTCAGCTATTCTGCTGTTACACACTGTACAAATAGATTTGAAAGGAGTTCCAGAAGCATAGCCTTATGTAGGAGTACAACAGTGAAATACCAAGGGATGTAGCCATGTACTGGTAGCAACCAACTGTGACAATGCCATTGTTCTAGGGCTGAAAAGACTGGTGTGGTGCACAGACAGACAGGCTAACCTCTGGCTACCATCTGGATAGGTCCATAGTTGGGAGCTACGCAGACAGACTACTTGCCTTGGTAAACTAACAGGTACACAGCGACCCTTTAAGTCCAGCAAGATAAAGTTCACACATTAATACATAATGCTCTCTGTCCTTCTGCACCTCTACCCAAATGTACAATAAACCTGTGTGTTCAGGGTCTACCAAGGATGTAGGTAGGCATACTCAGTACTGAAATCTGTCCAGTGTTCTTGAGCAGCCTGTGCTAATGTCAACACTAAAAAAGCAGAAACTGTTCAAAAGTGGGTAAATTAATATTCACAGTATAGCAGTTCACAAACAGTTCATGTGCCAAATGAATACATCTCAGTAAGTACTTTTGTATGGCAGTTAATTGTATAAGTAGAAAAGAAACTACATACACCCATGTATCTTGCTTTAGCATTTGTAGGGGTGAGTACAATTCTACACTGACAACTGTGTAGTGGAAGTCGCAACATTCAGGTCTGAGTACAACATTTAAATCACAGGCTACACCCCTAGCTTCAGATATAAGAAGTATACCAACCTTCTGACTTACACAACGGTGTTCACAGCAAACAAGAATGGGCCCCACTTTGGAATGCTGAAAGGGCTACGCCTACCTGACATAGCAATTTATAGCATTGGGTTGCTATGACAGTAAGTACTGCAATTACCACACAGCAGGCTGCATGCAATTACCAAATGTTGGCCACCAATTGGTGCAGAGGCCATCACATGCACATGTGCAGATACCTTTAAAAGCAGACTGTACTTGCTGGCCACACATGCAATCATCCCATTGCAGATGCTGAGAGAGAGAGAGAGAGAGAGAGAGAGACAGAGACAGAGACAGAGACAGAGACAGAGACAGAGACAGAGACAGACAGAAAGAGAGCCACATGGGCTGAGAACACCTTCAATGCATTTCGCATAAGACTGTGCAATATCATTACATAACTGTATACCTCGCATACTTCGCATAATTGATATTCCCACCATGAAAGGTGGACTGTATATGTGCCTATATGTATATCTATATTCACAAATGGATGTTTATATGTATGTGTATATATATATATATATATATATATATATATATATATATATATATATATATATATATATATATATATATATATATGCATATATATATATATATATATATATATATATATATATATATATATATATTTTAGAGGCAGGGAGAGACAGAGTCACATTTACTATGACAGATGCCTGGTGACAAAGCCATGGCCTCAAGCTCAATGTCTGAAAGTCATTCGCATCCCTTTTGCTAAAAACTCTGTACTCATGAACTACCACATAGGTGGTAGTCGACTTAACACCGAAAGTGTGATAAGAGACCATGGGGCACAGGTGGACAGTAGTCTTACCCTTGATAATCACAGTGCCAAACTAGTCATGTAATCTGTCTACATGGCACACCTCATCACAAAAGCTGTGTCATCCAGGGAAAAAGAGGTCAGTGTTCCTCTCTACTCATCACAAAACCCATTATAGAGTACAATGCCCCTTCTGGTATGTACCTCACAAGACATCTACAGCAACTGAAAAGGCCACAGACATACCTCACAAAGAGTAATACTGTCCTCAAACAGGTGCCCTATGCATACTGTCTCACAAAACCACAGCTACACTGTGTCGCGTACCGACAACTCAGAGGTGACCTGTGCCTAACATACAAAGCTATGTCAAACCCAGAGCTGTTGGACATGCTCCACATAAACAGATCACTATCCCTATGAGCTACACGCTCTAGGGACCTAAACCTTGTCACCATGATAGACAGAACATGCTGGAGGGATAGATTCCTATCTCAGAGACATCATACTCTGGAACAAACTACCTATCAATAGCAAACAAAGCTCCTCAGTAGCACTCGTCATGAATAGTCTTGATGATTGGATGGGAGATAGGAAATACACCCTGGGAATCACCTCTGTGGCTCTGCTTGACAGGGACACATGAAACTAAATTACTTGGGTGTCAAAGGCCAGGGTACCATCTGGCTAGGCGTCTATAGGCCCTAGGGCCAATAGCCTATAACCTACCTATGAACCAATACACATCCACATGTACTTGTTGCAATAATTGCTATGTGAGGTTGACTGAGTGTGATGGTGAATGTGTTGGTGAATGTGTCACAGTTGTGTATATGTCGGATAGCTTAGTGGGAAACTGTTTCTGTCATGGTATTATGTGTCCTAGCTCTGATCCCAGAAAAAGATGTGTATGCTGTTGCTAGCCAGAAAAAGCAGTATGGCATACGGTCCGACGTAGTCCCTTTGTGTTAATTGGGGTGTGCCATTGGAGGATAAAGCAGTACATGTATGCTCATTGATTGGTACTGCTGGTGAATCAAACCCCTGTATGAACTGTAGTACTACCTGAAGCTGTAGACCTAAACAGCACAGTATGGTGTATGTCCACATTGCTTGGAAACACTGTTTTGTGTGTTCCCTGTAGTCCTCACAGATTACATACCTCAGGCATAAGGGTTTGTAAGTACTGACACACAGTACTGTATGGTACACATGTAAAGCTCATCTGGGTTGCCATACCTTTGTGTCCTGTATGTATGTCTGATGTGTGTGTGGGTATGCCTGTAACATGCCCTCGGTCATATGTGTGTTACAGGATATAAGTGGGTATCTAGCAACATGTATAGTCTAGTACAGCAGTATGCCTCCTATATTCACAAATGTGCACATATTGTAGGCAGGGGTTTTCCATCAACAACTAGTGTTGTATACTGGTAATACTGTAGCTGGACTTTACAATCATTGCAATGGATTACATATTTCGTTATGCATTAGCTGGATATATACCTCCTGTGGCTAGGTGGTGCATTGTGTCGCATACAGTGTGCCATGTACTGTTGCATAGTCTTACATAGCGGTTTCTCTTTGTTGCTGTGCAGAAAATGTTTTAATATATAGAGCGTGTCAGGCAGTGTCAGGCAGTTGTGGGTTGAGCACTGATATGTGGTATTGAAAGTGTGTATCCTCTGACACAAAATAGTTTGCTATTTATGGCAGTTCAGTGATATCTGTACTGTAGAATGTTAAGTGTGACACATGACTTGCTCGCACATTGTTTTATTGTCTTCCAGGGTCATGTCCCACCATTGCAATCCTGCCTATAGCCGTGCAGAAGATGAGATACTAACCAACTGTCTCATCCAACAGTACACCCTGCTATTTTCAAGAACCAGCCAGGACCAGCATGAGCAGACTGCGCTGTGGCAAGATGTTGTCTGTAGGATAAATGACATAGGCGTGCATAACCAGACTTATGAGCATGTACGACATCACTGCAGTGATTTACTTAGACATGTCCGGCAGCGTGCGGCTGATGTCCATAGGCAACAGCTTGCCACAGGTGGTGGGGTTGCCACCCATCCCCCCCTCACCAGAGTGGAGGAGCTGCTCCTGAGCCTGGGGGCTCCCAGCCAACAACAACAACAACAGCACACATGCATCATCATGGAGTCCGGAGCCTCCCAGCAAGTTCACATGGAGCATGCAGGTAAGATGGCATATCTGTAGACTACTGTTATCTCTATTGTTAGATCATGCATATGTGAGATGTGTACTGTGTAGTTAGAAGATGTGGAGCCTGGTGTTGTTCAATACTGATAATTTGGAACATGATGTGTAGGCCTGTGACTGTCAACCATTGTGCTACTGTAAGATTGCAAAGCCACAGTAGCAATGCCACAGTTGTTGCCACTGACAAACTGTTTCATATCCTTGTAGGTCCCTCTGGTGTGACAGCAAGGCAGCAGACCCATGCTGGTGAGTGTGTTCTACATTTAATATTGCTAATAAAATGTGCATGTCATAGGTGAGGTGTAGGCCATGTACACATGTAACACACCTACACATAATGCATGCTGTGCATGTTTGCTGTGAGACTATGCACATCTCAATAACGTGAGTGGCTGCCTCAAACACACGCAATACACAGAGCATCCCAAACAATTGTGGCTACACTATAGTGGACATTGGGTAGGCAGTCGATACACATGCACACGACATACACAACTCCGTCATATGCAGTACATGTTAATATGCTACACAAGGCGTATTCAGACACACTCTGTAAGGTCACACTCCAGTATTCCAAATGTCATCCACACAGCACACATAATATACCTGAGGGGTAGAGGCCTATCATGGGGCAGTGCGACACTCTCCAACATGCAACACATTCATGTTAGGCAATGCTCCCTATCGGGCACCTTACAAACCCATGTAACAACTGGCTGTGAAATGGTGAATGTAGCCATGGTACTGCAGTTCAGGTACAGCATGATAGGTGCCGGTCTGGCACATATAAGTTGCCTTGAGTGACCACATGATGCTGCATGATGATGGCTCATGATATAACACGCCATCCAGTTACAGTAACCACAGTACTACACATAGCATTCATTGCTTTACACCTCAATGTTGTGTGTGTGCAAACATATGCACCTATTCACAATATGCATAGCAATCACCATTTGCACAAAGTGAAACATATATGTCTTGTAATGCTATTGAGTGTATAGGTCACATGACACACATTGGGTATGTGTGATGTTTAATGTTGCAGTTGTGTTGTAGGAAAGTTTTTAAAAACCCTACTAGTTCCCGCCACAGTACTATAGGATACTGTCGCGTTTTTCTATGCTATCGCCCGCTCCTGCCCTGAGGTATGTACTAATGAATTCATGTTGTTAGCCTATGTCTGCTGCAATAATCAGATAACTGGCGCTTTATTTTTATTTAAATTAACAGTTATTTTACGCTCCTATCTATCCTATTTTGTACCAAACCTGCATTCTGTTAGATAAAGCACAGTGTTTAGGCGTATTGGACACACGTGGACTGACTAACTCTGCTTCCTTGTGTTACCTGTATAAGCGTGGTGTTAAACTTAAACTGTTTAGATTCGTAGGTGCCGAATCTCATTTAAGAGCACTCTCTAGTTGCAATATTGTAAGAACGCTTTAAACTAGCCTAACGTGGACTGACTAACTCTGCTTCCTTGTGTTACCTGTATAAGCGTGGTGTTAAAGTTAAACTGTTTAGATTTGTAGGTGCCGAATCTCATTTAAGAGCACTCTCTAGTTGCAATATTGTAAGAACGCTTTAAACTAGCCTAACGCTAAACCTTATCTGACGCTTTCTATGAACCATCACAAAATCTTGGAGCGCTGTATACACACCAAGCGCAAATCCATAGATAGCGATGGTGCCAGCGTTCTTTCTGCTTATTGTTTGGTTAATTTAAAGCTGATAACTCAGGGTCTATCTGCTGCTTGTATAGTGCTTGTTTAGTACACAAAAGCTATTACTGGAAATCTGATATTGCTGTTTAAACAATTGCCTTTGTTATCATTTGCTGTTACAATCAAACTTATTGCTGTAAGGGGATATATTCATGTTACTTTAAATGTGCATATGTTATCTCTCCCTAGGTAGTTGCATATACTTATGTACAGAACCTCTTATATTTTAACTATCGCCTGGCTTCCAAGTGTTAGGAACTGAACCAAGAAGACCTGTACCACAGTGCGATAGCACAACCAGGCTCCAGCTACCAATCCCTCCACAAAGATATCACCTGAAAAGGTTATTAATTACCCAATTTCTAACTTGGTCTCTGTAACCTAAATACCTCAGGACAGATCTCTCGGGCTGGCAACTAAACAGTATAATTTATAGCTTGAAACCTTTCCTACTAATTAATACCCACATTAAAGACCAGTTCTAAGCTAATCAAGTTAAAGCTAAACATTAGTGTGAGACTAGAGCGTGAGTCTGGCCTTTTTATTTACCTGTAAATTCACTTTGTACCTGCAGCAGTTGATCTTTAGGACCAAGAAACCTCCTGGGTGGTGTAGCCCCGCTCCTCGCCGCTCGGGCTTGCTTCGCTCCCCACCCTGCCCCCTTATCCCCACCCGCCCCCACTATCCCTACATTTATTAGCTCAAAATAACCACACCCCACTTACCTCAGAACCAATCACATTAGTCCACCCATTAACTACTTCCTCTCCCATAATCACCATAGTCAAGCTTATTGCTTTCCCCGTCTTAGTCCTCCTATAGTCATTACAACCAACTAGTACTAGGCAATCAAACTCCTAGCATAACTATCATACCATATTACTACTCCTCATTAACATGCCAAAAGTAGTGAATCTAATTATCCCTTTTGTACTACCACTTATAATCATCTCCTACTTATTATCCAGTTATGAAAACCAAAAACACATAGGATTCTACTATCCAAAGGGCCAAACATGTACTCCCTCAACTCTTCTCCCTAAAGAACTTTCTCCCCCTTACTACCTCACTAGAATGCTAGGCATACACAACCTGCACCTCACCCGCTCATACCCAAAAGTATCAACAATAAGGCATGGTCAAAAGATAATATATAAGCTTCTAAGACTCCTAGAGCAACTGAAAAAATGCATTACCAAAGATGGGGACATTCACCCTAACCCAGGGCCATCCTCAAACCCCAATTCTGCCACATCAATGTTAGCCCAAAGGTCAGCTAACTCCCTCCTCATCCTCCATCTTAACCTAAGAAGCATCAACAATAAGCTTCATAACCTACATAGCATGCTAGCCACCTACCTCCCTGATATTATGTGTCTATCGGAGACATGGCTTAAACCAGCCACCAAAGATGAAGAAATTCTCCCACCAGGATACAATATCCTAAGGGTCGATCGTGTAAAAAAAAAGGGAGGGGGAATAGCTGTTATGTATAGAAGCACACTCAATATCATAATGCATCCTAACCAACCTCCTAAGGTCACTAATGCAGAGACAATAGCCTTAAAACTATGCTTAAATAACCAAAAAAGTATCAATCTTTTAGTAATATATATCCCGCCTGGGAACAACCTAGAAACTATGGAACAAACACTAAGCTGGCTAGCTGCTAACTACCCTCAAGAAACCATTGTTCTGGGCGATGTCAACATCGACTGGACCCAATGTTCGGCACAGACCAATCCTATGACTATTAACCTACACGGCTTTTCCCAGAATATAGACTCCACAACTAGAATAGGAAATGCCCCCCAAAAAGAGAGTATACTTGACTGGATTCTTACTAATGCCCACACACATAAATATACCACTGGGACCCTTCCTAACGATCTTAGTGACCATCTTATCACTTTCATTATAAAACATAAATTTGTCACCATAAACCAACCCATCCATAGACTATTAAGAAACAAGAAGAAATTCGAACCTATGCAATTTGCTGCTGAACTCAAATCCTGTAACTGGTCTAAGTTAAAAACTCTATCCCTTGACGAGAGTGTGACATTCTTTAATGACACATTCCTAAACATTTTGGACAATCATGGACCTAACCGACTTACTAGAACTAAGGTGCGGATAGCCCCCTGGCTAACCAGGGAAACTAAATCCAAAATTAAAATTAGGGACAAAGCCTGGGATATATGGAGAGCTACTAAGGCACCTCTAGATCATATTAAATTCCAGCAGCTTAGAAATGAAACAAAAAAAGACAGCACACTGGACAAAAAGAATTATTTCTGTCACCTCCAAGAAAAGCACCAGAACAACCCTAAGAAGTTCTGGGCAGGCTTAAATAATCTCCTCCATCCAGGGAAATCATCTACACCTACCCCCGAAACACTCATTGGTAAAAACCCAGAAGTCGTAGCCAATACCTTTAACTCCTTCTTTACTGAGACGATTCAAGCTTTAGCCAGTCAACTACCCCCCCCTCAACCAATACTACCGATGACACATTCCCTTCCTTTAAACTACAACATATACCCACCTCCTACATTCGAACCTTACTGAAGAAACTTAAACCAACCACCCTCTCAGCGGACCGACTTCCAGCTGAATACCTGCAAATTGCAGCAGATGCCATAGCCTACCCTATCTCTATCCTGATTAATAGAACTATCACCGAAGCCACCATCCCCTCCATTTGGAAAATTTCCTATGTCATACCACTCCATAAGGGTGGCTCTTCCACTGAACCTTCTAACTATAGACCAGTAGCAATACTGTCTCCATTAGCCAAAATTATGGAACGATGTGTCCATAAGCAATTTCTTTGCTACCTCACCCTAAATAAACTACTGACTAATTCGCAACATGGCTTTAGACCCCACCATAGTACGACTACCGCCCTCCTTTCCTTCACCGACTCAGTCAATAAAAATCGTAATAACAAAAAAATATCATCAGCCCTTTTTCTCGACCTGTCAAAAGCCTTTGACATGGTCAATCACCAGCTACTTCTCCACACGCTAGAAACTTTAAACTTTGGTTATTCATCTCTCAAGTGGTTCTCTGCTTATCTCTCTGGTAGGCAACAAGCAGTCCAATGGCAAAACAAGCTCTCTCACCTGCTACCCAATACCATAGGAGTCCCCCAAGGCTCCATACTAGGTCCCCTTCTCTTTTCCGTGTTCATAAACAAACTTCACACAGTTATCCCTAAAGCCACCTGCATCCAATATGCGGATGATTCCACCCTTATATGCTCAGATATCTCTCTCCCTGATCTACAAGTAACAACCCAACACTGCTTTACTACAGTAGAAAAATGGCTCTCAGGGAGGAATCTCATCCTAAATCCAAAAAAAACTAAGCTACTACTATTCTTTCCTACCTCTGTCCCGACACCAAATCCCAACAATACTACCTTCTTCGTCCAATCTAATAATGGTACCATCATTGAGCCTGACACCAATACTAAACTACTAGGGGTCACCATTGACGATAAGCTCAGATTTAACTTGCACATCAGCCAGACAATTAAGACTGTAAATAAGAAACTTGGATCCTTGTATAGAATCAAGAACTTTTTAACCCCCAACACTAAACTAACCATTGCCCATACGCATCTCCTCTCCACACTACTGTATGCCTCTCCTGTATTTTATTTTCTCAATAAAACTGATATCAACAAACTCTCCATGACCTATAATCACATTGCCAGATTTATAACTGGACTTCCTTATAGAATGCATCATTGTCTTAACCTAAAAACACTTGACTGGTTAGAATTACCCAATCTCCTCAAACTGAACCAACTCACTGAAGCGTTTAAAATTATTAAGGAACCTGATAAAACCCCCTCACTCAATAATCTATTGACCCCCTATTCTAACCTAAGTAGTCTTCAATCCTCTAACAGACACTTGGTACAAACCATCAAATCTTATAACATGGGGGGCGATGCTCTCTTTGCCAACTCTATAGGTAAGATTTGGAACTCCCTCCCAAATAACCTTAGACTTTCTACCTCCCTTTTTCAATTAAAAAAAAATCTAACTCAATTCTTTAAGGCACAATGGCTATGTTCATGCGTAAAATCAGACTAGTCTCTTCCTGAGCGACCACTTATCCTACCACACTTAACTAATCTGGGCTTCCTGTTGCCTTGAATCTAACCACTACTCATCTGACCATTAATCCACCTGTTTTTTACAGCATTATTTCTTTTCTTTTTTGATTGTTCCTTCATGCTCCCTTGATATGATACTGTGGCTGTGATGTTGTATTAGAGTATAATAACACTAATGCTGCTTTACTGTATTTTTGGATAACTGAGTGGACCTTAGTTGCCCAATTGTTATTCATAACTAACCTAAGTAAAATTTAATAATGTGAATTAGCATCTGTCTCCCCATCTTATCTATGGATTTGTAAACCTACTTGTATACTGTTATGTCTGTGGAGTTTTTTTTCTGTCTCTTCATCTGTCTCTCCATTTTCATGTATGTATTTTGTAAACCTACTTGTATATTGTTATGTCTGTGGAGCTTTTCTCCCCGGGCCTCCGCTGAAAAAGGACATGTATCCAGTCGGACTATCTCGGTCAACAAATGTAAAATAAAATAAAATAAATAAATAAAATAAATAATTGTAGCATGCCATGTCATGGCTGGCACTGGCACGTCCACAATATGTTCTACACTCAACATTACTACTGTACAATGGCTATGTTGAGCAATGGTATTCCATCAGCTATACACGCACCACTCATCCTGTGTGTATACATAGCATGCATGAGCTAAACCGGTATCCACAATTATCTGCTAAAGACACAGACACTCTAATCAGTAACGGATATCTATGTGACACACAGATAAACATCCAGCCATGGTATGTACACCTGTGAGTGATGGTGCACAGCACATTGCAGAGCTTGTAATACTTGTACAGCAGTGTTGTGTCCATGTACACATTGCATTCCAGGGTGAGGACAATGACTGAACAACAACACACATGCACCAAAGCCATGTATACTGTTATTAACAAGGACTGTCCACACTTGCAGTGCATGCTGTTGAGCAACACAAGTCCTGCATGCTGACACGTGTGATATGACTGTTTGTCTTGTGATACTGTACCCCACCATCAACCACTATTGGGTATGTTCTGGATTGCTGATGGTGTGTGTGTGTGTGTGTGTGTGTGTGTGTGTGTGTGTGTGTGTGTGTGTGTGTGTCTTTGCTTTAGTGAGGAGTGTATTTGTGTGCATGTGTGCATGTGTTCATGTGTGCATGTGTGCATGTGTTCATGTGTTCATGTGTGCATGTGTGCATGTGTTCATGTGTTCATGTGTGCATGTGTGCATGTGTGCATGTGTTCATGTGTTTATGTGTGCATGTGTGCATTTGTTCATGTGTTCTGACATCATGTACAGGTTGTAAAGTGTGTTCCCTGTCTTCCTCTCACAGGTGCTGAGGTTGGACTGGTTCACTGCAGCAGGGAACCTGATGTCACTGGCTCAGATAGTGATAATGATGATAGGTGTGTTGAGGCACAGGCATGTTTGCCAGGGTCTGTCGTTGGGTCACCAGTCGACAGTACACAGCTGTCCACCCCATCCATGCACACAGTCATACTGCCAATACATTCCTCATCACCAATGCCCTTAGCTGAGGGACAGTCTACAGTCAGCAATGGCCAGGACGGTGTGGTACCTATGGCACATGCATCCGGACACAGCAGCCATACCCAGAGGTCTGGAACGGTACCACATAGGCAGATGTCCAGGGGTTCTCATTGGAGCACTGCTGGTCATCATGCCCCTGGCAGACATGCCACAGGTCTTACAACCTCACGCATGTTGCAGGCTGTCATGGAGGCACAGGCCCATATGGAACGGTACACCAGACAGGGACTAAGGGCACAGAGGGCACATAACACTGCTTTAACTGACAGTATCCATGACCTAGCAGGTGCCATCTGTAATTACACTGTGGTCATGGATAGACGTTGGGGTGAGACATTAGATGTCCTCCACAATGTCATATCCATGTGTCAGGACAGTGCGGGATGGTAATTTGTGTGCACTTTGTTTTACCCAAAGGGGATGACAATGCATTCTTTGGCATTCAGCTTGAGGGCATTGTTTTGACACCAGGTATCAGTCTCTGTAAAACACTTCTGGAGGATGTCTGTGTCAGCTGTAGAGTCGATTATGGACCACAGTTAGCAGTCATCTGCAAACCTGCAAACCTGCAAATCTGCAAACCTGTTCAGCCATACACCTCCCATGCTTGCCTGTACCTCTGAGCAGTATCTACTGAACAGGTGGGGTCCCAGGACCAAGACCTGTGGGATGCCATTTGTGATTGGCTTGAATGTTCCACTTTGGTCTTGGGAAGTGTGCAGTTTGGTTTCATTGACTAGGTGGGGGGCGGGATGTGGATGTCCAGTGTGATTACTTTATGATCTGATATTACCAGTGAGGGGTTTATCTCTGTTGTGGAACACTGGTACCCCATGTTGGTGATGATCATGTCCAGTATGTTGTCACCTCTTGTGGGCATGGTGACCAGCTGTTCCAGGGTGTTAGAGTTTTTAAACTCTAGGAAACATTGGGCAAAGGACATTATACACGAGTAATTCTCCCACTCAGTGTTTGGGTAGTTATCATCTCCTCATATAATGGTGTTTGATAGGACCTTTATATTTTCCACTGTTCTCAGGAATACTGAGTGAGGTTCCTGAGAAAAGGTACGTGATCTGTAGCAGGCTACAATCTGATGAGCAGCTTTGCCCAATGTTAGTTGCACTTGCATGGTCTCCAAGGCCTCATGCTGTGCCACTAATCTGAAGGTGTGGGTATCCATAAGGTAAATGGGTACACCCCTTCCTTTTGTATTTCACTCATGGTTTTGGGTCCGAAGGTCAGAGGGATTGTGAGTGTTTTACGTGGAGCATGTCCAACAGCTCTGTGTTTGACATAGCTTTGTATGTTAGGCAGTGAACACCTCTGAGTAGGCGATATGCAAGGGAGTATGGATGGAGCATTTTGAGATGGTCTGTGTATGGCATGTATTTTAGGCCACTAATGTTATTTGTGAGGTATTGCTGCAGGCTTTCCAGTTGTTATAGTTGTCTTGTGAGGTACATAGCAAAAGTGGCGTTGTACTCTATTATAGTTCTAGTGCGTGATGAGTAGAGGGGAACAATGTCCTCTTCTATTCTGCATGAGACACATTTTGTGATGAGGTGTGCCACATAGGAGGGTTTCCTGACTACTGTGGGAATGTGATCATCACAGTTGTGTCCACTGTCCACCTGTGACCCAAGGTCTCTTGTCACACTTTCAGCGTGAAGTATACTACCACCTATGTTGTAGTTCTTGGCTACAGAGGTTTTAACAAAAGGGATGACAATGCACCTTTTGGCATTGAGCTAGAGTCCATGGCTTTGACAACAGCCATCTGTCTCAGTGAGGCCCTTTTGTAGGATGTCCACATCTTTAGTGTTTACAATTATGGCTCCTAGTTTGCAGTCCTCTGGAAACTTCATTAGCCACAGACTTTCCATGTTAAAGTTTACTTCAGGGAAGTAGATACTACATATGCTAGGAAGTTATCTGGTCCCATGGCTGCTGTGATACTGGCTTTGGAGAGTGTTTTTTACCTGTGCAGCCATGATGACAGCAACTTTGCAGTCTTCCATTATAGAGATGTGCTCTTTCATGGGTGAGAGGGGGGTAAATTTAACACTGATCCTATCTGCCAGGATGTTTGCAATATCAGTTGGGTCTGTATATTTATTGCCATTGAGCTGTAACTCAGAACAGATCTGAGTGTAGCCATGACATGGACCTATCTGTTGGGCATAGATCTCCTGAGTAGACAGTATGCAACAGAGTACAGATTGGGTTACATTCAGCCTTGTTGCATGAGGCAACTATTTGAGGCCAGTAATCCTCTTGTTAATGTACTTCAGTGGTCTTTCTGGCTGCTGAACGTGCCTAGCCAGATTCATTGCAAGTGTGTTGTGGTACTCTCTGATGGGTCTGATGACTGCTGTGTAGTGGGAACCTCCTTTGACCTACATGCACAGACCTTGGCAGTTTGTGTGAACACATAGCATGGTTTTCTAACCACTTTGTGAATGTGTTTCTGGAAGTAGAGATGACTATCCACATTTGTCCATAGATCCCTTATTATCACATCCGTATTTTGCCTAAGTGTGTGAGCATGCCCAGTGTGACCTTTCAGTGTGATGCTGAATGAAATCTACTACATTTGTTGGAGTGTGTGAGCATGCCCGGTATAGACATTTATACTATATGTGTATGGAAAATCAAGTTGTATTTTTACAGCAGGGCTCACCTTTGTGTCATAGATCAACAGGGATCATGCTGTGCCTGCAGGGCTTCCATGAGACACTTTGCATAGACTTATCAACATTTCTACTTACAGGGGGGACAGCTATTCTTTGTACATTTCTACCCGGGGGCACACCTGATTGTTACTGTGGGTGTACATAGGATGAGGGTTTCACCTGACACTTATACACATTTGCTATGCCTGCACTGCTATGTACGGTACACCATTTCAGTCTGTACTGTTGCCTATCATACTGGCTTGAGGCATACTACTGTATAGGCCTGTGGGGGAGGTTACCCATATGCTTCTTTAGGGACATGATACAACATTTCTTTGTGTTTGCATTACTGTACAATTGTCCTGCTGTGTCTGTGCTACTGAAATGCTATCATGGCTTAGTGGTTCAGTACTGTGACTATAGTGCACAGTATCCTTGGTTCGAGCCCTGTCACTGCTTTTTATTTTCATGCTGGGCAGACCAGACTGCTTAACGAACAGTAAAGCAAATATGAGCATGTTTACCTGACTTTGCTCAACTTTGCACGACTTTGCCCGACCTTCCCCAACATTGCTCAACGTTGCCCAACATTGCGCTAGTTAGCACGGCAATTTTGTTTACATATACTAAATATTGGTAAATGCTGCTTAGCACTGCTTTATATTGCTTAAAACATGGCAATCATGCCTCCGGTGGTGCTGCAGGACTGCCTATGTGGGATGCACATACTACACTCCCTATATATGTTTGGAAACAGTGTCAAGTTAGGCATCCCTTTTATTTTATGTGCAAGTCAGAGAGAGGTATCATTTCCAGGGTTCCTACTGAGCCAGTGTATGTGCTATGCATTGCCTCTTTGCCAAGGCCAAGGCATACTGGGCACGCCTCCTTCTGCCTACTGGGACAGGCTCAGGTTGTTCCTCCTGTGAGTCACGCTGTGCCTGTGCAGGCCTTGGCAATGGTGGGGGGCTGTTTGGCCCTGCCCCATGCTGTTCCTGCTGCAGCTGTTTTCACAGGATCATATTGTGTAGCATGGCACATACCATGACAATTTGGGTACATGTAGTTGGTGAGTACTGCAAGGCTCCATCAGATGTGTCCAGGCACTGGAACCATGACTTGAGCATCCCAAACACATGCTCGATTACATTTTTTGTTTGTGCGTGTGCCTCATTATGGAGTTCTTGTTCAGGTGTGTGTGCATTTCTTATGGGTGTCATCAGCCACGGCTCCAGTGTGTATCCAGCATCCCCCACTAGGTGACCGTCAGGGATGTCCCCATTGGCAAATGTCTGGTACAGCTGCGTCAGATGCCAGATATGGGAATCATGGTAGCTTCCAGGGCAGCCAGCACACACATTCAGTATTATGCCCTGGGCATCGCACACGACCTGGCAGTTGATAGAGTGGAAGCCCTTGCGGTTGATGTAGACCCAACCCCGCTCACAGGCTGGTGCTTTGATGTGTATGTGTGTGCAGTCAATTGCACCCAATACCTCAGGGTATTCTGCTATTTGCTGGAAGAGACTCATATTGCTGGCCAATACCTCACGGGAATTGGGGAAATATACATGATCACTGACATGTGCTGACATGGCATTCAGGAACTGGTGCAGTACCCTGGATGCTGATGCCTGTAAAATCCCCATCATATCACCAGTTGGTCTCTGGAAGGTACCTGTTGCTAGCATTCTTAGGCCAACACATACCTTGGTTTCCACTGGGATGGGTTCCCCTCTGTTGGTTCTCTGTGTGAGGCGTGGCCTGCACAGCTCAACAATTTGCTGCAGGAGCTCTCTGTCCACTCTATAGCGCTCCACTATCTCCAGCTCATGTAGCCCCTGGTAGTTTACCCTGGGTCTGTACACTCTTCTCCGTCTCCTCACTGTGGGTTTCTCAGCAACATTCGCAATGGCACCACCCTCAGCATCTTGCACATGTTGCCTAATAAAAGCAATGGCAGCCCCTAACATTTTTTTGTCTCAGTTAAGCTTTTTAAGTTTTCACTTCTCTTTGTATACTGCAGTGTTGCTGTGTTTCTGAGTACAACATGGGGGAATGTTGTTTGCAGAGTTTTAAGTGCTAGGCTGGGCTAGTGTACTGCCTGTGTAATTGGCTGATTCTGATTGATTTCACCTGGCAGCTCTGCTAGTTCTCCTTGGTTAACTTCCTACTACTACTTTTCCTTCCTTTTCCCTTTCCAGGGGGCAGTGCTGTGCAAACAAGTGCAAACACGTGCACACGAGCGCACACACATGCACACAGCCTTACACAGGCTTACACAGGCTTAGGCGGGTGCATATCCGCACACACAAGCTTAGACAGCCTTACACAGGCTTACACGGGTGCACATCTGCGCACACAGGCTTAGACAGCCTTACACAGGCTTACACGGGCGCACACATGTGCACACAGGCTTAGACGGGTTTACAGGCGCACACACATGTGCGCACACAGTGTAAACATCTTTGCAAGAAACTTTGGTGGTAGCCACGGCGTACACCTTCGGTTTCTGGGTTTCAGTTCAGACAACTGTAGACACACCTCTTCCAGTCCTGAAAAACTCACAGCAAACACATGCCACTCTGCTTCAATAAGCTTACAGTCTTTTATACATACCCCCTCATGATGTCACCTATCTTCTACTCTGTTACTCCCCTAATCCTACTCTTACATTCTAGGGACATGGTTCACATGGCAGGGAAAATTGGGATTCACTATCCTTAAACTCATTTGCATAGGATTGCCTACTAATGCTTGGTTACACCTCTCAGACTGAGCTTCCCCCCTTAGCAACCACTACTCGGTAGCCATGTTGTCTTCAGCCTGCCATTCACCTGCATGGCAGATGGATATTTTTAAAAAAATGCCTATTTTTGGCTTTTAGTTTTTTTTTTTTTTTTTAGAGTGCTGCATGCTTGCGCTCCGCTGTGCTACGCTTAAACATCAGAGATCTGGGAAAGAAAAACAAAATTATTTTTTATTATTTTGCAACACATATAAATGCCAATGGCCTTATATTTGGCCGTTGGCATGCTTCCTCAACTGGATGCATCCTTTGGAGCTGTTATTGCTCCGTTTTGCTATTTGCAGAATGGTACTCAGTTACCAACGGAGTACATTTCTGCAAATAACACTTCTCTTACTCGGACAGGTTAGTGTTTCCTGGATCGCAAATTTACTTCATTTGCATAGCTTTCAGCAGCAAATGAGGTAATTTGCATAACCTAACACTGTCTGTGTAAGAGTCATTTTAGGAGCTCTCATGCACGCCCCTGCCGGCTGTTCCTGGGTCGCTCGGCAGACATATTGGCTGTCTGGAGTCTTACTCTACTCTTAGACTCCATGCAAGCCTTCGTGAATCCAGCCCTAAAAGTTAATACTGGCGACCCAAGATAGTGGACTACATACATGTTGGTTTACAAAGTACATTGAACATGTGGGAGAAAGACAAATTTTGTAAAACAGAGTTGGAAACAGTTGCACATGTTGTTGCTGATTGTGATATACTAATGGCAGAAGGCTGTATACTGAAGGCATAATAATGTGGCAAGATTGTTGCATTGGGAATTGTGCAAACATTATAATACTGAAGTAACTGAAAAAGACTGGAAACATGAGCCATAAAGCATTATAGAAAATGATGAAGTTTATATTACATGGGATCACCCATTACCAACCGTTCAAAAAATAGATGCAAGCAAGCTAGATATAGTAGTGCCTGAAGAGAAGATTGATCATTGAAATTGCTACACCCAGTGACTACAGTATCTTATGTACAGAGAGACGCAAAGTCATAAAATACCAGGATTTGCAGGCAGAAATGAGGGCAATGTGGAAGCAGGATACCCAGACAATTCCAATAGTAGCAAGAGCAATAGGTCTTATATAAAAGAATTTACAATTGTGCTTAGATATGTTACCAGTACATGTAACTCTTTACGAATTGCAGAAGGGGTCATTACTGGGCACACTGTGGGTGCTGCAAAGAACACTTCTGGCTAACATCAAAGACTGAAACAATACTAATTTCATGAACTTTAATCATAGTTTGACTTAGGAATGGGGTCCATTCCTGTCATAGTACCTCCTGTCATAGTAACCTCCCTGTACCTCCCCCCAACTACTAACAGACAAACTCCTTTACTTTCAAACATGTTCCCACAAACTACATCAAAACTCTACTTTCTATGCTTGCTCAGTATCTGCAGACAATATCCCTTCATATTTCCTCCAAACTGCTGCAAACCCCTTGCCATACATGTATCTATTCTAATAAATCGCTCCATCTTGGAATCTAAAGTTCCATCTATCTGTAAACAATTCTACACTCTCTATACACAAAGGAGGTAACTCCACAGAAATCTCTAATTTTAGACCTGTTGCTATCCTCTCTCCTCTCTCAAAAGTCCTAGAGAAATGCATTCATAAGCAAGTTATACATTATCTCATACAGGGAAAATTGCTCACTCCTACACAACATGGGTTCCGTCCCAAGCATAGCACCACCACAGCTCTACTATCTTTCCTCAACACTATTTTTCTAGCCAAAGATGATCATAAACTCATATCTTGCCTATTCCTTGACCTATCAAAGGCCTTTGACACTGTCTCTCACTCTCTGCTACAAAACAAACTCACAGTCCATAACTTCTCTCCCAACACTATCTCATGGTTCTCTAGCTATCTCACTGATAGGCAACAGTCAGTGAAATGGGACTCAACACTATCTACCCCCTTCCAGTAAGAACAGGGGTCCCCAAGGATCCATGCTTGGACCTCTAATTTTTAATATTTTCACCACATCACTTCACTCCTCGTGTCCTCAGTCTATCATTTTCCAATATGCAGATGACTCTACAGTCATCACTATTACTATCTCACCCTCTGTACTCCTAACTACTACCCAGACATCCTTTAACTCTGTAGAGACATGGCTCACAAATAACCAACTCATCCTCAACCCTAAAAAAACAAAATTGCTACTCTTTCTCCCTAAATCTGTTAACCACATCAAGCCTTCCTTCTCCATAATGTCCCTAAACAATACCCCTATAGAAGTGGAATCTAGCGCAAAACTACTTGGCATTACCATTGATGATCAACTAAAATTTGACATACACATTAATTATTGCATCAGAAAAACCCATCAGAATCTAGGACTTCTGTACAAGAATAACAAATTCCTCACCCCTGAAGCTAAGGTTACTTTCTCTCATGCCTACCTACTACCTTGCTTAACCTACTGTTCCCAAATACTTACAAATCTGAACTCCTCCCTACTTACCAAACTAGAATCGGGCTATCACAAGATAGCCAGATTTGCAGTTCAACAAACATATAAATCCCACCATCCCTAAAATACCTGAACTGGCACGAATTACCACACCTGTTTCTCCAATCTCAGCTCCCAATCATACACACCATTCTAAAGCAGCCTGCTTTCTGCCCAGCAGTATCATCCCTCATCTCTCTCTACTCGCCTATCAGACATCTCCAAAGTGCAAACCAAGATCTATTAACTGTTTATAAACCCAAATCTAAGACAGGGCGCAAACTATACAGCTACCACCCCTCTATTGCATGGAACAAACCCACAGTTGAAATAAGGAACCTTACACACCCCAAACAATTTAAGCTAGCCACCAAACACTACTTCAAAAACCACTGGACCTGCCACTGCATGAACCCTCCCTGACCAGAACCAACCAAACTAGCCCTGTTTATCTATTACATTCCCTTTCCTTCTATGCAACTTTCAAAACTATTCCTTTATTCTGCTTATTGAACTTTAGATTAGCTAACTTTTTTAAACTTCATCATTTTGTTTCTTATGCTTTAACTGCTACTATGCTGTTGTTTATAGTATTGCATAATTCTGGCAACTACTGTATGTGATTTGTACCTTACAGAATATCACTCTAGTAATTTTTGCATGTTCTGGAGCTTTTCTCTCTGGGCCTCTGCTGACAAAGGGCTTTAGCTCAGTCGGACACTCCCAGTCAACAAATATAAAATAAATAAATAGCATTAGAAACCCAAAAGACTTGGAGAAATTAAATATGAATACACTACATTTCTGAACAGAGGTCGTCACTCTAAATCTAAATGATGTATCAGTATATATGAGACAGTGCAAATCAGTAGAATGTGCACATCTATAATTAGTATTTATTACAAATGCAACAACGACAACAACAGCAAAACCACTATTTGCCTAACAATGTTTGGAGAACTGAGAACAATTGTCCAGGCTAGACACCAGCGTAATACATAAGTAATGTCAGCGAGTGAAGAGAAGAAAATGAGAAAAAAATGATTAAATAAGAGTATACAAGTAAAATCTAAATGCAATTCTCAATAAGTAAGACAGAAATAAATGTTTAGAAATATAGTATAACGAATGAAGAAAACTGGGACAAAGTACGTAGTTATTATTATTTTCTAATTTGTTATAAATAGCCTAAAGGGGCCTTCAATTGGGTATCATCATTTTGTTTTACAGTCAGCACCTTCATCTACCTGATGTCATTTTAGGGGGACAGAGGGAAATCCCTATGATGAGGGGATCATTTGCTGGTGTTTTCTCTCTCAGCTACTTTCAACAGTACTATGATTGCTTACTTTGGACTGCCAACATAAATTTGCATTTTTAATAATGTTACTTCCTTTGATTTTTATTAGTGGCAACTTATGCTATAGGTTCATAGGTGTTTACTAGGCTAATGACCACAAGGGCCTTTTTAAGCCTAGCCATGCATCCCAAATCTCTGACAAGTGCTCATACCCTTGATAAGTGTAAGGATGGGTCTGGGAGATGAACCATTTACAGGTTACCTGTTTGCATTAGAGACATAGGTGCCAAACCAGGAATGAAGTTCCGGTTTCCCATCCAATTGTCCAAGTTGCACTTGAATTGGGTTAGGGAGGAACCCTGCTTCACATGGATGGGGCACCTGTTCCATAGACGGGGTTGTCTCTGGGTTACATACCTATCTCTCCAGCAGGTCCTATTTATATCACAGGCAAGGTTTAAGTCTTTAGAATGGGTTATTCTGGTGTTGTTTGTTTTGTGGATATGCAGGAGGTCCATTAGAGTGGCATCTGGCAATGCCCTGTATGCCAGGCATAGATGTCCCCTCAAAAGCATGTAGGACATAGAATACAGGGATAGGGCCTTGAAGTGATTTGCAATGGACATTTTACTTACGCCCTTTATTCTTTAGTGAGGAAACTCTGGGGATACTCCAATTGTTGGATATGCCCGGTTAGGTACATACCAAAGGAGGCATTGTACTCAATGATAGGTTTGATGAATGCCGAATACAGTGGAACAACGACTACCTTGGACTTAGATGCCATACCTTTCTTTATAAGTTGCCCAACATAGAATGATTTCCTCACCCCTGTAGACACATGATGGTCAAAGGCTAGATTGCTAACTATGTGTGTCCCTAAGTCCCTGACTACTGGGTCAACTCTAATGGGTGTGTTGTCAATATGATAGTTACGAGGGATGGATGACTTCCCAAAGGATACTATTATGCATTTATTGGCATTTAGTTTTAGTCCATGGCTCTGACAACAGTTGTTTGTCTGTGTCAGCCCCTCCTGGAGAACATTTGTGTTGGTGTGGGATTCAATGACAACTAATTTGCAATCATATGCAAATTTACTCAGCCAGAGACCACTGACACTGGCCTTGACTTCTGAGCATTTTAAGGAATGTTTGAATGACAGGATTGAAAATGTAGCTGAGGTGATTATTCTTTTCAAAATAACAACTATAGTTCAGTGATCAAGTGTGAGAAATCTGACACCTGTGATTAATAGTTGTTACTTGGGCTGAGATGGATTGTGCTGCATTCACAGTTTTAATATTGTTGCTAGAATTGCAATCTTTGATGTTAGTATTCCTTCCCCAATTCATTTACATGTCTGAACAAAACACTGTATGCAATGCAAAAATGCTGTGACAAAACACCAGAAAAAAACATGCACTTTTACAGAAAATACAGTGCAGAAAAAAATCAAATACTGATAGAAAGTAGGAAGAGTAAAATGAAAATACTTCCTTTCTTTGTGGCACTCAGAGATTGATTAAAGGGAATGACAACTAATTTGTAATAATGATAAAAAAATGTTTTCTTGTTCATTTGCATCTGAAAGCTAATCTTGAAAGCCTTGGTTTTGTTCAGACTCCAAGATACACTATTTATATTAATCTGTGACTGATAAGGCATATTTAAATGTCATTGTTTTCTTAATGGCTCTGCAGCTGGAATAAGTGACCTGACCTAATTACACTGCCACCCTTAGTAGCCTTCATGATGTAACAGATGTTGAGACAGGAGAACGAAGAAAAGCAAACAGAAATAAGTTCAGACATAAAATAAATGGAATTATTGTTAAATTTTGCTTTTTGTGTATGTAATGAATTTATGGATTACAGGGAAGGAAAACCACTTTTCGGAAAAAAAATTGACATTTGGGTGGAGTTCTTCTTTAAACAAGAGAAGTCAGAGAAAGAGTCCTCAAGAGAGTTCTATAACAGGCTAAGTTATGGGATAAAAATAAATGTATTTGTGATGCCAAATTGTTGGTGATCATGTGGGCGACAGGATGCTGTTATTACACCTGGAAGCTCCTTTTAGATTTTTGACTAACTAATGT
Source organism: Protopterus annectens (assembly GCF_019279795.1). Taxonomy (NCBI): domain Eukaryota; kingdom Metazoa; phylum Chordata; order Ceratodontiformes; family Protopteridae; genus Protopterus; species Protopterus annectens. Next base: position 1,128,634,476 of record NC_056728.1, on the reverse strand, counting down.
AAGAAACAAAAGGAAATTTTAATTATGATAATCAGTAACTTAAACTGTGAAAAGGCAAAATGCTAATTAGTGCAGTAATTAAGATGAAATATAACAGCTACTTCGTCTTGAGCATATTTGCAAGGATAAACAAAAGGATCTGAAGTGAATTCCTGTAAGACCTATAGACTGAACAAGTAGTGGCAGGTAAATGTAAATGGTATACCTTGCCTTCATGCTGCACACTAGTCAAGTCTGATAGTCAATTTGTAGGAAAAAGTGATTTAGAACCTTTAACTTTAAAATTAAAAAAAAAAAAGAAATACATGTCTTTGTCAGTGCTGTTTAGCAGAACTGGTAGGTTATCTGGTTGCAGTACAATTTCCCAATTGCTATGTCAGAACTGAGGACCAAAGAAAATCTCTTAGAGCTGATGACCAAATTAGACCAACTTACTATATTTAAAGTACTACAGAAAACACTTTGGCATTGGATGCAAATACAATATTGTCATTCATTTCTGAATATCCGTACTGCATATCAGAACCATTGACATCTGTCAGTCGAGCCCCTTGACACTTTGTGCCCAGAGCAGCTGCTCTTTTACCCTCCCTTAGTTATAATTCTGCTGTTTAGATGAAGTTTAACATTTGCTAACCCTGAAACTTATTTGGCCTTTTAATCTAGATTCTTACTGTAGGAAAGATTATGACTCATAGGTTCATAGGTTCATAGTTAGGTACTAGGCTATCGGCCCTGGGGCGTATATAAGCCAAGCCAAAAAGGTTCCCTGGCTTTTGCAAACCCAATAAATTTATTTTCCTGTGCCCCTGTCAAGCAGTGCCACAAAAGTGATCCCTGGGGTGAATTTTCTATTTCCCATCCAGTCGTCAAGATTTTTCTTAAAGAGGGCCATTGAGGAGCTTTGCTTGACATGAATGGGTAGTTTGTTCCAGAGTATGGGAAGTCTCTGGGACAGAAATCTATCTCTCCAGCATGTTCTGTTTATTGTGGCAACAAAGTTTAGGTCCCTGGAGCATGTGGTTTAGAGAGATTGGGATTTCTTTAAGTGTAGCATGTCCAACAGCTCTGGGTTTGACATAGCTTTGTATGTTAGGCAGAGATTGCCTCTGAGTAGGCGATATACGACAGAGTAGAGGTGGAGTTTTTTGACCGATCTGCATATGGCATCTGTTTGAGGCCTGTAATCCTCTTAATGAGGTATTTCTGTGGCCTTTCCAATTGTTGTAGGTGTCTTGTGAGATACATGCCAAATGGGGCATTGTACTCTATAATGGGCCTGATGGGGGATGAGTAGAGTGGAACAATGACCTCCATTTTTCTGGAGCAGAACCCTTTTGTGATGAGATGTGCCATGTAGAAGGATTTCCTGACTACTGTGGTGATGTGGTTTTCAAAGGAGAGACTACTGTCCACCTGTGTCCCGAGGTCTCTTATCACACTTTCAGTCTTTAGTGAGTTACCGCCTATGTGGTAGTTCATGGGTACCGAGTTTTTCTCAAAGGGGATGACAATGCACTTCTTGGCATTGAGCTTGAGGCCATGACTTTGACACCAAGCATCTATCTCTGTGAGGCCCTTTTGTAGAATGTCTACAGCATTAGGTGATTCTATTATGGCTCCCAGTTTGCAGTCATCTGTGAACTTTGTTTGCCAAAGACCTTCTGTGTTGGCCTGCACTTTGGAGAAGTAGATACCAAACAGGAGAGGACCCAGGACTGAACCCTGTGGTACTCCACTTGTCACTGGTCTGAAATCGGACTTGGAGTTGAATACTTTTATTGCATGGGTTCTGTCAGTGACCCAGTTGGCCACCCATCTTGTGACATAGGGATTTCTGCCCAGTTTAGTGAGTTTATCTTCTTCAGCTTCTTCCTTCTGTTGTAGAGTTTGTTTATGGCAGGGGACCACCAGATTGGCTTCCTTTTTTTGGAGGATAGCATCTTGGTTCTGTTGGGGATGGCACGATCCATGCAATCATATATGTGCTTATACAGTGCATTTGTGTAAGATTCAGCAGTCACGTCTATTTTCCGTCTGCATGGGTGTCGTGACATTTGCCACTTCTGTCTTAAGAAGCATGAAGTTGGCTTTGGAGTAGTTTTTGATGGTGGTTTTCTTAATGGGGGTGGGGGTGGGATATGGATGTCTAGGGTGATTAGCTTGTGGTCAGATCTGACCAGTTGACCAGCGAGTAGTTGACCACTGGCGTGGAACACCGGTTACCCATATTGGTAATGACAAGGTCCAGGATATTGCTGCCCCTGGTGGTGGTGTGGACAAGCTAATCCAAGGTGCTGGAATTTATGAATTCCAGAAAATGTTGCGCAAATGAGTTGGTATATGAGTAGTTTTCCCAGTCGATGGTGGTGTAGTTGAAATCGCCCATAATTAAGGTATTGGGTTGTACCTTAATATTTTCCAGTATCTTAAGAAATGAAGAGTGGGTTATCCTGGAGCATGGTGGGGGATCTGTAACAAGCTACAACCTGGATTGCAGTCTTGCCCAGTGTTAGTTGCACTTGGATAATTTCGGATGCATTATGTTGAGCGACTAGCCTGGAGGTGTGGATATCCTTAATGAATATGGACATGCCTCCACCTTTAGTGTTTCAGTCCAGGTTAGGTGGCCGAAAGGTGTGGTATGAATTATAGCCTGGTAATGCAGGGGGTGCTCTCTGGAACCTTTAATCAGTTCCCTGTCACTGCACAGATGCCGAAGTTCTCCATTTTAAGGAGTGCCTCGAGTGAGTGCATTTTGAGGTTTAGACTTCTAACATTGAGTAGCATTACCCTCAGAGTTTGCTTGCTTGTACCTGTTATGGTGGTGAATTTAGCATTTGAACCTTGCCTAAAAAAGGCACTATAGGGGTGGCAAGAGCCTTAGCCAGTATCCAGAATCCCAGGGGTGACAGGTGCAGACCATCTCTGGCAAAGCATCGTGGTCTGTAGACCATGTTGTCTCAGGCAGACAGATACTGGATCCCCTTAGAATGACACCAGAAGCTTAGCCAATTGTTGAAGTCAATCATTTTGTCCTTGTACTGTGGTATCATTCTGGATGATGGCAGGATGCTACTGAGGGCTAGGGTCATACCTGCCTGGGCTACAAGATCTGAGAGCTCCTCCATGTCTCTTTTCATGTAGTCCAGGGAGGTACATCTCAGGTCATTAGCACCAACATGGACAATGACAGAGTCGTATTTGTACTTGTGGAGGGACCTGAGTGCATGCGTTAGGCAGCTGACAGTAACTTTCTTCTTGTTTAGCCTGGTGAGTGGGACATCAGTGTGCCTGACTATAGAGTCACCTATGACTAGTGTGTTAGGTACATTGTTTTTTCTTATGGGCTGAGGTTGAGTGGCACACTGATTTTGTGGGCTATGTGTCATTTGGGTAGTGCTGGGTGGTGGTGGCTGTCTGCGTTTCAGCTTGGGAGGTCTCTGTTGCTTGGGCAGATTTTTATTGAGAGCCTCCGTGAATGTGGATGTGTGCTTTGTGTTTCTATGTGTGGGTTTTGATAGTGTGGGTTTTGAAGGACTATGTGTTGTGTGGTGTGGTGCAGGTGTTAACCTTCTCCTCTTGACTGTCTAGTCTAGTCTTGTCTGGGGAGAGCTTGGCTTCCAGTTTGGCAATATTTGATATGGATATCCCGCCACTGCCAAACAAATAATATGTGATGCCGGTGCACTGGTCCAGTAATCAAGGAGCCTCAATCCTCACCACTAGCACCAGTGAGGGGCATCCACATTGGGAGGATAACAAGTACACACACAGTAATTTCCCTTAAGAGCACACAGAGATCACAGTCAGTCTGGGGCTGGTTTCTCCCTTTCTCTACAGATCCCCAATAAGACTCCACACTGGCACAGCTATAGGGTTTGGATCTCAGCTGAGTAGTCAAGCCAAAACCTCCAGTACCCTCTCTGTTCAACCAGTGCTTTGTGTCCCTGCTCAAGTAGCTGACACACACACACACACACACACACACACACACACACACACACACACACACACACACACACACACACACACTTTAAGATTTGGTTTATATACAAACACACAGACACTTCTGGGGAAGGGTGGCACTGGGTCTCCAGCTATGCCCCCTTCTGCCCAGACTATACAGTAGTACCACCTGCCACCAACTACTATTATCAACTACTCTAAAGGCCCTTACCAAAGGGTGTCAAATTCTACTGTGCAATTTTATTATTATCCAAGTGGTAAGTGTGACTAGAACTTTTTCAAGGCTATTTAGGAGGGACTTATACAGTATCACCAAATACATGCAAATACTCTAAGAGCTTAAATTATCCCTACACAAAACAGTCACAGTTGAAAGGTTTAAAATATTTAATAATAAATAATAAAAACACAGGACAATACTCATCAATTCAACACAGTGTTAACAGAGAGTTCAGAAATCACAGGAAAATTCTTTAAAACAATATTGTAGGATAGTCTCACATAAATATTAATCTACACTAATCTGGCTATATTCCTATCTGTCTTTAAGAGAAATCAATGTTCTAAATATCTTACTTACAGGGCAAGGCACAGTGCTGGTGTGTTGATAGTAACAGTTCTAGAAGAAGATACAATATGCTCACTTTTTCTCTGAGAGACAGTACTTAAATTGATAATACACGTTACTGCTGAGTCATTACATCATTCTTATCACCTCTACTTAAGCTCCCAGGCTCACAGAACTTAAAATTTAACATAAAACGACAGAAGAAAGAAAGCCACTATTATAAAAACAACGACCATAGATCCAGCACCAAAAGTTTTATTGCACACAAATCCCTAGCGCCTCGGCTTACGCCTTCAAGGAGAATAACTTCAAAGATTTTGCACACCTTTTTATACATAGAATAATTAAAATATTTAATTATTAATTAAACAATTAAACAATTAACCATTAAAAATTCTCCAATTACACTCTAAATTCATGCCTCTTGGCTCCAAAGTATCATATTTAAGTATAAAAACAGTTTCCTTATATAATAATTTCATTTTTGTTTTTTCTTCACTTTCACATATATTTAAACTTTCTAAAACCGTGGCTACTAAACCATTATGATCACCATTATGAAACTTTTTGAAATGCATAGCAATAGGGCTCTCCACTTTACCATGCTTTATGTCCCTCAGATGCTCCTGCAATCGCACTTTAAAAGCCCGTTTACTTTCCCCTACATAGAACATATTACAAGGGCATTTCAGTGCATATATTACTCTCTCTGTACTGCATGAATAGAGTCCCATAACATGAAATTGTTTACCATTAATATACTGGAAACTCCTACTCACATGCTTACAGGAAATACATTTACCACAAGGATATGTGCCCTTAGTTATCATATACATATTAGTATCCAAATTTAACTTTGGTGTTGAAAAACCTGCATGAACCAACATGTCCTTTATATTTCTCCCTCTCTTATACGAGAAAGTAATATTCTTGGGAAAAATTGAGGTTAATTCTTTATATTTAAATAATGATTTCCAATAATATTTAATCATGTTACTAACTTCTGTAGAAAGTAAATCATAAGTTATAACCATAAAAATCTTTTTTAATTCATTTCCTTTAGAACAAATATATGTTTTCTTTTTGTCATTTCGCTTCCGTATTTGATTAACCTCTTGATTATAGCTTTTAATGCTATTTAGCAAAGACATCACTTCATAAGCATCATAGCCCCTTTCAACATATACATTTGCTACTTTATCTAATTCATCATTAACTGTATTATTGTTTCTATATAACCTATTTATTCTTAAAAATTCACCATAGGGTAATGAATTAAAAAGATGTGGAGGGTGACAACTCCGTCCATCTAATAAGTGTATGTCGTTTTCAAATTTTTGAAATATTTTTGTCATTACCTTACCATTTATATTCCCTTCCAAAACTATATCTAAAAAATGCACTTTATTTCCAACTTGGAAACCATCAAATTTTAGACCAAATTGATTCATTTGTAATTCATTCTGAAATTGATGTATTTCTGATTCGCCACCTTGACAAATAAAAATTAAATCATCAATATAACGGTAATAACCAATAACATATTTAGTAAAAAACTTCATTCTATACAAAAATTCCATCTCAAAAAAATTCATCATTGCATTCGCATACATGAGCGCGAATCCCGCACTCATTGCTGTTCCTTTCAATTGATGAAATAATTGTCCATCAAAAATAAAAAAAATATTTTTTAAACAAAAATCTAAAAGATCCACAATATATAGAGACAAAAGGCTATTGCCTAATAATTGCATTACAGCTTTAAGGCCATATTTATGTTATATACTTGTGTACAAACTCTTAACATCTGCTGAAAACCAATACATATCCATACTCCACGTTAGAGATGAAATTTTATTCAAAAAATCTATACTGTCTTTAATATATGAAGGCTGTTTCACAATAAAAGGCAATAGATAGCTGTGCAAAAATAACCCCATATTACGTGTAAAATATTTACAGGCTGATACAATTGGACGGCCTGGCGGATGTACTAACTTTTTATGCACTTTTGGCAAACAATATAACTTAGCTACTTCACATCCTTTGGTCAAAAATTTTTTTGAAATATCTTCCTTTGTGAAGTAACCCAGCCTATACCCTTTATAACAAAGATTTTCAAATCTACTAATAGCTTCTTCATATTGTTGCATCTCACATTTAGCATATGTGCTGTTGTCATTTAGATGTTTCCAACACATACTAGCATATTGAGTATAATGCATTAACACAATTTTGTTACCCTTATCAGCTGGTTTTACTATGATTTCCTTATTAGACGCTAATTCTTTAATAGCAAGCCATTCATTCTTAGTTAAATTATATTTTAAATTATTTATTTTACTATCAAAGTCACTGTATATATTATCAGCTGCAAAATTAATCATTGTTGAAAAGTTTTTTATACCTTCATGTTGAAAAGAAGGTGAAAAAGTACTAGTGACCTTAATTCCACTAGTATCTAAATGACAATATGCGTTAGGTTCCATAGAACTATCATTATCGGACACACATGAATAATAGCTATCATCAGAATCACTATTATCATATAAATCAGTCTCATTAAACTTGTCAAGTGAATTACTTTCATCACAATTATTTTTAAAAAAATACATCAAATTTAACTTACGTATAAATTGATAGAATTCCCCTTTCAAAACATGCAACCTAGGAAAAACCGTAGGTACATATTTAAGGCCATGATTTAATACCGATATAGTAGCATCGGTGATATTGACGCCACTCAAATTGATAATATAATTGTGAGCAACATTATTAGAGTTCACTAAGTCACATTGTACAAAATCAATTTCTTCTGAAACGTTTATACCTCTGTCCAGTTCCTGATGTCTCTGCATTCGATCTCCATCTATTCTCATTTCCTGTAACATTACCCCTAGATTCGTTTCTGTTGCCATGTTCCGACCATCTCTTCTTCCGAAAGGAGTTCTGCAGATGTCCTTCAAGGATGCATCTGCAGTCCTAACAAATGGGTTGTCCTGTCGTCAGGCAGCCCTTTGGTCGGCCGGATTCCAAAGTCTGGGTCTGGCCTCGGCTGGTGTCGCACTTCACCCGACGTCATCTCTGCTGGTCTTCGGGTATAAAGGCATCAGCCGACGCCATTTTCCTCAGTCTTTCTTGCCGCGTGGTGGCCGAAGCAGAAGCTGTTCGCAAGTGCCGGTCGGTCAGATCCAGAGATTACTACTACCGAATACTACTACGAAGACTTCTAAAAAGCTAAGTACCCCGTTGGGGACTCTTTCTTGCCTCAGCCGATGTCAGAAAAAGTGAATAACTGTTTAACTTGTGGGAAACAAATACCTCATAAAGATTTCCACTCTTACTGCTTACCTTGTTCAGGCCCAGACCACGACGTAGCAGCCTGTTTAGCCTGTGCTTCCTTCAACCGACGAACGCTTAGGCGTCGGTCGGAGTTTGCTGAACAGTTTTTTGGCTCAGATTTTGCGTACATTATGCCGTCGGATCCTCCAACTTCTCAAATTGTTAAGAAACGCAAAGAAAAAGACCGGCACTCGCGGTCCGCGGTTTCGGCCGAAACCACGGTTAAGCAAACCGCGAGTGTCTCGGTTTCGGCGAAACCGAGCAAGCGGTCAATCTTCAGCCGAATCCATGACTACTACCGAGGCTCCTGCTACCCTAGTTGAATCGGCCTCTGAAGTTTTGCCTACTAATGTGGTTTCTTTAGAATTATCGGACACCACCCCTTTGGATGTCTCTACCCCAACACATGGTGCTGCTAGGCCTCCTGCAGCCATGTCTATAAAGGCCTTTGCCAGGGCTAAAGCAGCCAAAACTGCTAAGTCTGTGCCTGTTAAGCCCCCCTCTCACAGGCCCAGTTCCAGTTCCCAAATGCTTACTCTGGCAGAGGATCTCATCTCTTTAATAAGGGGATCCCAATCTCACCCAGACAGGGCCTCTCAACCTCCAGAAAAGAGACCTAGAGCAGAGCCCCCTGAGCCAGTCTCCTCAGATGACTCTTCTGATGATTCAGACAATACAGACCATCCAGAGGCTCTCTTTTCTACTTATGAAGATTCCGATGCTGAAGAATCTATTCCTTCTGCCTCTCCACCAGATGAATTTTCCTTTGGGGAAACCTTACATGCCATGAGAGAGCAATTCCAATGGCAGGGACAAGATTTCTCAGATTCGAGAAAAAGGCTTAGGACCTTTCTACACTTACCGCAACATAGGCCCTTAGCTATACCTCCAGTTCTTCCTGTTGTGGATGATGCATTTAATGATGTTTGCACTGCTCCTGATACTTTACCTCCAGCCCCTGCCAAGCCCGATAGGTTTTACAGGGTACGGACACTCATCACCACCTATACAAGGCTCCCTTGCAGATCCTGAGACTATCTCCCAGGGGCCTAAGGCAGTAACCGACCTCAGCGAAAAACCCTCTCCTTCTGAAAGGGAATCCAGGTCCTTAGAGATGGGGTAAAAAGTATACACCTCTGCTACTCTCTCAGCTAGAGCTTTGAACTGTCAGTTTCATATGATCCAATACCAAGAGTTTATGCTTGATCAGTTAACTAAGAAACTGTCCTCTGATGATTCCTTAGATAAGAAATATGTTTTAGAAATGGTGAATAACATTCAGCAGGTTAGTAACCATTCTTTAAAATGTGGCTATGATGCACTGGAGGCTTCATTTAGATCAGCCATGACTGGCACAGTTATAAGAAGGCATGCATGGTTGAAAGAACAGGTCTTGGTGGATCATGTTAAAGCAAGACTATTAGATGCTCCTATGGATAAGGTCAGTCTATTTGGTTCTCCTGCCCAGCAAGTAATGAAGAAAATGGAAGAGAAGGCAAAATCTGTACAAACAGTTAAAGATTTCTTACAGGTTCAGCCCCAAGGTTTAGCAGGAACTGGCCTTCCAAAATTGGTCCTTTCCAGACTCCTCTAAATCTCAGAGAGGCAGGAATAGGCGTTCCAGAGGCAGAAATCAATCCAGAGGAGGTGCCTACAGAGGACGCCAGTGGCAAGGCAATAACCAACGAGGCACAGACACAACCACTGCCACTACAACAGGACAAACACAGTGACTTGGCTCTGACACCGCCTTCCAGGGAACAAATAGCAGCACCCTTAGGCGGAAAGTTATCCTTATTTTCAAAAAATTGGCACTATATCACAAGAGACAAGTGGATTTTGCAAACTATAGACCAAGGCTACAGGTTTCATTTCCACACCTTACCAGTAAAAGAGGAATGCCAAACCTACCACCAAATCAAAAACAGAAGCTCTAAAACAGATAGCTCAATTAACAAAGATGAGAGCTGTGGAAAGGTGCCACCTACAGAACAGGGCAAAGGATTTTATTCCAGACTCTTCCTAGTACCAAGAAAAGAGAAAAGTTGGAGACCTATTCTCGACCTGTCCGCTTTAAACACGTTCATCATTGTTCCAAAATTCAAAATGCTGACCCTACAGCAACTTCTTCCCATGCTGGGCAAGGAGTGTTGGCTGGTAACTCTAGATCTCAAGGAGGCATACCTGCACGTCCCCATACGACCAAATTGCAGAAGATACCTCAAATTTCTTGCAGGATCAGAGCATTATCAATTCTCAGCATTGCCCTTTGGCTTATCTACTGCTCCCAGAGTATTCACAAAATGCCTGGCATCAGTAATCGCTCATTGCAGGCTACAGGGAATCCAAATTTATCCATACCTGGACGACTGCCTGATACAAGCGGACAACAAAAGCAAGCTGACACAAGACTTACAAAGAGTCATTTGCTTACTACAAGCCCTGGGATACACAGTCAATTTAAAAAAGTCAAGACTGATACCATCCCAAACAAGAACATTCTTGGGTGCAGAATTGGACACAGTAAAACAGATGGCATTCCTAACTGCAGAAAAACAAAAACATCTCCCTCTCTACTTCTTGGCATTAACAAAGCAGAACAAACTAACAGCAAGGAAAGTACTGCAGGCCTTGGGCTTCATGGCATCATGCATAATCCTGGTCCCCCATGCCAAACTGCATATGAGAAAGCTACAGTGGTACCTAAAGAATTTATGGTCTCAACACAGGCACAGCTTAGAAACCGAAATACCACTAATCCCATGCCTGAAACAAGAGTTCCTATGGTGGGCTCAAGCATGCCAGTCAAACCCAGGTTTGCCCTTCCACAACATTCAAGCAAGCCAAACCATCACAACGGATGCCTCAGACCTAGGTTGGGGCGCCCACATGCTGGACAAATGCATTCAAGGATTATGGACTCCAGATCAGCTGCACCTGCACATAAATCAAAAAGAAATGCTGGCAGTAAAACTAGCAATCCAGAATTTCAGACCATTCCTCAAAGAAGGCCAATTAATGATAAGGACAGACAAGACCACAGTCATGTGGTACATCAACAAACAGGGAGGCACTCATTCATACCCCCTATGTCGAATGGCTCTGGACCTATGGAATATGGCTCTGAGCTACAACATTCAATTACATGCAATATTTGTACCGGGAAAAGAAAACATCCTAGCAGACATGTTAAGCAGAACTACCTCGGATGCTCACGAATGGATGCTACACCCCGACATCTTCAAGGCCATCACAAAAAATGGGGAATGCCACAAATAGACCTATTCGCATCCCCACTCAATCACCAGATCAAGAAATTCTGCACAAGGACATACCACCCACTGGCTTGGAAGGTGGACTCTCTATCCTTCAGTTGGAAAGACCTGACAGCATATGCATTTCCACCTCTTCCTTTGATGCACAAGGTACTACTGAAAATCAAAGAGGAACGTCCAAGGATAATTCTGATAGCTCCAAATTGGCCAAGACAACATTGGTATCCTTTGCTGAGGAGCATGTCTCGGGGAGGAACGTGGACACTACCCCTGATTCCTTTGATGTTAACTCAGAGCGACTACAACATCATGCATCCAAACCTGAAAACTCTACAACTGACTGCCTGGAACATTACATAAGAGCAACTAACCCAGATTTATCCCAAAGGGTTAAAGACATTATCCTTGAGGCCCAGACCTTCAACAAGAAGGAACTATGCAGGAAAATGGAAAAGGTTTGTCATTTGGAGTTCTGAAAGAGGAAAATATGTGTCAAAGATAGATATTGCCAATATCCTGGAGTATTTGGCAGAGCTTCTCCATACAGGCCTGTCCTATTCCTCCATCAAGATACATGCATCAGCTATTTCTGCAGAATACGGCTTCGATCCCCCTGTCTTCTCACACCCTCTACTCAGGCAGTTCCTCAGAGGAATCAAGAATGTAAAACCTCCTAGGAAACCACCATTACCAGCATGGGACTTGAACTTTGTGCTAGAAAAATTGACACTCCCTCCATTCGAACCAGCAGCAACAGCAGACCTTCAACACCTATCCTGGAAAACTGCTTTCCTACTGGCAATTACTTCAGCAAGGAGGGTTTGAACTACAGGCCTTAATGGCAGTACAACCCTTCCTAATCTTCCATCAAGATAGTGTCCATGAGAACTAATCCTACATTTATGCCTAAGGTGGTATCCAGAGTGTCTCTAAACCAGGCAATCCACCTACCTACCTTCTTTCCCAATCCACAGAACAGGGGAAAGACTGCTGCATACCTTGGATGTACACAGACAGTTGCGCTACTACCTGGACAGAACCAAGGGCAATAGAAAAACTGACCAGCTTCTAGTAGCCTATGCAACAGGAAGGGAAGGAAAAGCAATTTCCAAACAGACAATCTCCAAGTGGATAGGAAATTGCATAAGATTCTGTTACTCCTACCATGGAAAGCAAATTCCACAGAACATAAGGCCTCATTCTACAAGGGCTACAGCCACTACCACAGCTTTCTTATGAGGAGTGGCTACCAAGGACATTATTGAGGCGGCTACTTGGACCTCCGTGCATACATTTGCCAAGCATTATAACTTACCTCTATACTCTAGATCCCGAGCATGCTTTGCCACTGCAGTTTTGCAAGGGATCCTAACTACACCATAATTCTTCTTCCTCCTCCCCTAGTTTGGCTATGGTATTCTACCCATTTGTTAGGACTGCAGATGCATCCTTGAAGGACATAGTACAGTTTTGTACCTACCATAAATGTAGATGTCCGAACAGGATAGCATCTGCAGTCAGGATTACCCTCCTTCCCTCTGTGGTACTCCTAGGGTATTTACCCTCCTAATAGCTAGCTGGGGGGGATCTCTTATGGTGTATATGTTTGTATATATGTACATACATGTTTATTTTTGTGTTTGCCTTCTACTTTTTGGAAACATTGGCATTTATCCAAAATTTAGCTTTCCAAGAGGGCAACTGGCATCTGGGGCAAGAAACACTGAGGAAAATGGCGTCGGCTGATGCCTTTATACCCGAAGACCAGCAGAGATGACGTCGGGTGAAGTGCGACACCAGCCGAGGCCAGACCCAGACTTTGGAATCCGGCCGACCGAAGGGCTGCCTGATGACAGGACAACCCATTTGTTAGGACTGCAGATGCTATCCTGTTCGGACATCTACATTTATGGTAGGTACAAAACTGTACTTTGTTCTGAATTTTGAGCTGCTGGTAGTCTCGGATAATCACTATCGCCTTCCCCAGCTTCACTATCCCAATCTGTAGAGGCGTCTGATGTTATATTATGCCTGCCATGTTCAGACCTGTTATCTTCGTCTGCAAATCTGACGTAACAACGTTTATTCTTGCCATTACTGATTGGACGAGAGAAAGCCGAGCCCCCAGCATAATCCTTGATGTCACGATTTAGTTTATACTTTTTAACATTCAGAAGTTCTTTTTCCATATCTATCAGTTTATTTTGTATATCCTTCAAACACAATTCCATACGCGATGACCCCGCCATTTCCGATAAAGTCTCACAAACATTATTTATTTCAGTTTTTAATTTTTCTTGTTTTATTTTGTCACGTTCCACTAGAATAGCCACCCATTCTATGGAACAATGATGGGCAGCCTCTACCCATCTTTTTTGAAAAGCTTTATCCACTTCATCCACTAAATCAAAAGGACTAGTTGGATTTTTATAGGCTCGCAGGCCTCTAGGTGTAATGTCCAATTCTATATATCTTTGTAAACTCAAACAGTTCAAATGAACGGCTAGTTCTTTTGCCATTAATTTATCAAGCTTATTAAATGTTTCTCTCATCTCCGTAGGTTAAAAATTATTAGCACTCTGTCCCACATTTGAAAAAGGGTTACCAGAACGTCTCTGCTGTTCTCTCTGCAGGAATTTCTTCCAAAATATCACCTGTTGATCCTGTGTATTACGAACATTATCCACATCTCCTAATGCAGTTGTAAATTGCTCCATTGTTGTTTGATTTTTATCCAGCAAATCTTGCCTAAAAATCCTTGGTACATTCAGCGATGGATCACTCGACATATTGAACCATAAAACGACAGAAGAAAGAAAGCCACTATTATAAAAACAACGACCATAGATCCAGCACCAAAAGTTTTATTGCACACAAATCCCTAGCGCCTCGGCTTACGCCTTCAAGGAGAATAACTTCAAAGATTTTGCACACCTTTTTATACATAGAATAATTAAAATATTTAATTATTAATTAAACAATTAAACAATTAACCATTAAAAATTCTCCAATTACACTCTAAATTCATGCCTCTTGGCTCCAAAGTATCATATTTAAGTATAAAAACAGTTTCCTTATATAATAATTTCATTTTTGTTTTTTCTTCACTTTCACATATATTTAAACTTTCTAAAACCGTGGCTACTAAACCATTATGATCACCATTATGAAACTTTTTGAAATGCATAGCAATAGGGCTCTCCACTTTACCATGCTTTATGTCCCTCAGATGCTCCTGCAATCGCACTTTAAAAGCCCGTTTACTTTCCCCTACATAGAACATATTACAAGGGCATTTCAATGCATATATTACTCTCTCTGTACTGCATGAATAGAGTCCCATAACATGAAATTGTTTACCATTAATATACTGGAAACTCCTACTCACATGCTTACAGGAAATACATTTACCACAAGGATATGTGCCCTTAGTTATCATATACATATTAGTATCCAAATTTAACTTTGGTGTTGAAAAACCTGCATGAACCAACATGTCCTTTATATTTAATATTTAAATTTAATAAAATTAAATTAAATAAATATTTAAATTTAATATTTAAATTTTCTTAAAATTTAACATGTTTATGTTAAGAATAGTCATCTCTCAGAAGCTGACAACTCTCCCTTTGAAGCTTGCCTGAGCTGGATGTCGTAAAACAATTACCTTGGAAACTCAGTAATTATCTCTAGCTTAAGACAATAGAAAGAAACTCCTAGCCCAGACATCCTGTCTCCTAGCTTGAGATAAACTGGCTTTATAACACATCGTAAAATTATTTATCAGTTTATTTTCTTAGAGTTTGCTAGTTAACTCTGTATGTCCCAGTTTTCTACCATGAAAACGTACATTACATAGGCATAGAGTTTACACTCATTTCTGCTAACTTCCAGCAGGGTGCACTGTGGTTACAATCTTGAAGCTCTGCACATAACACAGTTTCCTTACATTTGTCAAACAACCCTGTGGATCATATTAATATTTACAATGACATAGAATTATTTACAAAATTCTATCTAGCTGGGCTGGCAGCCTCTCAGTTTATGACACGTCATACAGGATTATGTCACACAGATCATCTTTTCCACGTAAGCCACCATGCAATGATGCAGAGAATGAGGTCATCATCAAAGCCTTTAAACCACCATGGATCTTTCCTGCTTGATAGAGGCAGAGGTGAGATGTCTGCCAGAAAAAAAGCATATGGCACTCGGTGGTCACTGAAATAAATGCAGTGGATGGCTGTGCCAGAAATTATAATCAGGTGTGGCACTGTGTCACTGATATGATTACAGTGGCACACAGGAGGGCTGCTGTAGTACCATGAGAACAGATGGCTTTGGGTGAGGGGGTAGTCCTGCTACTGAACCACCACTCACTGAAACTGAGCAGTTCATGTCCACTGCCAGAGATACTGAAAGCCCAGTAGAGGGTTCACACAGAGTCCTTGATTCTGGTGCTGATTTGGATGACAGGCCAAATGCCTCCAGAGAAGAAATTTCAGGTATGCTATATATAAGGCATTTACTGCCATTCTAGACATCTTTATGTATTACTACTTTCAAATCTTTAAACATTGAGATCTGTGCCTTAGAAGATACAGAGTCCAACAGAGATTGTGTTGGGTGGGAGGAAATGGTCAATCTGATTGATTCTGAGATATTTTTGAGGGGAAGATAGGCAGAGCATTAGCCTCATCCTTGTATCATTTACATTTTGCTGCTTATTAATGTTCTTTCCACTGGCTTACTCTTTTTCCAGGGACATCAGAATGACCATATGAAAGACCATCTGCACATGATAAGCATGACCTTTTTTTGATTAGTAATAAACATTACTTAAAAGTTAGTCTAAGGAGAGAGTAAAAGTATTACATTCCTTTAGTATCTGAAACTGTTTAACATGAGTGTTTACAGCACATTTTTTATCATTTCCAGTCTCTGTTTCTCTCCTTGTGTTTGTTGTTTAGTATCACAGGTGACCCCGACAGTGGCAGTGTAGAACTCATACCAGCTGATGTCAGAGTATCGGCAGCCTCTTATAATGATGGTGGTGATATAGAGGCACAGTCATGGGGTGCAGAGGTTCAGTCTGATACTGAGGTTGTGGCTTATACATCCCCTGGCTTTATTATGGACACAGTCAGTATGCCTATGCATAAACATTCCACTGAGCTTTCAGATATAGGATAGGTTGAGGGTGGCACATTTGATCGTGGTAGTGTGATTACACTGATTGCAGAGCTGGTGGAGTCTGCCTGTATCCATCTTGTGGGCATGTAACCAGTCAGAAGTGTTGCTAGAGGTGTTTGATGGAGGACTACTGTCCACCCTCATCTTAATGCTGTTGTGCTATTACGTGTCACTAGGCGTTTGTATAGGGCCATCATGCTAGCAAAGGCATGTTCCATTAGGGCCTCTGAAGAAATACTGCGAACCCTAAATATGGCGTATTCTGATGGGTGTGACAGCCTCAGCTGTCTTGGTGACTCATTGGATAGGAAGAGTGACACATTGGATTAGGCAGTGCCTGTGATGGAATGTCTGCTGGGAAGGAATGGCATCAACTTGTGTGTACAGCTGCAGCATCCTCTGGTGTTAGCCAATGTGGCTGTGCCAGATCCTGCTCCTGTGGTGGAACTACTTCCACTGCTCCGGCATTGATTAAGGTGTCCACACCAACATGTGATAGGCCATGGGATTGTGTTCTTGGACATAGTTATGAAGAAAGCTCATCCAGCAGACATCGTTCACATTCAGGTAGCACCCCCACTTCAAACTGGGGGCATGGGAATGGCAGTGCAACTCCTGGCAGAAGTAGTTCATGTGGTTGTGAGTGACGACTCTGAACTGACTACCATGCATGGCTCACATGTGTCTGACATGCCTGGATGTAGTACTATCACAGAGCTTGATTGTGTGTGATTGAATGTGTGTGTGTGTGTGTGTGTGTGTGTGTGTGTGTGTGTGTGTGTGTGTGTGTGTGTGTGTGTGTGTGTGTGTGTATGTGTGTATGTGCATGTGTGTATGTGTGTATGTGTGCGTGTGTGTGATTGCAGACACACACATACTACAGATTTCACAAAATCTGACCATACTGACTCACATATGGAAGCTATGCAGACCTTACTGTTGAGTGGAATATATCTCCTGTTAGTGGCCCTGAGATATTTTCTATTTTACTGAATGTTCTGTGTTTCTTACTATCAAAATGCCCACTACCTTAGTGTCAGCCTTGGCATACTGCCCCCACCCTGTGCAAAGGGTGATGGTTGTACTATTCCATTTGTTCACTTCGTTTTATATATTTGTATTATATACAAATATTTTTGATGTTTTTGTACATGTTCATTTCAGAAGTCTGTTTTTCATTTAGTGTTGTAATTCATGCATTCAAACAAGTGATATTACATTCCTACTTATTGCCCTACTTGTGAAATCATTGCTATAATTGTCCTGTTGACTGTTTTGTGTACAGTGGGTAAGTTACCAACTTGATGCCAATTACTTTGTACAATGCATACCTGTATATTGCAGATACCATTCCTACAAGCCAATAATTCCATTGGAGAACACCTCACACAAGTTCTGATTGAGTGCAGTTACGACTAACAGTATGCAGATATATCAATTACATTTATTCTTACACATCTGTTCATATACTACAGCTTTCATGCTTACCGTGACATTATTGCAGGTACAAGTTGTGTGGTTTGGGTCTGTCTCTGTCTGATGCTATCCATACAAAGTTATTACGTAGGGAAGTAAAGATCATAGACATTGGCTGGTATCAGTTTTAATACTTGTACATGCTTAGGTTGTTATGTGTATTCCTTCAGTGTTGATTGCGTGTGCTACCTTTTGTCTCTTAGCTAGGGCAAGGGCATATTGTGCACTCCTATGTCTGTTGGCTCCCTCTGCAGCTGGAGGTTCTCCATCAGAATCTTCATCTGTATGTGTCGGAGGCACTGACCATGCCTGTGATTAAGGAATGGGTGTCCTGGGCTTGCTATCCCTACTGCAGCTGTTTCCTCAAGATAATATTGTGCAGCATGGTGCAGACTAAGAATTACTGCATAGATGTCCTGGGACATACTGCAGGGCACCCCCTGATATTCCCTAGATAGCGGAAACATGACTTCAGCATGCCAAACACATGCTCTATGATGTTTCTAGTTTGAGTGTGGGCATCATTGTATCCTTCTCTGTGTGTGAATTTCTTATGGGTGTCGAACCATGGTTCCAGTGCATAATCTGCATCACTCTGTATATGGCCTTGTGGAACATCACCCTTAGCAAATCTTGTACAAAGTTGAGAGGTGTGCCATATGTGTGAGTCATGATAATTGCCTGGGTTAATGGCACACACACTGAGAATGATCCCTCTGGGATTACAGACAACCTGGCAGTTGATTGAGTGAAGTCCATTCCTGTTGGTATGTACCTAACCAACTGGAATGTCCACAGAGGTTCCTCACTAAAAGAATACAAGGTGTAAGTAAATTACCCTATGCAGACTGCCTCAATGTGCCCTATCCTACAGGCTTTTGAGGGGAGATCTATGCCTGGCATACAGGGCATTGACAGACACCACACTGATGGACCTTCTGCATATCCACAAAACAAACAGCACCAGAACTACCAGTTCTAAAGACTTAATCCTTGCCTGTGGTATAAATAGTACCTGCTGGAGAGACAGGTATGTATCCCAGAGACTATCCCATCTATGGAACAGGCTGACCATCCATGTGAAGCAGAGTTCCTCCCTAACCCAATTTGAGTGCAACTTGAACAATTGGATGAAGAACAGGAAATTCATCCCTGGTTTGGCACCTATGTATCTAATGGACACAGGCAGCCCGTAAATAGCTCATCTCCCAGGCCTCTGCTTGTAAATGTTTCATCTCCCAAACCCCTGCTTACACTTATCAAGGATATCAAAACTTGTCAGAGATTTGGGATGCATGGCTAGGCTTAAAAAGACCCTTTTGGTCATTAGCCTAGTAAACATCTATGAACCTATGAACCTATGTTGATTTATTTTATTCTCTGTTCACTGATGGGGCTTTTATTTCTATATGAGGACAGTCTGTGGCCCCCAAGACTCTAGGGAAGTGTGCTACAGCATAAAATTCCTGCATTGTTCTTGCTGCCTCCTCTGTGGTTTGTGAAAAATAGATGTACTCCCTTGCATGTTCTAGCATAGCATTAAGACATTGATGTAATATTCTGGAGGCTGAAGCCTGTGACAGTCCTAGTATATCTGCTGTAGGTCTCTGGAATGTACCAGTAGCTAATATCCTTAATGTTACATATACCTTAGTTTCAACTGGTATGGGTTCTCCTTGAGTTCCCCTGGGTCTCTATGGGGATGGCGGAGGTTGTATAGTTCCTGTAGTGTTTTTCTATCAACCCTGTATAATTCTAGTACTTCAATATCATACAGTCCAACTGGGTCTGAACACCCTTGTTTTCCTTGAATGAGGTCTATCATCGTCAACAGCAGAATAGCTCTGAGCCTGTTGCACATGCAAGAAAGCAGTAGCCCCTAACATTGCTTTTTTCCCTAAGTGTGATGGTTGCTGTATTCCAGTAGGTTTTACAGTTCATGGAAAAGCTCTATACCACATCTACACAATAACTTTTTTGCTTCCTGAATGGCTGCGCCATCTTGTATTGGTTAATTAGCATGTAAATCAGCTAGTTATGTTTTCATTAGCATACTGTGCCAGTTACCTTTGTTTTGCAACACTACATGATGAACAAGAAAACCAGTGCATGTCCATGCAAACAACAAGAAAACCAAGAAAACAAAGCAAAGACTCACATAGTGCCACTCGGATGGCTTCACATGATCTGAACAGTCCAAATGTCTATTCGTACCTCAGTGGTAAATCTCAGTCCTTCAGTAACCAAGCATATAAGTAGTAAAAATTTGCTGCAATGGTTGCAAAGTAACACAAATGACTGTTGAAACTGTAAAACATCCAAATAGTGTCAAGAAATACTAGGGACTCCATATATTATTAACACAGACTTGTTTTTGATAAAAATGCACACAGAAAAAAAATCACAAACGGTTAAAAGCTTTCATCCTACACCTGGGAATTCCTCAGAACCGTTATTTAATAATTAAAACATCATTATATAGTGGAGTTTGAATGCTGGAAAACCAGTCATTTATGTTAGTCAATTAAATTTAAATGGTGAAAAATATCAAGTGTATCAAAACATTCCATCGATTTATCATCCAAAATATGAATGTTCTAAAATAATTCTAAACAATGCATATGTAAATCACTGCATTTTGACTATGTTTATTTCTTAAATTATATAAAATGTTGAGAGTATAAAAAAATATAAATAAATGCTAGTGCTGAGAAAGTATGAAAAAGTGTTGTAGTTTTGTTGAACTTCCTCAGATGTTAAAGTTTAGCTGCTCTATTTTTTTTAAATGGGGCAACAGAGGTATCCTCATTTAAATCGAGTAATGTTAAAGTGTTTAATCTCAGCTGCCAAATTAACTCTGTCTTCTCCAGTTCTGCCTCCCATGCACCTCTCCTAGGAGTAAAGGGAACTGTTTTGAGGATACCAAACTGAAATCTAGTGTAAGATAAACAAGCTAAACAAACCAAAGTGTGTTTAAATAATGAGTTGTTAATGTTTTTCTTGTTGATAGCATACAAATGTTCATAGATTCTTCTAAGTAATTGTCTTTCTGTCTTACCAATGTACACGTTACCACATTCTTGACAAATAGTAAGGTATACGACCCCCTTAGATGTACAGTGCCCATCTCCTAACAAGATTTCAGTAGTGGGTGAACCTACCTGGACTACCTTTGTACCTAGAAAGATCTTTTTTAATATTTTCCAATAAGTTTTTCAAGTTTCTACCTGTTTTAAAAACAAACTTGAGTACATCACCTAGATATGAAATAATCTCTAGGTTTCTCGTTAAAAATGCACCAATTTTTTGCTAGTATGTTTTTTATAGTCGTAGAACGGGATCCGTATGGAATCACCATAGAATTTGTGAAACTCTTACTATTCATGGTGTTCCTAGAGAGTGTAAAATTGTCTGCATGATCTAACCCCAACAGGGGTTTATATGTGTTGCCCCATTCATTTGAAATTTCATCACCTAACCTTTTCAGAATATCATAAAGGTATACCCTTTCTAGGAACATACTAGTCAACTTATTCACCTCTTCATTGATATTCCCAAAGTCTGTGCACATTCTAGCCACTCTGACTAGCTGCCCCTTGAAAATATTCCTCTTGGTCTACCATGAGTGGCAACTATTATATTCTAGATAACTGTTTGAAAATGTTAGTTTCCTAAAGGTAGTGGAACCAAAACATTCCTTATTTGTATCTTTGTATATTGTAACATCCAGGTAATCTATTTTATGGTCAGAGTGTGCATGCATGAATTTAAGGAAAGGTGTTGTAGTGCTGATGTAGGTGAGAAAGTCTTGTGTAACTACCCCCTGGTCTTTCCAAAGTATAAAGATGTTGTCTAAATAAAGGTAAATGTACTAATGTTCATTATACCTAGAACTGAAGACAAACATACGTTCCCAACTGTATATGACCAGTTTTGACCAGGTTGGCATACATGGGGGCACAACTTGCACCCATTGCGACTCATCTTATTTGTCTACAATACTCCCCTTCAAATATAATGTAGTTATTGTAAAGTATAGTGTTAATCACTTCCATGATGAAATTGATCATTGTGTTATCTATATGTTAATTCTGAAATAGCAGTGTGAAATAATTCAAGACCTTCCTTGCGGGAGTATAGAGGTAAAAAGATCGATCACATCAATAGTAGAGAATCTAACATTGGGTTGAAAGTAATTTTGCTTAATTTTGGTTAGGAAATCCCATGAATCACTTAAAATGTGTTCAACTAGGCACATAGAATTCTTCAATATTTGTTCCACAAATACCCCCAAGGGCTATGTAATCGAATTGTGTGCAGCCACTATTAGTCAATATGGGGGATCAATAATATCTTTATGTAGCTTGGGTATTCCAAATGCTGGAGGAATAACTGGGTGTTTCTTGGTAAGGAATTTGTAAAGTTTTTCATTGATAACCCCTTGCATCAGAGAATCCTCCAACAGACATTCAGTTTTCTTATAGGCTATGTTAATTTAGTTTCTAGATATTGTTTCATATTTATCATTGCCATGTAATAAGTTAAAAATGCTACCGATGTAGGCCATCCTATCCACAATAGCCAAATGTCCACCCCTATCTGGTTTCATGATTCTCAAAGACTTGTCATTTCTTAATGTGTTCATGAGTAGTCCTACTCTTTTGGGTTGTTAATAAATTATATATTTCAGTACTGCAAGTCTTTTTGAAAACTGCAACAGTGGGGTGTTGTGGTGGTTTGAAGATACTTTTCCTCTTAAGCCTCATTTCTGGTGTGTTTGCAGAGCTGTCTGACGCTATCCCTTGTTTCTTAAACATGACTTGAAAATTAAGCTTCTATGTATATAGGTTCAACTCAGCTAATGTACATGCTATGTCCATCTTGAAAGACATCACAGATTTAAACCCATCTCTTTTTAGTTGCTCCTCTTCCAACCCCCCCCCCCCTCCCGTTTCTCTGACCATTCAGACTGTAGGTCTGTTCTGAAAATGTTCTAACATTGTTTGCACTGATTTTCTATTCCTTTCTTTTCTTTCTTTCAGCTCTGCATGATGCGTAGCTCTGTTGAATGAATACACAATAGAGTGCTATCATGTGTGTGTCACGCCATGACATGTACACGACAGCAGCGCAAAGATTAGGCATTCATGAATATAGCCCATGGTCTTGTTCCTTCCCTTCCTTCTACCTTCTTAATTAATTGTTCTTCGTAATACAGCATCTGCTTTAGTTTGTGAACTTTTATAAACAAACCTTGACCCATGGGATATAAAATCTTTAAAGTCATTAAGAAATTGTAATATTGCCCAGTGCTTCATGTAAATATTACATAAATATTTAGTATGTTGTTTACCTTAGAAATAAGAATACTCTGGGTTATATTTCTTCTGTCTTCAGTATCAGTTTGATTACATCTTACCTCACTAAATGTTAGCTTTTGCTTTTGAATTCCTTCCAGTATTAATTTGCTGTTTTTTATTAAGTACTAATTCTTCATAACCTCTAACTTTAAATTCTTAAAATAATTCAACTCTGTATCACATAGTTGTTGATTAGTAATTCTTTAAATTATTCTTACCATTTGCCCATGAACCATGTTTGAAAAAACATGAAATTAATACATACTACCCCTTTGAAAATATGTCACATTCCTTAATTCATTCCTATGTATACCATTTCTAAAATATTACCTTCATAAAACAAATTCCTATCTAAAAATAATCTCATCTTGTTATGTTATTATTTTAAATTTTGAGAAGGCCTGTTGTATTGTTGATATACTGGTGGAATATATGCAATTCATTCATTGTTCCATTCCACATGACAAAAATGTCATCCAAAAAGTTCATGTAGTGTGCTTATAACTGTGTTTTTCAAAGCACTAAAGTTATGTAGACAATTTATTACAGCCTCAACCCCATACTCATTAGATACATTAGTGAATACTGAGTCAATGTCTAATGTGACAAATTTAGCTTTCACTGATTCATTATCAAGTTTATATCTATACGACTGAATCAAAAAATCATCATCATCATTGTCGTTATTATAATTACCAATAAGAACAAAATCTTCTTCTTTTCTTCTTCTTCTTTTTCTTTCATCTGTTCCCGTTAGGGGTCGCCCACAGCGGATCATCCGTTTCCATTTCTTCCTGTCCTCTGCATCTTGCTCTGTCACACCAACCACCTGCATGTCCTCTCTCACCACATCCATAAACCTTATCTTAGGCCTTCCTCCTTTCCTGTTACCTGGTAGCTTCATCCTTAGCATCTTTTTCCCAATATACTCAGCATCCCTCCTCAGCACATGTCCAAACCAATGTAATCTTGCCTCTCTGGCTTTGTCTCTAAACTGTCCAATCTAGGCTGACCCTCTAATATACTATTATATTATTCCTAATCCTGTCCACCCTTGTCACACCCAATGCAAATCTTAACATCTTTAACTCTGCCAAGTCCAGCTCTGACTCCTGCCTTTTTGTCAATGCCACTCTCTCCAACCCATATAACATAGCTGGTCTCACTACCCTCTTGTAGACCTTCCCTTTCACTCTTACTGGTACTTGTCTGTCACAAATTACTCCTGACGCTCTTCTCCACCCACGCCACCCTGCCTGTACTCTCTTCTTCACCTCTCTTCCACACTCGCCATTACTATGAACTGTTGATCCCAAGTATTTAAACTCATCCACCTTCACCAGCTCTACTCCCTGCATCCTCACCATTCCTCTATCCTCCCTCTCATTCACACACATATATTCTGTCTTAGTCCTGCTGATCTTCATTCCTCTCCTCTCTAGAGCATATCTCCACCTCTCCAGGGTTTCATCAACCTGTTCCCTACTTTCACTATAGATCACAATGTCATCTGCAAACATCATAGTCCATGGGGATTCCTGTCTGATCTCGTCTGTCAACCTGTCCATCACCATTGCAAATAAGAAAGGGCTCAGAGCTGATCCTTGATGTAATCCCACCTCCACCTTAAACACATCTGTCACTCCCACAGCAGACCTCACCATTGTCACACTACCCTCGTACATACCCTGTACCACTCTTACATACTTCTCTGCCATTCCCGACTTCCTCATACAATACCACAACTCCTCTCTAGGCACCCTGTCATATGCTTTCTCTAAGTCCACAAAGACAAAATGCAACTCTTTCTGACCTCCTCTGTAATTCTCCATCAACACTCTCAGAGAAAACATTGTATCGATAGTGCTCTTTCCTGGCATGAAACCATACTGCTGGTCACTAATTATCATGCCCCTTCTTAACGTAGCTTCCACTAATCTTTCCCATAACTTCATGCTGTAACTGATCGGTTTTATCCCTCTGTAGTTACTACAGCTCTGCACATCACCCTTGTTCTTAAAAATCGGTACCAAAACACTTTTTCTCCACTCCTCAGGCATCCTCTCACTTTCCAATATTTCATTAAATAATCTGGTTAAAAATTCCACTGCCATTTCTCCTAAACACCTCCAAGCTTCCACAGGTATGTCATCTGGACCAACAGCCTTTCCATTCTTCATCCTCTTCATAGCTATCCTTACTTCCTCCTTGCTAATCCATTGCACTTCATGATTCACTATCCCCACATCATCCAACCTTCTCTCATTCTCATTCTCTTCATTCATCAACCCCTCAAAGTACCCTTTCCATCTGCTCAACACACTCTCCTTGCTTGTGAGTATGTTTCCCTCATTATCCTTTATCACCTTTACCTGCTGCACATCTTTCCTAGCTCGGTCCCTCTGTCTAGCCAAACGGTACAGGTCCTTTTCTCCCTCCTTAGTGTCCAACCTTTCATACAACTCTTCATATGCCTTATCCTTAGCCTTTGCCACCTCTCTCTTTGCCATGCACCTCATCTCCTTATACTCCTGTCTACATTCTTCATCTCTCTGACAATCCCACTTCTTCTTCACCAACCTCTTTCTCTGTATACTCTCCTGTACTTCCTCATTCCACCACCATGTCTCTTTGTTGTCCTTCCTCTGTCCAGATGTGATACCAAGCACCTTTCTAGCAGTCTCCCTTACTAGCTCTGCTGTAGTTACCCAGCTATTCGGTAACTCTTCACTGCCACCCAGTGCCTGTCGTAACTCTTCTCTGAACTCCACCTCACAATCACCCCTTTTTCAATTTCCACCATTTGATCCTTGGTGCTGCCCTCACACTCCTCCTCCTCCTCTTCTTGATCACCAATGTCATCTTACAAACCACCATCCTATGCTGCCTAACTATACTTTTCCCGGTCACCACTTTACAGTCTCCAATCTCCTTCAGACTGGTCCTCCTACATAAGATATAGTCCACCTGTGTGCATCTTCCTCCACTCTTGTATGTCACCCTATGCCCCCCCTTGTTAAAATACGTATTTACCACAGCCATGTCCATCCTTTTTGCAAAATCCACTACCATCTGACCTTCTGCATTCCTCTCCTTAACACCATACCTACCCATCACCTCCTCATCCCCTCTGTTCCCTTCATCAACATGCCCATTGAAATCTGCTCTAATAACCATGCTCTCACCCTTGGGTACAGTCATCACCACTTCATCCAACTCACTCCAAAATGTTTCTTTCTCATCCATCGCACACCCAACTTGTGGAGCATATGCACTAACAACAGTCATCATTACACCATCAATTTCCATCTTCATAAACATCACTCTATCTGACACTCTTTCCACCTCCAAAACACTCTTGGCATACTGTTCCTTTAGGATAACCCCTACCCCATTTCTCCTCTCATCCACACCATGACAGAACAATTTTAACCCACCTCCGATACACCTGGCCTTACTTCCCTTCCACCTGGTCTCTTGCACGCACAATATACCAACCTTCCTTCTGTCCATCATATCAGCTAGCTCTCTCCCTATACCAGTCATACTGCCAACATTCAGAGTTCCGACCCTCACTACCACAGTCCTAGCCTTTCTCCTCTCTTCCTGCCTTCAGGCATGCCTTCCTTCTCTTCTTCTCCTTCGGTCAACAGAAGCCCAATTTCTGCCAGCACCCTGTTAGCTAACAGTACTGGTGGTGGTCATTGTTAACCCGGGCCTCGACCGATCTGTTATGTAAATCTGCATTGTTGTCCGCATATGTAATGTGGCAAATGTTGCCCTTCCTGACGCAACCCTCCCCATTTATCTGGGCTTGGGACCGGCACAAAGAAATACACTAGCTTGTGCATCCCCAGTGGCTGGCTTACCAATAAGAACAAAATATGGTTTCAATATAAATTATTGCTGAGACTATAGGTCTCGTTGAGGGATGCCTAACATATTTGTGCATTTTTAGCGTACTGTAAAATATAGGTATTGCAGGTTAGTATATATGAGGAAATGTCAACAAATCATCAAAGCTATATCCATTCATATGAATGTTAAAAATATTCAGTTTTACTTTCATAATTATGTGATTGACATCAAACTTTGAAATTCTCTGGTAAAAGTTGTCATCACTAGACAGCACTTTGTTTCTAGCAATATAGTCCACCTTGCTCATTAGAACTATGGCACCTCCCTTTGTCCATGTTCTTAATGACATTATCTTTACTATTTTACAAATCCATTAATGCACCCATTAGAAAATGTTGATTTAGATTCATAAAAAACATACATATATATAGATAGACTATATATATATATATATATATATATATATATATATATATATATATATGTGTGTGTGTGTGTGTGTGTGTGTGTATCATGCTCACAAGCCCTTTCAAATGTGTTCACTATCGGGTGACTTATACGTGCAAAGTCACTCAGTTTCCTAAAAAGCATTTGATCATTTGGTTCACCATTAGTATTCAGAAACATTAATTTCAAATTCCCCATTGAAACCCAGCACCAGATCAGCTGTATGTGACCAGTATAGTATTTTCACTGTAACAAAGAAGGAATAGAACTCAAGTATGGCCTAACTAGTCCCATCATTCTTCATCTTGAATCCAGCTAGTGCCGATTGAAGAACAGAGTGCCACAGATGACCTGCTGGCAAAAGCTATTTTTGATATTGGCAACACAGTTGTATACCCTAGTGACTGAAGCTTTAGTCTATGGAAGAATCAATAAGCTGGACTTATAATGTGAATATAAAATGTGTACATGCAAAAAACTAAGAGATATCATTCTATATTGACTGACTATGTAACAGGAAATAAGACATTTAAAGTGATGGCAGGTCAGGAAATGCACTAAATTTCCTCTTCCACTGTGTGTAAAATATGCAGACTATTATAAATGAAAGGTTGTAGTCCAAGCAATGGTAAATGTCATTACAAATTCAAGCCTACAGTAGGTTTTCTCCAGATGTGTAAAGGGATAAAGCCCTGACTCTGATCCACGTTCAGTTGGTGTCTTAGGAATGTGCTAGCACTGGTACGGGGAGGGCTGGCATGACTATTCCTGGGGTAGGAAGGGAATAGGGATGGTCTGTGTTGTGACATATCACAGTCACTTTGGAGAGGGGGCTGGCAAAGGACAGAGTGACCATTGTGTGAGTGCTCAGTTCACAAAGCCAGAAATGCCATAGCTTTTACCATGAGTGCACAGAAACCTGTCCTTACATGGAGAAGGTGGAGTATCCTCCCAGTGGTGATGCAGGTGACATACACTTTCCCAGGGGAAGGAGCTGATGTCATAATAGAAACACCTTCATAGCCAGGATGAGAAAAAAACATTCATGACTGTCTGCATGATGACCTCTCTGGACAGCTTTTACCATTGTGCTGAGGATACCTAGTAAAGGGAAATGATTGAGTTCATGTCCAACGAGGGAGGTTTAATGGTTGTGAGTTATGAAGGTCACAAGCAAAAAAAACAAAAAAAAAACAAATCCCAAATCTATAGTAACTTTCTTTAATCAGGCTATAGCTATGTCTGATTACCAAAAGGAGATATAATGCTTTCAACATTTTTAAGAAGGATGTGACAATGATGTCATCTAGGAGGAAGCTTTTTTAAATAAAATATAAGTACATCTGGCCTCAAAGAAATTAATATGCCTTAATTATGAAATATGCTTTGCCCATAAACATATCCTAGATGGCCAGCTGGAGTTGTGGAGAGAGAGTGAAATCGCTGATTTATTTGGCTCAGAATGGTGATTCATGTAGATAAATAAATACATTTCTGAGTTTGCCAGTTGCCATCTTTTGATCAGACCATGAATAATCTTTTAGAAAATCTCCCTTGTGCTATGGTGCCTTTTGTTCCATTTGGCATGAACATTACAGGTGCCCTTCCTGGAATTCAGCAGAGACATTGGTATCTTCTCACAATATAGGATTATGCCTGAAGATGTCGTCTGCCCATTACCTTACAGAATGTCACAACCAAGCATATGGCACAGTTGCTGTGCAAGTTATTTAGCTGGGTCAGTATACCATATAAAGTAATGACTAAGCAAGGCTGTCTTCTAGTAGCTGAATTTTTTGAACCATTGTATAAGATTTTGTGTATACATATTGTATGGATTTTTTATGGAAGACTGAATGAAGAGGTCAAAGCTAAAATTAGAGGTGCTGCAGCCAACTGGCATAGAGTGTCAGATGTTGTGTTTGACAGAAGAATGACATAGAAGCTTAAAAGTAAGGTGTACAAGACAGTGGTGCAACCAGTACTACTGTATGGTACAGAAACCTGGACAGTAAAGGCAGAGCAGATGAGGAAGCTAGAGGTGATGTAAATGAAGTGCCTGAGATAGGTAGTAGGATGCACACTGTGGGACAGAAGAAGAAATTAGGACATAAGAGCAGAAGCCAAAGTAGCTCCAATTGCCGAAAAGATCAAAGAGAACAGATTATGTTGGTTTGGGCACATGTGCAGAAAAGTAGAAGGCAATTTGGTGAAGATTTGGGACCTACAGGAAGAAGGTAAGAAGAAACAATGGCATCCAGCAAAGATGTGAATGGATTGTGTGAGAGAAGATCTGCAACAGTCAGGCATAAGTGTCGAAGAAGGAAGGAGTGTGGCATTGAATCGAGAGAGTTGGCAACAGTTAACACGACACCCCGAGCCCATGTAGAAAAACGAAAAAAAGGGGTTTAATGATGGTGATGATGATGATTGTATGGATTTTTTCTTACCTTCTTTAGACAAATAATCTAAGGTTCAAACACACCAAATGACTTTAATGAGCTACTACCATTCAGTTGTTTACTACCAGGAACTGCCTCAAGTCTTTGGTCTGATTGTTGGCTGATTGCTTCTCAACACAGTTATTGTTGGGGGAACTCTAGCACACTTAACACCCCCTATAAGTGCAATTATGGTTGCAGAAATCAGAGGGCTCAATTCATGATCTTTCAGAGGGCAACTTGAAGACTGCATATGAGATGAACACTAAGAATTTTATTAAATGTGTGTGTCTATTAAGAGACACTGAAGGTACATGCATGGCCTATTGGAGTCAGGCGAGCCATTAAAATAGAAGTTTGCAGATAATATCAGTTTTAAGAAGAGTTTCCTACTGTAGGTAAGTCCTTACAGTGGGCCAGGGGAGCTGGTTCATGTCCAGAGCTGTTTTAATAAACACCAATAGTACCCATACGAATGATCATAACACAAAAATGCTGTGCAAGTAAACTGATTCCACAGCAAGGTCAACACTTTGAAACTAGCGTGTCGCAATGAATAAGAGATACTAAAGTCTTAGAAGTTACAACTGTATAATTAATATTTAAAAAAAGGAAATTAGGGGGACTTCAAGAAAATTTGTCAGACCAGACAAGGGAATAGTTCGCAAGTAGTGTGGATGGGCAGAAAGAGAAGGAAACAAAAATGAACGAGTTTAGGAACAAAATCTGTCTTTTAAGATAGAGAGAAAATGAATATAAAAAATAGCATAATTAAGGAATACATAGAAGATACGAGTGTAAAGGTAGGCAGAGAATGAAGTGTGAGCCAATGAGAAGGAGAGGTGTGAAGCAAGATTGGGGGGGTGAATACTCGGGAATTTCTTACTTATGAACCCAGATGGAGTCATTGCATAGATCTTAGCACTTCAAATGTACAGATGAAATGACAGGACTGAGTTTTAATTTATAATTATGCTGAATGGGAAAAATGGTTTTGAAATGAAACTGCATCAAAACCCCATGTTCATGAATAATGTATTGGCAGTAAGGATCTGTAGTGAATAATAAATATTGGAGTGTATTGCTACTAGTGGGTTTTAAAAATACTACTTTGGACTCTCAGTATCATATATAACTAGATATTATTAATATACTTACAGAGTGGCGATATCCATATGAATTTTTGAAATTAGAACATAAACATTTAAAATATAAGATACTCTAGCAAGACATCTTGTATACAGTAGAAAAAAGTATCTGGAAAGGAAACTGTGTACTGCTTGCAATCATGGCAATATTATCTGTAAGTAAGCCAGCCATTTGTTATGGCAATATAGTCCCTAGAATTAGGACAATAAGACTTTAATTATGTAACTCCAAACACAACCCAATGCAGATCCACACTGCTGAGTTAAACTGCCCAAAGACGTAACCTGCGGCAAAATGTTAAATTAGTGTATTTTAGTGTATTTTGCACAAGCGCCCCCCCATACTCCGTACTTCTGTATGCCAACTCCACAGTTGTGCAAATATGCAAAAAAAGGAAAATAATCCAAAAATAAAGGAGTCCCTGCCAATGTACACTTCACCAGTAGTGATTTCCCTTTGAAAATGTCAGTTGTGGAATCCATCACTGGGGATGTGAGACAGAGAGAGAGAGAAGAAATCTTAAATTTATATGCAGTAATTAGTATAGTATAAATGTAAAAGGTTTGATGATTAAGATGAATAAACAGAACAAAAGTACATTTAAATCATAGGTACAGTAGTTATAAATATATTTTAGAAAATATATCTACACTCTCAGAAAATTTGTGAATTTGTCCTTTACAGGACATGTTAAAAAGGTGTTTAATGAAACTTTGATGAATGCAAACATCTGTATTCTTTTAAAGCTACAAAGATCTTGATACTTTTGAGTTTTAGAGATAATTACAGTCATTAAAAATCTAAATGCAGAGTATGCTTTAATGAAGCATGCTTTAAAGTTGGGAAATGAACAAGTAATTGTGGAGGTGGTTTGCTCAAATGCATGTTTTAAAGAAAATAAACATTTGATTTCATGTGCTGTAAACAGTGAATATTGTCTGAATGACAAATTTCTGTTGTGGGTAAAATTAAAAATAAGTACCTAAAATGATTTGTAATTAATGATATTGTAAGCTGTGAAAGATAGGGCACCTTTGTTAAATGTACTAGCATCTAATAATAACTGTAATACATTAAAAATGTATCCATAATTTGTTGTTCATGTTTAAATATTTTGTAAATACATGGTAGGCATGCACCACCTTTTATTATTTTAATAGCTGTGATTGGAACATGTTCACTGCTGTTGCACTGGACAGTTTCATAGGAAATTAAAACTGCAGATATCATTGTTCAAGACCACAGGCCATAATTTAAAGACGATTCTTTTTAAGAATATATGTTTCCAACATTATTTTATGATTTCTTGCATCTTTCAGGGACTGCCTTGCTGTGGCATCCTCGAAACATCATTTTTATGTTGTTTCCAGTTATTTTTGTTTTATATACCTACCTTTTAACTTTCCTGATAAGAGTCTGATTAGACTTTGTATGGTAACTCAGATTAGACCTTCACTTATGGCAAAATATTTGCTGACACATGCCATTTAGTGATTATGTTTTTCTTGTCTTTCATGAGATGTATTTTCTTGTTTTTTTTTTTTTTTTTTTTTAACTCCGGCTGGGTTGAATAGCCTACTTCCTTCAAAGACTCCACAAAAATATTTACCTCTGAACTATGCTATGTGAATTCGCTCAGATCAGGGGGTGGAAGGATGGCATAATGGTTAAGGTGTTTACCTTGCAGACACAAAGTGCAGGGTTTTATTTTCACATGGGTTAATTGGCTAGGCTTAAAATGGGCCACAAGGTCAGTTAGTCTAGTACTAATCTATGAACCTATAATCTTGTACCATACTGTCCTTAGATGGCAGGTTCTTGGACTTGTGTCAGTGAGCCTTCTTCAAACCACAGTAAAGTCATTGCCCTAAATATGAGATAAATACATTGGGTCACCCATACAAATTTCCTGCAATGTACAAAAATACATCTTGACACTCATACACACTTGAAATAAATAATATTTAGCACATTATTATTAAATTATTGTTTTACTGTTAATCTGCAAGCACATAGACATTTACATCTTTCTACATTTATCTTGATTCCACATAAAAACAGTACCAGATAGCCAACATTTTAGGCAAGCAGTATTTTCAGACTTGCTTGGTCTTCCCATAGAACAGACATGGACATTACAAGAAGGCAGTCCTCAGTATTTGGAAACACTGCTGCCACTCGTCTCTCTCTCTCTTTCACATAGATGACAAGCAGGTGGAGTATTTTGTTTAGATGCTTTAATACACAGAAACACATCAGGATGGATAGCAGCATCATAAAATACAAACAAACTAATTAACAGACAGACCTTACATACATACATGCTTACATCTTGATAGCTAACTACAAAATGGCAGTCTAGCTTGCACATGCTCAGTATTTATACACTTGTGCAAACCCTTGGACAGCTTCTTAAAGGTATATATACACACACATTGATCTACATCCTCCCTCTTAAAAAGATTGCCCTTTGTAAAAACAGTCTCAGAGTTAGGCATACATCACCATATACATTAGAAACAAAACACAATGTTCATGTCCAAGTTGCTTCATATCTGTTACAGGGTTTAGAGATATGACCATATCTTATAACATAATAATCTGGACTTAATTTAGCAACAGGGGCAGTCTTCAGTGAACAGCTCTTATCAGGAACTTCTGGATTTGTCACAGGAACAGGAATGTCCTCTGGATCTTCCTCTGGAATTAGAACACAGGACAACTCACTCTGAGATAAAAAGTCTTTCTCACAGGCTATGTGCTGTGGTATAGGCTTGGATAATGGTCTCAGATGTTTCCACTTCTGCCTAAAAACTGCTCCTTGTGATTCTACAATGTATGATCTTGGCTCTGAGCAAATATTCTTCACAACACCAATCCGATCATAACCTTTGGATGTTTGCATCCTTACCATTTCCCCTTTTTGTAATGGATTGAGCAGTTTGCTGGTTTTATCATAGTAGGACTTCTGGGTTATACGCTTCTTTAACAGATTGGCTTTCATTGACCTGTTGTTCTTGACACATGGAACCAACAATTGACTACTGATTGGTAATGTGGTTCTGGTTTGTCTCGACAGAAGCCTCTGAGCAGGTGAACCAAGATATTTATCACAAGGAACATTTCTGAGATTCAAGAGATTCAGGAAAACATCACTATTATCTCATTTTGACTTCTCTAGTAACTGTTTTGCACTTTGAACTGCACTTTTTTCCAAACCATTTGACTGCAGGTACTCAGGGCTACTTGTGACATGAGTAAATTCCCATTCTTCAGCAAATCTTTTGAACTGTTGGCTTGTAAACTGTGTGCCATTGGCAGAAATAATTTTGTGCAGACTACCATGTACTGCAAAATAACATTTCATCTTAGTAATGACAGTACTGGATGCTAGGTTAGGAAGTAGGTCAATCTTGAACCAGTTGGAGTAAGAGTCTACTAACATCAAATAATCGTGACCATTCCACTCAAAAATGTCAGTGGCTACTGTCGACCAAGGTAGTTCAGGAATCTGGTTTAGCTGAAGTGGTTCCATCTGTTGATGTGACTTTGTACTGTTACATACGGAATAAGATAAAAGTGCTCTCTCAATATCTAGTGACATACAAAGCCAAAACACTTGTCCTCATACCCTTCTTTTGGTAGGGTCAGTTCCTGGGTGACCACATTGCAAGATAGTAATATACTCTTGTTGCAAGGACTCTGGAACAATTACTTTTGGACCTCTCATAATGATACCATTGTCAGACAAAAATCTCATCTCTGTATAGAAAATAAGGTTGCATTTCTTGAGGTAAACTAGATTGCTTTAATGGCCATCCTTAATTGATAAAGTGGTTAAGCCTCTGTAAAACTTGATCTGTGACTGTATCATCCCTTAGCTCATCAAGATGTGTAGAAAAAGATTTCTCACTTCCATGACTTCAAAATCAAGGTTTTCATTCTCATGCTGTTCTGTGGTGTTTCTGGGTAGTGTATCATCAAGATAAAGAAGTTTGCCTTTCTTGTAGACAAGACTGAAATTATTCTTTTGCAATCTTGGCATCATGCATTGCAATCAGGCTGGAGCTGAATGCATAGGCTTTCTCAAGATAGTGACTAGAGGTTGGTGGTCTGTTTCAATCTGGATAGGTCTACCTTAAACATAATCATAGAACTTTGAACATGCAAACACAATTGCCAAAAGCTCTTTCTCGATCTGGGCATACTGCATTTCAGTTTGGGTAAGAGTTCTCGATGCACAGACAACAGGTTGATCATCTTGTCGAATGACTACACCAAGACCAAATTTCAAAGCATTACAGGAAAGAGCAACTGGCTTGTGAACATCATAGTATCTGTGAGTTGTTGGACTAGCAGTTCTCTGTTTCAGGACATCAAATGCTGTCTGGTGTTGCTCTAACCAAGACCAGGATACATCTTTACATGTCAGCTCTCTGAGCGGTGCTGAAAGTTGGCTCAAGTCTGGTATCAAGTTGTATGGATAGTTGACCATGCCAAGAAAATTTTGCAGGGCTTGAACATTGTCTGGAGCTGCATCTCAAGAATAGCTGTTTGCTTTGAAGCGTATGGTTGTAAGCCTGAACTAGTGAATAAATGACCAACATAAGTAACTTTTTGTAGCCTGAATTTGCATTTCTGTGGATTGAGATTATGATTCACTTGACGTACCCTTTCTAGAACTTTTCTAAGGTTTCTGTTATGCTCAGTTTCATCATGACCTCCTACTAGTATGTTGTCTCCTATAAATAGCACAAGTATACACAGAAAAAAATTTGCTCCATTGCATGTTGAAAGATGTCATTTGCAGAATTTACCCAAATAGCATTCTCAAAAATCTGTACCTGCCAAACGAAGTACTGAAAGTAGTGAGCAATGATGATTTCTTATCAAGCTGAATTTGCCAAAATGAACTCTTTGCATCTATGACAGAAAAAACAGTGGCATTTGGCATCAAGGCTGCAACTTCTCCGACTGTGCACATTGGATGATGGGGCCTTTTTAATGTTTTGTTCAAATCTCATGGATCAATACATATTCTGATGTCATCTGAGATTTTCTTATGAGCTACCACCATGGACGATACCCATTCAGTTGGAGTTTTGAGTGGACAAATCACACCTGGTTGCACCATTTTATCTAACTCAGCTTTGACTCTATCCTGCATGGTTATTGGAACTTTTTGTGCTGGCCTGTTAACTGGACTGACCTCTGGGTCTAACTTCATGGAGTACACAACTGGAAGTTTGCTTAATTTGTCTTTGAAGAGATCAGCATAAGTGGAAAAAATGTACTAGGTGAAATTAGAGTAGTGGCCTTTTAAGCTAACTTGGTGGACTGCCTTATTAAATGAAAGCAGCCCCATTTTCAAACTGTCTCTGAGCACTAATAATGACTGGGCATGCCTCTTGACCACATAAAATAACAAGTCGTATCTTCTTCCAGCAGAGTAACATGAAAGCACTATTCAGCCTTTAGTTTGAATTTCTTCACCTCCATAAGAAACAAGCTTTGCACACCTTGCCAAATCAGCCCTTTCACCATGACCCACTCTTGGAAATGTTTCTGCTGACATAATATTGCACTTGGAACCTGTGTCAACTTTGAGCTCTTTGGGTTTGCCATTTATCTGAACAGTAAAAAATACTTCATTCTTTGCCCTTAAATCTACTGCATTGATTGTTTTATGAAGCACTGACACATCATCAACATAAAGAGTAGGGTTGCAGCTTTCTAATTGATCAACTCATTTCTTAAAATGTTTCCTTTTAATAAAAGTATTAGGGCCTTTTGATTTACAAAGCCTTTTGAAATTATTCCACTTATTGCATTTGTGGCATTGTTGACCAAAAGCTAAACATTTCTCCCTTTTAGATTCATGATTTCCACCACAGTTATGACAGTTGGCAATGAAACTAGGTTGGGACCCAAGCTTTGAGTTTGCTGACTCACTCTTATGCTTCACTGAGACTGTGCGAACTCTGGAATTTGCTGGAAAGCCCTGGGGTTTACCAGTGAGTGCTGCAGGGGCTACAGTTGCTGCCATGTGCTTGGGCCTGTTTCTTTTAATAACGTGCTGTATACTATCAACAGGAGCTTTAGCACTGTGCCTTCTAGAGCTATTCTCATTTGTAAGCATATCTGTGTGCTCTTCTGTGAGCTCGTATATCTGACAAATCTCAATGGCGTTATTCAAAGTTAAATCACTGTCACAAAGCAAAATCTTTCTCACAGCATCATCTTTAATACCACACACAACTCTTTTATCAACTCATCCCCTAAATCAACACATTTGCATGTTTTAGCCTTGTTTCTCAAGTCAGTTATATATGCTGCAAATGTTTCACTAGGCTTTTGATCCCTTGTGTAAAATAAGTGCCTTTCCATAGTAACATTTGTCTGGGGGTTGCACATTTCTCTAAATTTACGTTTCAAGCACTCTGGGTCCTCCCTTGACTCAGCCTGTACAACAATATGACAGTTTTTCCTCTCTCCGGTATAGATAGCAGTTGCATACAGAAATTAACTTTCCCTTTCTGTAGCTTCTGACCCAACTAAATTAAGCAAAATAAATGCCTTTGTACAGTCATCTTTATCAGAACATGCAGCCTGTATAAAAAATGCCATACTCTTGCTCAAACGCTCTCCAGTTCTCAGCAATATTACTGTCGAACACAAGTGCATTGGGTTTTTGAAATCCATCTGTCATGCCCACAAAGTATGTACAAACATGCTGAAAATATGACATTTGTAATTATGTACAAATAAACTGTTCTATGAGCTTGTAATAACATTCAAATGCACAATAAACTCTGAAATACTGTACTTTGCGAAATATGCTCTGTAATGGCTGTATTCTGCGAAATATGCCCTGTAATGGTGTACTTTTGCAAAATAGCTTTACTGTAACACTGCACAAATATCCAAACACTTTATACACTTTTGTTAACTCAGATATCTTTGCTTAATATGAAAAATATATGCTTCGTGAAAATGCGGTTGTTTCCCCTTATTTTATGTGTTTTATGCAATTTGGACTTTATTTCAAACATTTTCTGTAGTAATTCAAATATTTTTATCAATATTGTACATCTCTGTTTATGCAAATATCAATTAGAATGTTCTGTATGCCTCATTTCATATCTTACGAAAAACAAATAGTGCTGAGCAAGTTTTAATATCTGAAATTCGTTTCTGACCTGTTTTGCAAAGTCTGCAAATTTTAGGGATGATTCACACTTCTATATTCCACTGGCTCCTAGCAAGTGCCTTAAGTCGTTAGCCATGCCGCCTTTGTGATTGCATGCTGGCTTGTTTAACATTCTGTGAGTGTCTATATGTGAATGCATATGTGTGTGTGTGTGTGTGTGTGTGTGTGTGTGTGTGTGTGTGTGTGTGTGTATGTGTGAGGGGGGTGTTAAAGCAAAACCTATTGAGAGAAAACGTAGTAGAATATATTTACTACTACAATATTAAATATCTGAATCACTGTGGATTGTAAGGGGCTGCTTAGCAGGTCTTTGTGAAACTAAGTTTATTTTAATATATTTGTGAATTTCTATTCAAGAAAACAAACCAAGATGGGTTGGATAACAGAAGAAGTACACAGCTTTGTGTAGTTGTGAAAAATAACAGCAGATTTAGAAGCATAGTGCAAGTCCAACATTCTGGAATGATAACTGATGGCATTTAACCTTACAAACAAAAATATTCTGGGGCCCTTTGAGAGCTGAATGCTTTTTCATCAGTTAGATATAGACATAACCTACATCAGCTTTGCTGTTGTGCTCCCAGATCAACCCTGAATAGAAAGCATTTTTGCTAACAGGTTTTACTCAGCTAATAAACAAGTAGTATTAACTACTTTGCAAGATATTTACAAAATAAATTGTTAGTTTAGGGTTGGTCCCAAACTGATGAGGAAGGTATATGATCAGCTCAGATGTATGAAGAAGAATACAGTATTAAGTAAATCCCACACTAAGGGTGAGAAAGACTAGCGCAGTCTTTTAGTGTTTAACATGGGAGCTCTGTTCCTCTATATCTTCTCTTTATGACACCAGAGAATGTTGGGAAGTATGCTTTTCTGTTTCACTGACAGTGCTAAAATTTGCAGTGGGGTAGGTTTCCTGAGGCACTTATAATGATGAAAGAACACTTTGATGAATGTTTGAGAGTATGATGTAGTAAATGAGTTTCATTGCTAGAAGCAGTGAGGTTAATGCAGTCTTTAATCCCAGTACAGATCAAGGTGTCACTTGACATTTTCCAGAAAGGCATAACTTTTTCATATCTCAAGAGTGTGTGGTGTGAATTGCTTGATTCTTTGTTAAACAAAATAGATGGTGCTTCCCGTCTGTGGTGTTTAATGGGTACATTCTAGGCATTAATGTTTAAAATTTTAATTTGTATATGGTTTAACAGCGATCAGTACAGAAAGGCTTGTCATAAAATCTTTGGGAAGAAAACACATTACTCTAGACAACCAAGGGACCGTTAGATTTAATAAAAAAAAATCCAGGAAGGAAAGGTACTGTATTAAAGGATTAAAGTCTTGAAAGCCAAAAGCCTAGCATGACAAATGTGAATTATAACCATGAACTAAATCAGTTCTGTCTATTTTAACCAAATTGTGTGTAAATAAGTTTTGTGCTGATGTGAAGAAATTTAATACTTTTTTTCATCAATAAAATCTCCACAGTCACCTCCCCTCTCTCCCTATATGTTTGTAAATATATGTGTGCATGCATCTGTATGTGTTAAGAATTTAAGTGAAGTGAAAAATTTGGAATGAATGAATTGAAGTTACTATACTATGATGTCAGCCCGAAATAAAATTTGATTAACTGAATGTTGTACAAATAAATTGTATAGTACAAATCTTGGTAGAATGAAATATATTTTAATAAGTTATGACTTATTTATATTTACTATAGTACATTATTTATAAGAATGATTTGTATACTCTACACTTAAAAAGTTACCAAGATTAATGCTTGCAGAGGATGATTTCAGAACTACAGCCTTTAAAAAGAACCTGTTCATTAAAGCTACACCACAAAAGAAGGATTTTACTTGATGGAATAACTACTTATCGTCAGAAACAAAATGATTCTGTAGTGAGCTTTACCTTCCATTAAATCTGAATTTGATACAAGTTGTAAATGTAACTTTATTCATATATACATATACAGGCTTTGTTGCTGGGTTACAGCTTTCTTGATTTCAGATTAGACTTGGATATATGCCCAGTAGCACATACTGCTTAATTTTTAACAACCTCCCAACTTTTCTTAGTATTTGGCCTTATTTGTACAGCCAGTAGCTGCACATTGTTTTGAAATGTGAGTCCAGCATTCTTGTGGAGTTCTCAAGATGATTTTAGGAACAACAAGGGTGTGAAAAAAAAGTTACTGTACATAAAGTGGTGATGATTTTCTGTGATGTGTTGATACTGCATGAAAAAAAGTATGCATATGCACCTCTCTAAACATCCATCCATCTATCCATCTACTGTCTGGGTCCATGGTGCAGAGGAGGAATGGCACCCTGACTGTGTCCAAAATGATCGAGGTTCATTTATTGGCCTCAGCAGTGATGGAATCAGACAGGAAGTGAGGGGAATGAAGGAGTATGGCCTGCTCACCTCCCCTCCGGGTATAGTGGAGGCTGTGTGCACTTTGAACACACAGGGCAGATGTGACTTCCTTGGTCAAGAATCGGTAACCCACCTCCTATGTTTTGAGGGTAGGCACATGGTAGCTTGAAGGGAGTGCCCCTTATGGAAGTTAGTAGATGACCTTCATGGCAGCTTATTGATTGTCCTACCCTCATTTTGTTGAGGTTGCTTGGGGTATAGGGTGTAATGGAAAAATCTCAAATCACCTCTGATAGTTTCCTGCAGGAGAGACCCTCCCAGCTGACCATCACACTGCTGATGCACTAATTAACTAATTGGTCAGGAGAGGCTTGATGTTTGAGACAGGCAGCAGGAGGCAAATCTGCATTAAAAACAAAATCTATCCATCCCTTATATCTATCTTATTCTGTTCAGGGTTATTAATGATTGGAGACTATCCTGGCAAGCAACAGCTGTAGAGCAGGCATCAGCCTTGG
Source organism: Protopterus annectens (assembly GCF_019279795.1). Classification (NCBI taxonomy): domain Eukaryota; kingdom Metazoa; phylum Chordata; order Ceratodontiformes; family Protopteridae; genus Protopterus; species Protopterus annectens. The sequence goes on along the minus strand of NC_056728.1, from coordinate 1,128,593,282 downwards.
ATGAGATTGTTGTTCCGCTGCATGGAACACAGTGACATGCACATGCACATACACTTACACACACACGCACACGCACACACACACACACACACACACACACACACACACACACACACACACACACACACACACACACACACACACGCATGCACATCTATGAACAGTTTATCATCCTTATATCGCCAATCAACCTGTCAGCATACTCTTGCAATGTATAAGAAAACAAAGACCTCAGCAAAGTACCCTGCTAAACTTTTGGAGAATATGCAAACTTTCCATAGTAATCACTTCAAGCACCATCTTCCTTCATAAGCATTTTCATTTGCTTGCCTATGAGATAAAAAGTATACTGAACCAGGTCTCAGTATAAGGTGAGGAAGGGTGTATGCAACTTACTGAAGGCACATTTGAATTATCTGAGGTGTCAACGTGATTTTTTTTTCTGCATGGTTATACCCAAACTAACCTATGAAGGCTAGGAAAGGATCACTGTAACAAAGCCGGAAAACTGCTGTTGGAACAAGTTGGGTGTACTGATGTTAGCACTATGGAAGCCACACTTTCTATAGTAAGATAGCATATGAAGATAAAAGGGCAGTAACAGACCAAGCTGATGTATATGTCAGAAATCAATGTGCAGTAACTCAGCAGTTCCATACAAGATCTGTAGGTAGTATGTTCTGGTTGATCAACAAATAATTCTGTACTTTTCAGAAGCAGGCATAATTTTACATTTCTTGTCTTCCTTGTCTTACAAAAGGTATGATTCTGAGTAAGTCATTATATCAGATAAGATTAATGAGTCACCTTTCAAAAGGTACTCAAGTTTAATGACATTTACCTCACTAATAAAGAATAAAGGGTCTCTGAAACATAGCTACTCATTTCTTTCAGTGTTCACATGACTTAAAATTCAGAACCCAATACTAGCTTATTGGAAGAATTTTTAGACCTAAATACATCACCTGTTTTATAGCATGGAACAGCATAGAAAGGGCGAGAGAAATTCAAACTCCAGCATAACATTACAGAATCATAAACATTGACACTCAAACACACACACACACACACACACACACACACACACACACACACACACACACACACACACACATGCAAGAATGCACGAACGGACGCACGCACGGACACACACACACACACACACACACACACACACACACACACACACACACACACACACACACACACACACACACACAAACACACACACATACACACATACACACAGTATGAGAGTTCTATTTAGATTTCTGCAGCAGATATTCTGCTTTATATTTTGATCGATTTATGGTAAGAAAATTCCTTTTTGCTTTGGTGTTTCTCCATTCTTTCAATAGAGAGCTCCTAAGCCTGGATCCTACCATCTCTCACAGTGCTTACACATCAGTACCTACAAAGCAGCTTGTACAGTTTAATGCATGAACATCTGTGCAACTACAGACGATCACCATTTGCTTGCCTTTCATCAAAATCCAGCTGACATGCATCACCTTAAACTTCTCCAAGCAACAGTACTTTTAAGTTTTACTTTCATGTAATTATAGTGGGCAGTGTCAGTAAAAGAGAGAGAGAGAGAGAGAAGTGGTTGGAGCCTTCAGGCAAATCTGGACCAGATGTATATTGTACTGACATAATTTACGGCGCTTAAGCTTTGTTCTGTTGCTTTAGAAAATATTAAGCAAGGCTAAATGGGACAGAGTGCACATGAAATATTATAGAAAATCTATTCTATGATCTTTTGCTAAAAAGCTTCACTGTCTTGAGTTTGAGGGTGTAATTACTACAAGCATATTAGATGTTACTTTACATTTTATTGGCTTCTAAGTGATTTATATAGTTGTGGGGTTGATAATCTAAGTTAATAAAAATTATTTTTAACAGTACTGATATTTTGCTGTTTTACATGAGCTTGTCAGCTGCTGTCTTATGCGTATAAATGTTCAATGTATTTTTACTGTTCTTCCAAAAGTACTCTCTCCCCTATCTATCACACACACACACACACACACACACACACACACACACACACACACACACACACACACACACACACACAAAAGAAAAAAAAAAAGAGGAATCATCTGTTTTGCCAGGCGGCATTCATCTTTGTAATAAAAGACATCTACAGTCTGGTATCCTGGATTAACTTAAGCCATCTTGCACGGCCAGTGCAGATGATAAAAATGGAGCCTTTCACAGCCAGGGACATCAGCAGGACATCCTGTTTCAGTTTAGAAAATAACCCTTTCCCCCAATAAACTAAAGAATCACAAGAAATAATCTCAGACAGAAGAGGCTGTTCACAACTTGATTGCCATGCTGGCAGAAGGCCAGCCTTGGACAGAAGGAGTCCCAGGGTACTCCTGGAAGGCAGTCAAACAGCACCTAAAAGGAAGTCATTAAAAATCTCATTTATTTAGTTCTCTGTTTTTATTATAACTCTAGCCCACTCAGGCATCCTTTGGGCTGGTAATAAAGCCCAATAACTGCTTACATCATGAAAAGGTATTTGTTTTTGAACAAGGCTCAACTTGGCTTCTTTATAAATAACCCCAACTGACAGGTTTACTGACAAAAAAAGCAAGAAAGATTTGTATAACAGCATGGAGTTCATAAATGACCTTGTGATGATATCTTTATGATGGGAACACACTCAGCGTGTTTTTTTTTCTCTTCAGTTCTCTTGCATTGGCTGCGGAAATGGAGTATGAGTCTATGAATAAAACTCCACTATGTAAACTTAACTGTGTAAGAAAAAAAAATGTCAGCATTCTATCTTAGGAACGGTGGACTAAGAAAATAACGTAGACAGCAGAAGGCACAGTCCAATTTCATTATAAGCCATTCTGTGATAATCAGACAAAAGTAATTAAAAGAAGATTGAGGCCAATTTTATGTAACTCTGCAGGAGATGGGACCTATCACAGTGTGGCTTTCCCTGCCAAAACATTAAAGCAAATCCTTTATTGTTTCTTTATTGGACATATGTGGCAGTAGATGGCAAATTACCAAACAAATGCATACACACATGTGGGCACATTCTTTCTTAACTTTGAAAAAAAAAATAGAAAACACATCTTTTATATATATTTATTTTCTATGTTTACTAAATACTCAATATTAAAATCCAACTGCCAATCATTTGCGGACCGGAGTTCCGCTGTGGTGACCCCTAATCGGGAAAAGCGAAAGACAAACAAACTAAATACTCAATATTACTTGAACAAATGTAGTTTTACTCTAAGAATTTATAAAGTCTCATCCCCCAACACTTTTGTATTTACATCCAACTAAAGTCTGATAAATGAACAGTTCTCTTACATGGCAGATCACTTTTATCTCATGCAGTTCTTGAATCTCTGTCAGACTGGATACAAGAAACATTACTTACATCTGTTATTTTTTCTTAAGAGGCAGTGCAGTGGTATTGTAGTTAGCATTGCTTCCTCACAACATTTGGTTCTCAGGTTTGTTTCCTGGATAGGATACCTTTTGTGCAGAATTTGCATGTCTTCCCGCAAGATGTGGATTTTTCACTGGGGGATTCATTTTCCTCTCACATTCCTGAGACATGAAGGCAGATGAATTGGTTATGCTCAAAACTTCCACTAAGTGTGTGAATGCACATTTCCTGTTATAGACTGGCATCCTGTCCTGAATTGTTTCCCACCTTATGGCCATTACTTGCTGGAAAAGTTTCAATGCTCCATGGCCCTGAATTAGATTCCAGCTTTCCATGGCCCTGAAGTGAGTAAAGAAAAAGGATGGAATGGTACTATGACATTTCCTATTTTAATGAAAACTGTAAACTTTTGAAAGTTTGGAATTGTACAGTTTAACTTGAAGTAGATATTATCAAATATCAGCTTTTTCTTTGCACTATGTCCTGGACCATGTTTTTGCTATTTGTGTTTGCTTTATACAGTTTATTATTTAGGTATATCATCTGATACACAGCATATAATTTTAGTTAAGCTCTGCTTCTAGTTGCTTCCATGGACAAGGAGAATGAAGGTTGTCAGAAGGAAATTCATCTCACAAGGACATAGAAATGATCTAATACCTTTTATTGGACTAGCACCGATTTCACAGTCGAACCAGCTTAGTTTTTCTGAATGCACAAGATTTTCTTTTGGAAGAAGTATATAGTAGAGGTCAGCCAAATTAAATAAACATGCAAGTTTATGATTGTAGATCCTAATAAATTTATCATATGTTTGATCAATGGATTTCAACAAAAATCACCTCAGGACTGAAGCTTAAGAGCAGAATCAAATGTATCTGGGAAAACATACATTTAGCAAACTGAGGCTGTTATCAATTATGTTAAAATTTTCTAGCACATACTACTTCCATTGTTTTATTTGTTAACTGGGTAAGTCCAGTGGACACAAGTATCCCTTCAAAAGAGTGACCTGGGCCACTGTCAGCAGGCAAATAGAGACTGAGGGAATCAAACCCTGGTACATTTAAGCTGGAGTTTTGTGTACTATGAGTGATTCTTGCTGTTGGTCTGCTTCTGGATAGCTTATCTGCATTTCCTATATGATGAAACTGAATAGAATAATCTGGTTAAGCCATCAATGATTCACTTTTTTTAAATAATGCTTTATTAACATTCCAGTATAAGTCAACAATCACAACGATGTTATCATGCCCTTCACTTAACAGAATAAGGTCACAACTTCAAATCAGTATTACATCTCACACATTACTACATTCTGTATTTTGTACTGTACTCTTGTGAAAGCAGTTCCTTTAAACAGCACATTCAAAGCATACATTGAAAGCTGTATATCTTAATTTGTTGATCAGATAGAGACATCTTTATCTTCCACAAATCATACAGGTATAATAGAAACAATATACACTGTAAGAACAAGTAACTATTTGCAATAACTTGATAGCGGGTAAGTATAACTGACTAATATTAAAGCTGCTTTTATCCACTACTGACAGCAGAAACAAAATTAAGGTTATTTGATAATAACATATAGATCAAATATAAACTCACATGTATGATGCCCATGCACTGACCCAACAATCAGGGAGCCTCAATCCTCACCACTAACACCAGTGAGGGTCATCCATACAGGGAAAGGGCAATAAATACACACACAGTAAAGTACAATTTCCCTTAAAAGTACACAGAGATCACAGTCAGTCTGGGGCTGGTTTCTCTCTTTCTCTCCAGGTCCCCAATAAGACTACCCACTGGCACAGCTATAGGGTCCAGATCTCAGCCTAGTGGGCAAGATAAAACATCCAGCACCCTCTCTGTCCAACTAGTGCCTCGTGTCCCTGCCCAAGTAACTGACACACACACACTTTGAGATAAGAGTTATATACAACCACACAGACACTCCTGGGAAAGGCTGGCACAGGTTCTCCAGCTGTACCCCCTTTACCCTGACTATACGGTAGAAATCACGGCCACCACGCACTAATATTTATCAGCTACTCAAAGGCCCGTATTAAAGGGTTTTCAATTATTAATGTGCAATATTATTATCCAAATGGTAAGTGTGACTGAACAGCAAAGCTTATTTGGAGTGACTTGGTACAGTATCACTATATCTGCACAATGTACTCTAGAGCTTAAATTATCTCTACACAAAACAGCCACAGTTGAGAGGATTAAAAATATTTAATAATACATACTAAAAACACAACAGTTCTTACTACATAGTGCTAGTCAAGAGTTCAGAGATCACAGAGAAATACTTAAAATAATACAGTAGCAAAAGTTCTGACATCACAGAAAAACAAAGTAGTCTAATCTTCATATTTCCTAGCCATATCTAAGAGAATACACAGTTCTAAAATAAACTTATATATAGAACAAGACAGTGCTGGTGATGTTGGATGTTCTCAAGACAAATGCTCTAATGCTCTGATTCTCTGTCCTTAAATTGATAACACAGTGCCACTGATTCATTTCAGATTACATCATTTCTTTCTGGTTCCCAGGTTAACAGATTCTCAGAGGGTAATAGCCCTTGATCTTGCAGCTGGTCAGGAAGCCAGGACAATAAAATAATTTATACATGCAAATTCTATCAATTAACTCTGGTTTCAAGACAATAGCCAGAATTCCTTCATCCAGACATATCATCTCCAAGCCCTGACATCAAAGAATTGACTTATTAGCTTTGTTACAGCAGAGTGCACTGTTGTTAGATTTTTTCAGTTCAACATCCACTATAGTCTTTTCACATTTAAGACAACAAGCCAGTGGCTTACATTAATATTTACAAATGACAGAATTATCTACAAAATTCTATCTAGCTAGGCTGGCAGCCTTCACCTATCTTCACACATCTCCCCCCACTGAAGAACTCAAGCTAGTTTGTCAAGTGATGTTTGAGAAACGTTACTTGAGAGAGGGGTAGGTCTATCTGAGTATACCATACCCCATTCCCTGTCTTGAGAGCCCATCTGCATTGGCATTGCTAATCCCACTGTGGTGCTGCACTGACATATAATATGCCTGCAACCCTAGGCTCCATCTTAGCAACTTGGCAGTTTACCGGCTGACTCTGTTTAACCATGCCAGGTCTGTGAGGGGAGCAGCTACGGTACTATAACTGGGGACAAACTTTCTGTACTGCTCTGCTGTCCCTAAGAATGGCTTCACCTGCTTTTTGGTAACAGGTGCAGGTCATGCATGAATGGCTTCTACTTTGGCAGGTTCTGGCCTGATCTTACCACTCCCCACTCTGTGTCCCAGGAAGAGACCTCTGCCATACCCACCTGACATTTGCTGGGCTTAATGGTCAACCCTGCCCTCTGTAGTCTGCCCAGCTCCTCCCTGACATGCTGAAGGTGCTTTTGCCAGGAATGGCTGTAGATGGCAACATCATCTAAGAAAGCAAGGGCAAACCGTCCTGCTCCTGCTAGGATATGATCTACCAGCCTCTGGAAAGTCACAGGGGCATTTTTCATCCCAAAGGGCATCTTTGTGAATTCATACAAGCCAAAAGGAGTCACAAAGGCTGAAGTATTTGACTCTGTGTGACTATTAAATTTCCTGTGGTCCACACAAAACCTGGTGCTGCCATCCTTCTTTGGCACCAGCACCACTGTGGAGGCCCAGGGACTGTTGGACTTTTGAATTACCCCTAGTTCCAACATTTCCTGTATCTCCTCCCTCAGAGTCTGTTTGAATCTCTCAGGCACCCTATAAGGGGCCTGCCTAATAGGCCTTTGGGGTCCTGTATCCACCTGGTGCTGCACCAGGTGGGTACACCCTGTTTTCCCAGTGAACATGTCCTCAAACTCCTGTAACACCGCTCAGATTTTTCGAACCTGGGTAGGAAAGAGCTGCTGGGACATTGCTACCCCTTCCACTGAGGTGTCAGTCTGAGCCTCACTGAGGAGATCAGTCACCAGATCTCCCTCAGACTCCTACTGCAATGGGTCTATATTAAAATCCCGAAACCTCACTTACGCAAATATGGAAACATCGACACATATATAGTGAACCGCGTAAACACTGAATGTCCTGAAGTACAAAATTCAAAATGTTGAATCGTCATAGTTGGCCAACCCCACCGCCCACTATGTACTACCTACCCAAACAAAATAAATAATCCACACTTCCCCATATCTGCACTTCACCCATATATCCCATATCCTAATCAAACATTCACTACACACAAATGTATCTAACTATAAACAAACACCCAACTACAGGAAAAGTATAAATTACATATACATTCAGCTACACAACTATATTACTATACATACACTTAACATAACCCTATTTCTAACCCTAAAGTAAAGGTTACATGTATTACTATGTATGCACTTACCTTAACCCGCACCCTAACCCTAAGGTCCGTAACTATTGCACACTTACGTTAGGGAGCTATACCGGATAAGGGCCAACTATGACGATTCAACATTTTGAATTTCATGCTTCAGGATGTTCTGTGTTTTCGTGGTTCGCTCTATATGTGTTGGCGTTTCCGTATTCGTGTAAGTCTGGTTTTGCAATTTTAATATAGACCCTCCTGTAATCCACTACAAATGCTCAGCACAAGGGCCTCCCTATCATGGTAAGGTTTCATCATGTTTACATGCTACAATTTGTGCTCATGCCTCTTGCCTAGCAGTTTCACCATGTAGTTAACATCACTTACCTTTCTCACTACCTTGTAGGGTCCCTCCCAAGCTGCTTGCAGCTTGTTGTGTCTGACAGGAATGAAAACCATTACCTGCTGCCCTACAGCATGATCTCTAGCTCGAGCATTCCTGTCATATCACATCTTTTTCTGTTGCTGGCCTTCTGTCAGGTTCTCCTGAGCCAAGCCCGTGAGTTCCCTGAGCCTTGTCCTGAGGTTTAGAACATATGCCACAACAGATTCCTTGTGAGATTCACACTCACCTCCTCACCCATCTCAAATTAAATCTAGAGGTCCCCTCATCCTATGCCCAGACAGAAACTCAAAGGGTGAACAACCTGTGGATTCCTGGGGAACCTCTTTGCAAGCAAACAACAGATGGGGCAAATATTTGTCCCAATCCCTCTTAAACTGGTCTGCAAATGCCCGTAGCATGGACTTGAGTGTAGAGTTTAACCTCTCAGCAAGACAATTAGTCTGGGAATGGTAGGGGGTGGTCTTCAGGTGCCTCACCCCACAGGACTTCCACAGACAAGCAAGCAGATCTGACATGAAATTGGTACCTCTGTCAGTCAGTATTTCTTTTGGGAACCTACCCTGATGAAAATCTCTAACAAAGCATTTGCCACCTTTTCTGCCTCAATGGAGGTCAGAGCCACTGCCTCAGGGTATCCTGTAGCATAATCCACTACCACTAGGATATACCTTTTCCCTGTGGAACTTGGGGTACTCAGAGGCCCCGCAATATCCATAGCTACCCTCTGAAATGGCTCCTGAATTACAGGCAAAAGCATCAAAGGAGCTCTTGTCTTGTCTCCTGCCTTGCCTACCTTTTGGCACTGCTCCCAGGTCCTGCAGTAACTTGTTACATCTCTGGAAATTCCAGGTCAATAGAAGTTCTGCATAATACGTCTCTTTGTATGTTTTATGCCCATATGACCTGCAAAGGGAATATCATGGGCTATGGCCAGAAGCACCAGACAGTAGGCTCTAGGCACTTCTAACTGCTGTACTCTCTCACCTTCTAGCCCTCCTTCAGGGGGCCCACTCTCTATACAGTAACCCTTTGTCCCAGTATACAGATTCCCCCTTCCCTTGAGAATCAGGTGCTTCCCTAGCTACCTGCCTCAGGCCTTGCAATGTAGGATCTGAGAGGAAGTCTGGCATCCTCTGACAGTGGTGCCTCACTTTTAGTCTGGGTACTACTACTCACCTCTACCTTTGCAGTCACTCTGTCCAAAGGAACATCAGTACCCATAAGCAGCTGTGGCTCACCTCCAGTCTGACTGCTACAGAGTAGCTCCCTCCCTGAAGTAGCCACCTCACCAGTCCTAGCTGCCAGAATGCGATCTGTCTATGTCTCCCCCAGGCTATCAGACCCACATGCTTGTCTCCAAGCCTGAATGCATGTAACTGCATGAGCACATGATACTTCCTTATCCAAATCCTTCAATATCAGGACAGCCACAGGATGGTAGTTTGATACACTTGTTGTCTCAAGACAACCTACTATTGGTATTTTGTCTTTCCCACTTACTGGCTCTCTCAACTTTTGTTCCCCACCTTGCCTCCATGGACATAGGTATGCCACATGGCCCCACTGGTTGCATTCAAAACATTTAACCCTAGATTCTGGATGTGTACCTGGGCAAGTTGCTTCCCCTGCTACTGGCAGATTCTGTTGGGGCAGTCTGTGCTGCCCACCATGGGTTCCTTTAGACCCATTAGCAGTACTGGAAGCCCCTTTTTTGTGCAGCGATGCCCTGCTTGCTAGATACAGGTCTTCATTCTTCCCAACTCATCTGAAGTAGCACATTGTCTATCAGCTAACCAGATCCTCATGTCCTCAGGCAAAGTGCTAAGGGCTTGTTCCCTCACCAAAAGGTCTGCCAGGCTTTCAAAAGTGGTGACCTGACATCGACTCACCCACCTCCCACCTATGAAAATAAGTTCTCAGTTCAGCAACATATTCACACACACTTTCATCTGCCTTCCGTCTATGCTCACAAAACTTTTTCCTATACGTTTCAGATGTTAGCTTAAATCATTCTAACAAGTGATTTTTAACTGCAGTATAATCAAAATATTCACAATCAGCAAGTTTAGACAACACAGTTACAGCTTTACCATGGAGTAAGGGGGTCAGGAACTGTACCCAGAGCCTTTGGTCAACATTATACTGTTTACATACCCTTTCAAACATATGAATGAAACTATCAAAATTATCCCCCTCTTTAAACTGCAGAATAAATTTACTGACCTTTTGTGCTTCTGGGGTCCAGTTACTCCCTTCCCTATTACCTCCATGACTCTGGTGAAGAGTCAGCATCTCCTTCTCATGCTTCCTCTGCCTCTCCTTTTCCTCAGCTTCCAGGCATAGCAGCTTCTCAGTCTCCTCAGCCTACAACCATTGCAGTTTCTCATTGTCCTCACTCTCTAGATGCCTCAGTTTCTCAGCTGCTTCTATTTCCAAATGCCTGGCTTCCAACTCAAGTCTCTTAAGCTCCAGATGGATTTTTAAGTTCTCTGCAGTAAGGTTGAGCTGTCCATTCTCTGAGGGTGGTACATCTCCATTGCCAGTTTGATCGTCCTCCTGGTTGCTGTTTTCTGATACAGCTGTGACCAAGGCTGCAATCAGATCTACCTTAGTCAGGTTTCCATATGTCAGTCCACTAGCCTGGCACATCTCAGCCAGCTGGCTCCTTGTCAGCTTTCCATACTCCTCTGCTGATATGCTGTCTGCGTTCCCTGACTAACTAAGCTAACAAAAGAAATAAAACAATTGTGATCTGAACTCTGAGTATTCACTGCATGGCTGATTTAGAGTACAAAAACAACTTCAGCAATCACTGTACACAAGCTACAGGAATTCACACTGCCCACACCACTACAAGCCAATTAGTATTTGCCAACCAATTAATATGTGGTGTGGATATCCCACCACTGCCAAACAATTAATATGTGATGCCTGTGCTCTGGCCCAGCAATTGAGGAGCCTTGATTCTCACCACTAACACCAGTAAGGGGTGTCCATGTAGGGAAAGGATAATAAATACACACACACAGTAAAGTACAATTTCCCTTAAGAGCACACAGAGATCACAGTCAGTCTGGGGCTGGTTTCTCCCTTTCTCTCCAGGTCCCCAATAAGACTCCCCACTAGCACAGCTATATGGTCCAGATCTCAGCCTAGTGGGCAAGCTAAAATCTACAGCACACTCTCTGTCCAACCAGTGCTTCATGTCCCTGCCCAAGTAGCTGACACACACACATTTTGAAATAAGAGTTATATACAGCCACACAGACACTCTGGAGAAAGGCTGGCATGGGTTCTCCAGCCATACCCTTTTTAACCAGACTATATGGTAGAAATCACTGCCACCACCCACTAATATTTATCAGATACTCAAAGGCCCTTATTAAAGGGTGTCCAATTATTACTGTGCAATATTATTATACAAATGGTAAGTGAGACTGAACAGCAAAGCTTATTTGGAGTGACTTGGTACAGTATCACTATATATATGCAATGTACTCTAGAGCTTAAATTATCTCTACAGAAAACAGCCACAGTTGAGAGGTTTAAAAATATTTAATAATAAATACTAAAAACACAAGACAATACTTCTTACTACACAGTGCTGGTCAAGAGTGCAGAGATCACAGAGAAATACTTAAAATAATACAGTAGCAAAAGGTCTGACATCACAGAAAAACAAACAAGTCTAATCTTCCTATTTCCTAGCTATATCTAAGAGAATACACAGTTCTAAAATAAACTTGTATATAGAACAAGACAGTGCTGGTGATGTTGGATGTTCTCAAGACAAATGCTCTAATGCTCTGATTCTCTATGTCTTAAATTGATAACACAGTACCACTGATTCATTTCAGATTACATCATTTCTTACTGGTTCCCAGGTTAACAGATTCTCAGGGATTAATAGCCCTTGATCTTGCAGCTGGTCAGGAAGCCAGAACAATTAAAGAATTTATACATGCAGATTCTAGCAATTAACTTTTGTCTCAAGACAATAGCTAGAATTCCTTCAACCAGACATATCAGCTCCAAGCCCTGACATCAAAGAATTGACTTATTAGCTTTGTTACAGCAGAGTGCACTGTTGTTACATTTTTTTTCAGTTCAACATCCACTACAGTCTTTTCACATTTAAGAGAACAAGCCTGTGGCTTACATTAATATTTACAAATGACAGAATTATCTACAAAATTCTGTCTAGATAAGCTGGCAGCCTTCACCTATCTTCACACCACATACCATCATTTACATCACAAAGTATCTGTATATTCTGCTGCATGTTTATTTTATGACTTCTGTTTAACTAAATTATCCTGACCTATTTAATTCATTCACAATTTGTATTATATCAGCTATAGTCAGAACTTTAGCAACCTTACATTTCCTTGTAATAAAATTCTTAACTACTATCATTAATAAAAATAGAATTGCACTTTTCTTCTTGCTGCAATATATCTGAACATCACATCTCAATAAAAAGAACACCAGTTATTTCTACTGTTCTATGCAACACCTCTTTATCAGTTAAGTTTTCTCCCACCCTAGAGTGACTCATTCTTGGATAAGATCGGTAAATATGCAACCCAAGTTCCTAAAATACCCCAATTTATGTGATATAACAGAGGTAAATAGGATATAATAGTGTGCAGCCTAATTAATAACAGATAAAGTCTTACCACAAAAACCCAGGACAGTAAGGGAAAGGAAGGGGAGAAATTAAATCCCATCATGGAAGTATTGAAAAGAGAAAACTGTAAAGCAATTAAGACAAGAAGTGTCACTGTTAGAAGAGTAAAGAAGAGGGAACAGATCAACAAAAACATAAAGATAAAAGTGATAAAAGCAATGTGCAGTATCAGAACAGAGCAGGATCTATCGTACACTATTGCAAATAATAAACTGAAGATATCAGCACAGGCAGAAAAATATTAGAAGATATGCAGATAAATATAAAGGGGAAGTACAAAATAAACAATTTATTGATGACTCAAAAAAAGTTTTATAGAGAATTGGGAAACAAGACAAAAGGAATTGAAACACCAACAAAAAAAGAAGAAATCTAGGCAAATTTTGGTGAAATATCTTTGAAGATCCTGTGGAACATACCCAAAATGCTGAATGGACAGAATAAGAAGTTCAAATGTACAGGCTATGAAATGGGATAAAGTAACAGCCAGAGAAATTGAAACAAGATTAAGAAAAGCTCTTAATTGGAAAACCCTAAGCCCAGATGCAGTCCCTAACGTCTGGCTAAAAGTATTAACATATTTACATGAAGATTTAGCCATGAGTCAGAACTATTTATATGCACACCTCGAACAGACACTAACATGGTTAAGAACAGGAAAAATGATAGATGCAAGCTAACCTAAAAAATTTGACCAATAACTTGACTTCCAATGATGTACATGCATGCCGGAACCATAGAGCGAGGGGGGTGGGGAGCCCCCCCACTTTTAGATCATACCCCTGTCCCTTTCTGCACGCCTCCCAACTGCCGTGATAATGTTACGTCAGCGCACTTATTTACGTCCGTTTTTTTGCAAGCGGGAACAAACAGATTTATTCAAAGCTACTGCCAGGATTTATATTTGCAGAAGCCACCTGTAGATGCTCTGGACTGTTGCTGCCAGGATTTATATTCAAGATGCTCTGGACTGTAGGATGTAATTGCAGAGTGGAGCAGGACTAGGATGTAATTGCAGTGTGGAACAGTGAGTACACTGCTGCTGGACTGTATTGCAGAATGGTGTGTGTGTGTGTGTGTGTGTGTGTGTGTGTGTGTGTGTGTGTGTGTGTGTGTGTGTGTGTGTGTGTGAGAAAATACCCCCAGCAGGATACATCTGGTGGCTAGAGGTACTCAGGCTAAAAACCCTGTACCTTGGGTACAGGTAGAAAGAGCCTAAAGTCCCTAGCCACCATCACTTGTGAATTTATGCCTCACATATTTGTTCTGTTCCTCTGGTAAAACAAAACCTTTTATTCTAGCAATTTTCTAAGGTTATAAAATCAGTATTTGAAATGTGTCCCTATCTTGGGGCTGTATTCCTCCATTATTGGCTTTGTTTTGTATTTTTGTGCTAAGAGGTTGAGAACTATGGTGAGAAGTGAGAACTGAATTCACTAAATGATATGATAGCCATTTAAGTTGGTCTTCCTGTCTTTTAAGAAACGCTGGTTTAGCTTAGTGGTATCTTGCTCTGACTGTAGTGTACATGGTTCTGGGTTCAAGACTTAGCAGTGAAATGCATGGTGGTAACATAACATTTTATGCAAGGAACTTTCCAAAATTATACATGCAATGTTTAAAATGTGCCCTGGTTTTTGGCCTTTTGCCCCCCCCCAACTGAAAATAAGTTCAAGAAGCTGTGCAACATACCTATGGCTTACACTGCTGTGATTCTGTATTTATATATTGTGTGTAGAAGTAGACTGTTATCATGGAAATGTTCTGAATAGGGCAGTTTTGTCATTATTGGTGCATTCATTTTGCTTCATTGCCTACTGGAAAAATGATCAAACAATAAATTTAAAATTCAATTGGGTGTGAAAGTAGACTGTTATGGAGATGTTCTGAATAAGGCAGTTTTGTCATTACTGGTGCATGCATTTTGCTTCATTGCCTACTGGAAAAATGTTCAAACAAATTTAAAATGCAGTTGTGTGTGGAAGTAGACCTTTATGATGGAAATATTCTGAATAGGGCAGATGTTCTTCATGTTTCACTGTTGCAGACATTACATTTGGGTTATCTGCTTGCAGGTAGCCCACAGTTGGCCTGATTAACAAAGTCTTGGGTCCTGCGTCAGTTGCTGTACCTTCCTCCATGATGTCAGGTCGTCAGGAGTAGTTTAACGCTACCTGAACTGGATACTTTACTGTCGTTACCAAGATTAGGTAACAATCAGCATATACAGGATATGGGAACTCTTAATAAGCAACTGGAGGAGTTCGACAAACATTTAAGGAAATATAAAGCATTGCAGATGGATAATGTTTTCCTCGAAAGGTCTCTCGAGCTGAATCAAGTACCAAAGGGACTGAGAGTGCTCAAGGTACCTTTTGGGTTTGAAGATAAAGAACTTTTTAAGGATTTGATAGACATTTTTGACAATGCTGGCAAACAGCTCATGAAACTAATTATTAAAAACAACAATAACAAGCTGTTTAAATTGAATGGTATACTGTCTAATTTAGACAGAAGTATAAGAAATGATTTATTGTTTGAGTCTAACAAGCATAGGCTTGATAATATCTTGTTTGATATTAATAGATATGTCAGCAAAGGTCTGGAAGGAAAATATAACAAGTTGTGAAGGGATACTGAAGACTATGCTAAAAACAAAGCTTATAACCATTTTAGAGAATTTAAACGCCAATTTAGGGTTAATGATCAGAATTTTGACAACATTATGAATGTGGATAATAATGTGGGTTTTATGGGTAACGAGGGAGTTAACCCAGGTAACAATAATTACAAAAATGTTCAGGAGAGACAAACTTTTTTAGAGGAACAACCAGTGAGAAGATCAGAACGCCTAAAGGGGCGTTATCAGGGACAAAACTACTATACGAACAATTACAGGAACAGGTTCAGGCAGAACCAACAATATTAGTAAACACTAGTAAATACACTTTTGAGCAGGAAGGATGTATAAACGAAGAAGTAACAGAGATTAATTATGAGTATGCTAATAATTATATACATAATTTTGAAGTAGATGTTAGTGAAAATTGTGATTATGACTGTGTTTTGATTTCTGACAATAATGGTAATTTAAGTACAAACCAAGTGACATATAATTCAGAATTTGCAATTATGCAATGTGAAATTATTACTGAAGGAGGTTTTTCAGTTTTTAATTACACAGACAAAATAATAGATGAAAATTATTTATCACTTTTTAAGAAGGGTTTTAAATTCATTCCTACTTTTAAGCTGGATGTAGGTAAAGTTTTATTGAATTTAAGGCTATATACAAGATTGTTAAATTTAAAGATGTATTTTCACAATCATAGTATTACATGGAAAAAAGAAACGTCCAGTTTTACTTTTAAAAGATCTAGCACTTTTGTACCACCAACAAACCCCATGATTCATCTATTTGAAATGTTATGTGATGTACAAATAAGAAAGGTATTGAAAACAAATGATATATGTAATGAGAATTTAACAACAGCTGAAAGATTTTGTTTAAATGAAATGTGTACCAACAACAAATACAGAATAATGAAACCCGACAAGGGAGGAGGGGTAGTCATTATGAGTAATGACGATTACAAAAACAAAATGATGAACATGCTCAATGATGAAGCCACTTACACCAGAGTCTCTAGATATGACATGATTAAGGCATACACTAAAATTGACTGGCAGCTTTATGAATATTGGATGGATGGTCTTATTAATAAGGAGGAATATGATTATTTGACAGTAATACATCCTGTTACACCAAAAGTATTTGGTATACCCAAAATACACAAAGATGTTTCTAATCCCCCATTCAGACCTATAGTAGCTGCAAAATTGTCAAAACTGGAGACTATAGCACATTATATTGACATAAATTGTAAAGAAGTATTGGACAACATTAAATATATTTTAAAAGATTTGTGGCATTGTCTTGAAATATTACATGAGTATTCGGACAAAATAACTACGGATACTTATTTGGTAACTATAGACATTATTAATTTATTTTCAGTGATACCCCACAACATAGGGCTTGAGATGTTTGAAAGTAGCCTTGAATTGTTTGGTAAACATCACACGGTGAAAAGAAAATTATTAATTGATCTTATGGAGTTGATACTTCATAACAATTTTTTTCAGCAAGATGGTGAATATTTTAAACAAGGCTCAGGGGTTGCGATGGGAGCCAGGTGCGCTCCAGTATATGCCAACTTAGTTTTTGCAAAATGGGAACAACAATATGTACTGAGCAGTGATTTTTGGTCAAAAGTGGTGTTATATGTAAGATTTTTGGATGATATACTATTGGTTTGGAAAGGCAAAAAAGAGGAGATGATAGCATTCATAGACTATTTGGGAAACACAACTACTTTCTTGAAATTTACTTACAATATAAAGGAGGACAAATGCGAGTATTTGGACTTAAACATTTATAAGAAGGATGGGAAAATTGAATCCAATATATTTCGTAAAAAAAATTTTCAAATTCATATTTGCATTTTAAAAGTTGCCACCCATATTTTCAAAAACGAAACTTGGTCAAAGGCCAAATGGTGAGAATGTCTAGAATTATTAGTGAGGATACTGTATTTATAAATGAGTTGAATTTTTTGTCTACAGTGTTTACGGACAGAGGTTATCCATATCATCTTATTAATAGCATGAAAAAAGAAATTTTGAATAAAAGGATGGATAATTTTAAACCTATTTTAAAAGTTGGTAAAGTTGACAATGTTAAGAAGACAATCACGAATAAAAATATGACATGCTCATTTACCTTACCATTCAATGACAACACCAAATATGTAGTAGAAGTGGTGAAGGAAGCATGGGACAGAGTTTTCAGTAATCAACTAGAAATTATTGAGAATATAGGTAAAGCACCTATAATTGTGTATAGTAGGGGAAAAAATTTAAAAGATATTTTCGAGTACGAAGAAACATATATAAAAAATCATGTATGAAAAAATGTGGCTTTTGTAAAACTTGTAAATTTATAAATGATGGGCCTTATGTTGCTATAAAAGGGTTCAATAGGACTATTAGATGCCCAGGTTATGTTAATTGTAACACCAAGCAAGTGATATATATAGCCACATGTCTGTCCTGTACTGCATTTTATATAGGTAAGACTATAAGGAAACTTAGAGAGAGGATCAATGAGCATAATAGGGATATAAGGAACAAAAAAAACAACAAATGCATTGTACATGCACAGTACAACATGTTCTGATTTTAGTAAATTTTTGTTAAGGAAGGAGATGTAAATAATCTATTGGAAATGAAAGAATGTTTATGGCAATTAAGATTAAATGCTAGTAGTAAACCTGGCATTAATGAATACATCTCCATTAACAGTTTTTTAAAAATGAGATCTTATATTATTTAATTGTCATTTTACAAATTATAATATATATATATATATATATAAACGTGTAACAACTACTCCACCAAGCACAAATAAATCTTGTTCCTGGAAAGTTGAAAATTGCTTTAATGCTTATATATATATATATATACAAGCTGTTTCGTTTAAAAATGTAATATATGTATTTTTGAAATATTTTGCACTATACAGTGGAATTAACATCAAATATTTTTTTAATTTTACATCATTACTATTTTTACAACACACCATATTGATAATAGTTTTGGGTACATTTTTATCAATATATGTATTTTTAATATTTTTTATTCTCTAGTACAGTTTTATTATACATATTTATATATATATTTATATTTATTATGAGTCAATATAAATTATTTTTATATTCAAAACATTAGAACATTTTAAAGTCATTTTTATTACAGCTATAACTTATTTAGTATTATATTACAAGGAATATTCACATATTCACACACTTAACATTTATTTCAATAGTATATTAATATCATGAGATTTTGACTCAGGTTTTTCCCTTCCAGCTACAGATATGGTTTTATTATTATTTTAAAGAATGTATAATTATGCATAAGTCTTCAATTCTTAACAACTTTGTATATGGTTCATTTTAATGATTAATTGAAGTCAATTAAGTTCTATTATATAAGGCAGCTGCTCCTTTGATTATGTACTCTGATGAAACCCAGCAGAGAGTTGGGTGAAAGC
Organism: Protopterus annectens; assembly: GCF_019279795.1. Taxonomy (NCBI): domain Eukaryota; kingdom Metazoa; phylum Chordata; order Ceratodontiformes; family Protopteridae; genus Protopterus; species Protopterus annectens. The sequence continues at coordinate 1,128,574,293 of NC_056728.1, read as the reverse complement.
ACTCAGTGGATTCTATGTAAAATTTTTTTGTATTTATTAAACGTTAGTGTGGTTCAGTGATCTGGTGCTGCTTTATTTTTATTTACGAGTTTATGTTCCCTGTTTTTATTACCATTACATCATTCTTTCTTGCCGTGCAGTCCATGAAGCAGAAGCAGTTCATAAGTGCCGGTTGGCCGACTCCTGAAATTTTCATTTTTGAGTTTCAGAACCAAAATCTTCAACTAAAAGCTAAGTACCCCATTGGGGAAGCTTTCTCTTGCTCCTTACCAATGTCAGTAAAAGTTAATAATTGCATTACTTGTGGAAAGCAAATACCTCATAAAGATTTTCATTCATACTGTATTCCTTGCCTAGGCCCTGACCACAACGTACCTTGCTGTCGGTTTTGTGCTTTATTTAATCAGCGCACTATTCGTCATCGGTACATTTTCGCCTCTAAATATTTCGGTTCTCTGTTTAATTATCCAGAAATTTCATTGGTTAGCCATCCGACTACTGGGATTCTGAAAAAACGCAAAGATAAAGGCAAAGACAGGCCGCCAAGGTCCAAAACTGTCGATGACGCTTCTTCTAAGCCAGTCACCAGTTTGCCGGTACTCAGTGAGGCACTTTCGCAGCCCCTGATACCCGCAACTTCTGATTTGCAGACCTCTACTGAGACCTATTCGGAGTCTGGTATGCCGTGAAATACTTCAACTTTGGAACCCGCGGATGTCTCTACCTTGGATGGGTCCGGAGCCGCTGTGCAGGAACCAGCTTCTGAGGGTGTATTCAGGCCTACGGACTTGCATATTAAACCGACACCTACTTCTTCTTTTAGGCCTAAATCTCGAACCATGCCTAAAAAAAACGATGCCCAGGCCACATGCTCAGGCCTCTATGCCCAAAAAACAAATGATAAGAATGGCTGAAGATCTAATAACTCTAATCAGGGATATCCACCTCCCCCCCTTTCTAAGAGGCCTAGGACTGAAGTGGTTTATGAATCTTCTGACCAGGATTCTGTTTTTTCTGATTCTTTTGATGATCTGGATTTGCCCTTATCTACTTATGAGGATTCTGATGCAGAGAACTCCATTCCTTGTGCTTCCCCTCCAGAGGAGTTTTCTTTTGGAGAAACCTTACATACTCTAAGGGAGCATTTCCACTGGGAAAGCCAGGATTTTTCTGATTCAAAAAAAGAGGCTTAGGGATTTCTTACTCCTACCTCAGCATAGGCCTTTAGCTATTCCTCCTGTACTAGACATTGTTGATGATGCCTTTTTGGAATCTAGTTTGGCCCCTGATTCTTTGCCTCCTGCTCCCAGAAAACCAGACAGATACTACAGAGTCCCTGAGTCACACAAGTTCCTTTTTAAAAATCCTATTGCAGATCCAGAGACTATTTCACAGGGGCCCAAGGGCATTAAGGCTTCTACTGCTAAAAATCCTACCCCTTCTGATAGAGACTCCAGGGCACTGGATAGTTGGGGTAAGAAGGTTTACACTTCTGCAGCCTTGGCCATTAGGGCTTTAAACTGCCAGTTTCATATGTTAAAGTATCAGCAACATGTTATTGGATTGCTTAAACAGAAAATTATGTTGATTCCTGAATGTTTGGAAAATAAAGAATTACAGGATTTAATGCATTCTGCTGAACAAGTTGGAAAACATACTTTGTAATGTGGTTTTGATTCATTAGAGGCCGCTTGCAGGGCCACTGTTACTGGGTCTGTGCTCAGAAGGCATGCTTGGCTTAAGGAACGATCTTTGCCTGATCATGTTAAAGCTAAATTGTTGGATGCTCCCTTAAATCAGGACCGCCTGTTTGGCAACCAGGCTGAGGAAGTTCTTAAAAAGATGGAAGATAAAGCTAAATCTATGCAAACTGTTAAAGATTTCTTACAAGTTTAGCCTCCTAGATTTATTAGGCACTAGCCCTCTAAGAATTGGTCCTTTCCAGCTTCTTCCAGGTCTTCTCAAGCCAAACCCAGACACAGCAAAAACCCCAGGTATCAGTCCCAGGGGACACACAGGACTAAGCAGTGGGGGGGGGGGGCTCCACTTCCAAATCTGGGAGTAATAAGACTCGCCCCTATGGTAAACTGTCTCAATGACTTCCTTTTAAAATTTCCAAGCACTTATCAACTGACTGCCCCTTTGGGGGAAAGATTTCTCTTCATGCAAAGAACTGGGAACTCATTACCCAGGACAAATGGGTTTTAAATATAGTTTCACAGGGATACAGATTTCACTTCCACACATTGCCAACACCAAGTGGGTGGCTGGACCTACCCCCAAATCAGTAGGCAGAGGCCCAATAACAAATACTGTCTCTCTTAAGCATGGGGGCTATTCACCTGGTACCAGAAGAGGAAAAGGGACAAGGTTTCTACTCAAGACTTTTCCTGGTACCCAGAAAAGACAATTCATGGCATCCTATCCTGGACCTGTCTACTCTAAACACCTTTTTGGAGATTCCAAAATTCAAGATGCTGACTATTCACCAATTACTTCCTATGCTAGGCAAAGATGCCTGGTTGGCAACCCTAGGTTTAAAAGAAGCATACCTGCACATCCCAATCAGGGAATCTTGCAGAAGATACCTACGCTTCAAAGCAGGCTACACACACTATCAGTTCTCTGCACTGCCTTTTGGCTTATCTACTGCGCCCAGGGTGTTCACAAAGTGACTAGCTCCAGTTATTGCATTTTGCAGGCAAAGAAATATTCAAATATACCCATACCTGAATGATTGTCTAATTCAGGCAGAAAGCCAGGACATACTTTTGAATCATCTGGTCTTTGTAGAAAGGGTTTTAACTTGTCTGGGGTACACCATAAACAAAAAGAAATCACACCTGGTACCCTGTCAACAAATTATATTCCTGGGAACAAGCTTGAATACAACTTCCCAGATGGCTTACCTCACTCCAGAGTAAAAAAATTCATTTGACAACCTACTTAAAACAAGTGGCCACAGAAACCCTGCTATCTGCAAGAGAAATACTACAAGCCTTGGGGGTTCATGGCCTCCTGCATTCTTCTACTTCCATATGCAATACTGCATATGAGGAAACTACAGTGGTATCTAAAAAGCCTATGGTGTCAACATTCTCAGGATCTAGAAGTAATGATTCCTATCATACCTTGCCTACGCCTACAGTTCCTTTGGTGGGCAGAGGCCTACCACCAAAACAAAGGACTACCTTTCACACCACCCCCTGCCGCCCAAACCCTAACAACAGATACATCAGACTATCCATGGGGGGGCTCACCTGACAGGGAAGTGCATTCAGGGCAAATGGAACCCAAGTCAAATGCACCTGCATATCAATCAAAAAGAAATGTTAGCTGTACAGAATGCTCTGACAGCCTTCAAGGACCACATTCTTCCAGGACAACTAATGGTAAAGACAGACAACACCACTGTTATGTGGTACATAAACAAGCAGGGGAGTACACATTTTTACCCCCTCTGCAGATCAGCCATGGCATTGTGGAACACAGCCTTGAGCTACCAAGTACACCTACAAGCTCAATTCCTGCCAGGAAAATTAAATACACTGGCAGACGAACTAAGCATAAACCTCATGGACCCACATGAGTGGAAACTGGAACCAAGGATTTTCAACATGCTGACAAGCAAATGGGGGAGCCCAGATATAGACCTGTTTGCCTCTCCCCAGAACTACCAAGTAGACCATTTTTGTACAAGGACTCCCCACAAACAAGCCTGAAAAGTGGATGCTCTGTCCTTCAGCTGGAAAAACCTATCAGTCTATGCCTTCCCCCCTCTGCCTCTGCTCTCCAAACTACTACTAAAAATCAAACAGGGCAAACCAAGGATGATTTTGATTGCTCCAGACTGGCCATGCCAACACTGGTACCCCCTCCTGCGCAGTGTGTCATGGTTATCCCCATGGCACCTGCCTCAGACTCCTTCCCTGTTGTTTCAGCAGGAGAACCAGATTCTGCACCCTCAGCTTCAAACACTGAACCTTGCAGCCTGGCTAATTACATAATCTCTCCTTTACCTTCCCTCAGTAAATCTGTGATGGATATAATTTTAGAGGCAAGGAGGCCTAGCACTAGAAAATCCTGTGCTGAAAAATGGAAAAGATTCTGTGCCTGGAACCATTCTCAAGGGATAAGTACAACAGCACTCAATTTACCTCAGATTTTACAATACTTAACTGAGATGCTTCACAAGGGCCTGTCTTTTTCCTCCATTAAAATCCATGCCTCAGCCATTTCAGCTCATTATAACACAGAGCCCCCCCTCTTCTCTCATCCACTGCTCAAGCAGTTCCTCAGAGGGGCCAAAAATGTGAGACCACCCAGGAAAGCTCCAACCCCAGCCAGGGACCTTAACTTTGTTTTGGAGAAACTCACTCTACCTCCTTTCAAGCCAGCTGCTACTGCAGATTTAAAATTTCTTTCTTGGAAAACAGCTTTACTTTTAGTAATCACTTCAGCTAGAAGGGTATCTGAATTACAGGTCCTTATGGCAGTGTTGCCTTTAATCATCTTTCATGCAGACAGGGTGTCCCTCAGAACCAATCCATCCTTCATGCCCAAGGTGGTATCCAGTGTGGCTCTTAATCAGTCCATTCATTTGCCAACCTTCTTTTCCAATCCACAGAACAAAGAGGAACAGATACTGCATTCCTTAGATGTGCACAGACAACTCAGATTCTACTTGGACAGGACTAAGCCTCAAAGGAAATCTGAACAACTACTGGTAGTATTTGCTGCAAGGGCAGAGGGGAAGGCTATTTCAAAGCAAACCATTTCTAAATGGATAGGCCGTTGCATTAATTTCTGCTATAAGCACCATGGAAAACCTACCCACCAGGGGATTAAACCTCACTCCACCAGGGCTGCATGTAGCCCTACAGCCTTTCTCAGAGGTGTTCCTACCATGGACATCGTAGAAGCTGCTACCTGGAGTTCTGTACATACTTTCACCAAGCATTATCATTTGCCAATTTTCTCTAAATCCAGAGCTGGCTTTGCCACTGCAGTCTTGCAGGGCCTTATAGCTGGTCCTAATGCTATCTAAATTCCTCCTCCAAACCATAGCTTTGGGAATCTACCCAAATGTAATGACTGCAATAGTGAAACATGAAGAACATAGTACAGTTGTGTACACTTACCATAAATGTAGATGTTCGAGTGTATTCACTGTTGCAGTCCTGGTTACCCTCCCTCCAGCCCCCTAACTTCTTTTGGCTATACCTCTACTTTATTTTACTATGCTTAAAAGCCTTTTTAGTGTATTTGCTTTTTTGTTGGAGGTATATCATTGTACTTTTATATTTAATTGCTCCCCATTAGGGGGGCACCTGACATCTGGGGCAAGAAAAACTGATGTAATGGAGTTGCCTGCATGCTTTATACCCCTGACGACCTGACGTCATGGAAGAAATGGACAGTAACTAACGCAGGACCCAAGACTTTGTTAATCAGGCCGACTGTGGGCTACCTGCAAGCAGATAACCCAAATGTAATGACTGCAACGGTGAATACACTCGAACATCTACATTTATGGTAAGTGTACACAACTGTACTTTTTGTCATTATTTTTTAATGCATTTTTGTTTCATTGCCTACTGGAAAAATGTTTAAACAAATTTAAAATGCACTAACTTAAGTCTAGCAAGTGTGCTGTATTATACAAGGAATATAATTTAATACAATCAGGAAGGTGAATCCAGGAATGCATACATGTATGCATGGCCTAAAAATGTGTTTGAAAATAGCCCAGAGGAAAGTGTGAAAGGCTCAAAATCATGGGCAAATTTTAAGCTTTACTCTTGTTATCAAAGCAATGGATGAAGGTAAAACAGTTCACACCACATTACCTTGACATGGCCAAGCCTTTTGACACAACCCCCTTCTCAGGTGTAGTACAAAAGATGAATAATGTAGGAGCAAACACTTACATCGATCATCAGCTGCATTTCTAACGTGGCTCACAGGATGCAGGAGATCAAAACAGGAGAAGAGACCAGTCACAAATGGAGTCCCTCAGGGGTCAGTGCTGAGACCTTTTTTGTTTGGCATATACATCTAAAAAATAAAAGAAAATACCAAAGAGCTTTGGCCAGCTAAGTTTGAGATGACTGCAAGCTAGGAGAAGTTATTGAATCCCCAAATGACTTAGCCATCATGAAGGAAGGTTTGTCCCAAATAATAACTGGTGTCAAAATCATGACAATGCCCTCTGAGAACTGATCCAGTTGTTTGGCATTTGGGAACTTATGCGTACAGTGACCTAACTTTTCACCAACATGTGTCCAGAGTCATAAGAAAGCCTTGCTATATTGGACAGCTTATAAACAAATTGATTATGACTAGATCTAGAGATGTTGCTGTCCCCCTTTACAAAGCCCTCATTAGGTCAATAATTTTGTATAATGCCCACTTTGGCATGTATCTGTCCAGCCCCATGCAACAATTGGAATACCTTCAGAGATACCTTACTAAAAGGATACAAGTCCTAAACAATAGGTCTTGCATGGACCACCTCAAAGATTTATTACTATACTCAGTATCCTACAGAGTGCTTAGAGGTGACATGTCTGGCATACAAAGCATCCTCTGACATAATACAGATGGACCTACTGAACATCATCAAGTCAAATGGCATTAGAAATACTCAGTCCAGGTATCTAAACTGAATGTTGTGGAGAGATGGATATATATCACAGAGGCTACCACTGTTCTGGAACAGACTATCCATAAAAATAAAGCAAAGCTCATCCATCTATATTCAAATGCAACTTGGATCTAAGGATGGGTAATAGAAAATGTACTCCAGGATTTCCCCTCATTCCACTGATGGATAGAGGCAGTTCCTAAATGCTGCATCTGCTACATGGCCCCCTCAAATTATCTATGGTATGATCACAGTTGTTCTCACTAGGGCTAATATACAATTATCAGCCATGGGGATAGCTAAGACCATTTAGAAAATGTTAAGTCAAGCACCAAAAGGGAATTGGCTAAGCTTAAAATGTCCTCCAAGTGAACCTATGTTGTGGTAGCAAATAGTTATAAAAAATGACCCTTTTTAGTTCACAAAGTGCCCCTGTCACCCTCTGCCTCCCCCCCCCCCAGTCTTTAACAGCTTCCGGCGCCCCTGACGATGTATAAACTATAAACTGGAAATGATGCTGACAGAGTTTATAGTCATTTAGAAGAAAACTCAGTCATGGCACTAGAACAAAAGGGTAACTAAAGAAAGTCATATGGAACAAAGTATCATTTGTTGTTAAATAAAGTCATAATGGGGGATTGTAAAAAGGGGAAGAATCTAAGTATGGGATGGATAGACTACAAAAAAGCATTTGACAGCATCCCACATTTATGGATAAAAGAGTGCTTACACCCTACATTGATCAATTACATTACAGTGACTATGAAACAGTGGCAAACCACTTTGCAGCTAAGCCATGATAAAGGACAAATTATTATCCCAGTGATAAGAATTCAAAAGGGGATTTTCCAGAGTGACTCTTTGTCACCACTGCTTTTTTTGTCTTGCCCTTAACCCAATAAGCTGTCTACTTAATAGACTAGGTCATGCCTACAATTTGGCCCCAGAAAACAACAAAGCATAAAGACTTCTTATCCTCTCTTTGTGGATGATATACAACTGTATTGTTCATCAGATGAGAAACTGAAAGCACAACTGCAAGCGGTCAAAACTTTCTCAGATTATATAGGAATGGCATTTGGTCTTGATAAATGTGCAAAAGCAGCCTTTAAAGCAGGAAAGCTGCAGCACCAAGAAAATATCAATCTGGGACTGGAATGTGATATAAAAGAACTCGAGCAAGAGGGACTGTATAAATATCTGGGATCAACAAAAAACATGAACAAATGTGAATAAAACTTAGTAAGCAATATTTTGGAAGACTAAAATTAATGCTGAAAACAGCTCTGACATCTAGGAACAAAGTCCAAGCTATAAACCAATTTATCCTTCCTGTTATATCTTACAGTTTTGGCCCCAAAAGGTATTGGATCAGTTGGACAGGAAAACAAAAAACATGCTTCATGCTTATGATATGATTTATAAAAATCAGTGTAATCAAGATGATATATTCCTCAATCTGAAAAAAAGTATGGGCCTCCTCGAAATTGATTACATGTATAGATCTGCAATCGTAGGACTGCATGCATATTTGTTGACCTCACAAGATCCAAACACAAAAAAGTTTTAAAACATAAGGAGAACAACTCTAAAACAACCTCCCTCTTTAGTTTATCAGAAGCATATTAGTGTCAAGTGGGAATGGAAATCAAACCAGAAGTAGATAAAAATCAGACAGCAACTGAGTGTGTCAAAAAATTAAGAAAAGAATATAAGGTGAAGAATCAAATGAGAATGCAAAGGAAAAAATGTGGAAAAGACATAAATATGGTTGAAAGTACAGAAAACTCCTGGAACAGCCTCATGTCAATCAGGATTTAATGCAGGAATGATTAAGGAGAGGTAAATTTAAACCGAAAGACAAAAGGTTAATATTGGTGGACAAGGATAGTGGAATGCGTACATGTTGGTTTATAAAGTCCACTGGACATGTAGGAGAAACCGACAAATGCAGGTTTTGTAAAACAAAATTGGAAACAGTCATACGTCTTTTTGCTGGTTGTGATATACTAATGCCAAAAGGCCTGTATATTGAAAGGCATAATAATGTGGCAAGACTGTTGCACTGGGGAGTGTGTAAATGTTATAATATTGAAGTAGCTGAGAAGCATTGGAAACATGAGCCACAAAGCATTATAGAAAATGATGAAGTTTATATCACATGGGATCACCCATTACCAATAGTTAAAAAAAAAATAGATGTGAGAAAACCAGATACAATATTCCTGGAAAATAAGGCAAAAATAGCATTGATCGTTGAAATTGCTACACCCAGTGATTAGAGTGTCTTATATGCAGAGAGATATGAAGTCATAAAATGCAAGGATTTGCAGGCAGAAAGAAGGTCAATGTGGAAGAAGGATACCCAGACAGTTCCAATAGTAGCAGGAATGATGGTTCTCATAAAATTGAATTTACAGCTGTATTCGGACATGTTACCAGTACATGTAACTCTCTATGAATTGCAGAGTGAATCAGATCTTGGTACATTGTGGGTGCTGCGAAGACCACTTTTGGCTAACATCAAAGATGGAAGCAATACTAATTCCATGAACTTTAATCATACTTTGACTTAGGAATGGGGTCCATTCCCATCATGGTATTAGAAACCCAAAAGTCTTGGAGAAATTAAAAAAAGAGTATTACCCTTACCTCTGTGGGGGCCTAGTGATATTCTTCATCATATTCTCTTGGTCATAATCTCTTAACTAGGGCCTCCCACTAATCTGGAAAGTTATAAAAATATTTATCCCTTAAGTCTTGCCTCAGAAATGCACAGTTACTGTCCAGCAGTGACAGATACTAGATGACCCAAGTTCAAATAACAGCTTGGTTGCTTGAAGAGCTGGGATGGAGAAGATGGGAAATGAGTGGCTCCAGTTGTTCAGTCCATGGGGTAGAGTGCAATGGTTTCCCTTCTGGCTCTACTCTAGCTCCAGTGTTAAGAGCAGAGGTCTGGGAGCATGGAAAGCAGGAGCTGGTACTGGGATCAACATGGTGATGGTGGCCCTTACCTCAGCATGAAAGGAACACACATACTCAGACACAGAGTATTGATAGTTCTTACAGTGATGTAGGTTCTCACATTACAACCAGGGACAGGGTTAGGGATTAAATAGAAATATCCCTATTACTTGCACGTTCAGATGTCAGTAGGGATGCAAGCTACCCTCATGGCTGCTTGGATGACTGGTTCTTTTGGATGGCTCATTGCATATTATACTGGGTACATCCCTAGTACAGGGGAATAATAGGCTGAGTTTCAGGAAGGGAGGTTTGATAGTCAACAGGCACGGTGGCAAAAACATAAAAAAATCTATTGTCCACCAAAGTTTAAATTTCCTGGTTCACTGATCAGCTTTCTTCCTTAAGTCACTTTCCTTGACATGAAATCAAATTTCAAAGTCCACTAAGTCAACCCTTTTTAATTTTAAAGATTCTCTAACTTTTTCATAAGTGGCCCATAAAAGCTTTGATCTTTTGCCTTTCTTCACCTTAAACTTTATCCCATTCCTCTGTAGAGTTGTTATTCATTTATAATTCACCCTCCATGGTGTCAAGAAATTTTTTCAGCTACTCAGAAAGTATCTCATTTATTTTGAATATGCGATGGAGAAATGTCATTGCTTCTCTAAACTAGGCCTTTATGAACTACCAAAAACAAATTGTAAAGGTGCATGATCAAAAAATCTCAATTGAATGGGTCCTTACTAGTTTAACCAAAAATGCATGCTCAGCTGTAATAAAATTCTGTTCAGGACACATAATTAATTCTACTTGAATAATATGTATACCACAGACTTCCAGGCATAACAGTCCAAATGTCTGTAAGACCCAAACCTTAGTATAAATTCCCACGACCCATGACCTTAGTATAAATTCCCACGTCTTCCCAGTCTAAGAAACCTTTTAGCTTGAGGTCCACCTTTTACTGCTTTAACAGAAGTAGCTGTATTCTAATCTCACATAGGTATCACCAGGCCTTTCATAAACACTATCATCTCCCTTTTCTTATAACAAAACTGTCTCTGTGAGGTACCTAGCAGTATATAAATAATATAAACTGAGATACACTTTGTCCCAATATAACCTTTAACTCCTAGGTAACATCCTTAATCATTTTTAAAACACTCTCCATAGCCAGAGGGTAAAACTGACAAATTAGAAACAGCGTTTCTGTATGTCTTACTCCCTGAAATAATAAGTTCACCTACTATGTCCTATAGCCTGTAATTAACACATCATGTCCATGTTGGTCCAAGTAAATTTTCTGCAATTGTACCATCTAAGGTTTTGATTTTCTTCAACAACCTGTAACTGCGTTTATTTTTATGAGGCTAATCTACCTCTCAACACTCCGTGTAACAATAGTAATCGCACATTAAAAAAAAGCACATTCAGCATGTTACACCCTCTTTAAGCATTCACTTTTGGAACTATCTGGATGTGTTTATTCCACATTGCTCTGGTTTATGTTTCATAATCCTGCTATTTTATAGCTTGTCTCTCAGTATTCAGGACACTATAGTTGCTAGGTAAAGCTATTTCAATAATTAATGCTGCTCGTATCCTTTTTTTCTTTGATTGGAATATCTGGTTTTCTTGCTTCCTCTTTATTGACTGCTGATATTCTATGATCTCATGTGATAAGTGCTTCTTTATTTTCAGTAATCCTTTGTGGTTCATGTTTCCATTGCTTCTCAGTAACATGCATGTTGTAGTGTTTACACAATCCCCAATGCAACAATCTTGCTACACTTTTGTGCCTTTCAGTTTACTGACCCTCAATATATATATATACATCTCACAAGATGTGCAAGTATTTCTGGTTCTGTACTATAGAACTTAGTTTGTCTTTATCTCCCTCGTTTTCAATACCTTTTGCAAACCATTGTGCACATAACCCACTACATTCACCCACCATTATTAATATTTTATTTTTGGTTTAAATGCATCTCTTCTTAGCTATTCATTTGTCAAATTGTAATTAACATGTTTGTTCCAGCAGTTCATCTATAATTTTTGGACTTTCCAGTTTTCTTTTCTTGTGGTCATTGTATTCTTATAGAAATGTGAGCAGAACCAACTCTTCTGAAGTTCTACCTGTCCCTGTTTAGGTATATAATGATTCCATTCACTGCTGCGCCTTCCCTAATAAGGTGTACAGGACTTCTCTATGAGTCCTAGGCATTTTCTCAGGCAGGTTATCCAACTAAAAAAGCAATGACATTTTCTCCCAAGTTGATTTTTTGTAGTTTAGGCAGCAGAATGTTGTGGTCAATAATTTTAGAGACACAAACCATGTTCACAAAAATGCTGGCTATAAGGAGCCCATCACTTATGCTGCTGGAGATAATGTTAGACACAGATTATTGCGAAGATTATGCTAAAACCATTTCGGAAACCATGCTATCAGATAGAAGCCCATAGTTATTAAAGTGTTAAAGCAGCTGTTTATAAAGCACTGTGTTGTGGAGATAGGCTGATAGTCTTTATGGGTTTTGGGCTCAGGTACCTCAGGAAGTGGAAGAGGAATAATGATAATATGTTTAAGGGCTGGTGCAACAATTCCTGTGGTAAATGAGAGGTGATAAATATGAGTTAGGAGGTTGTCTTCCTAAGGGCATTAGGATGGAGGCAGCATACTCTGCAGGAATGTACATTTTAGCTTGAAGGTCCCTTTAAGAAGTCTGTTGGTTAGAGCTAGAGTAAGAAATGTGATAGTGACAGTTCCAGTGGAAGAGATGATAATAACATTTCTATAATACTCTAATGGATTAGTGTTAGAGTTATTAGGGGGATTATTGACCTGATAGGTGAAGTTAGAAGACTGTCTTGTTAGTTGTTTTATTTCTTTCCAAATATTTTTGGATCATTGGTAGCAAATTTTTGTTTACTTCCAAGATAAATGGCTTTTGTAGTTATTCATGTTTATTTTTTTAAGGAGATGTTCTTTTTATGTAGGGGTACATTAAATGGATTTTCTTTCTATTTAGACTAAACTTTATGCCTTTATTTTATAATAATGTTGATTTAAATGGTAGCCTTTTACATACAAAAGGGAAGAGAAAGGTCTGGATAGCACAAAAGGTATCAGTGAAGTATAACAAGGCACTCACAGGGTCAGCAGTTTGGTAAAGGAGAGACCAGTTGATAGAATGCCAGATTAAAGGAACTTAGCATTCACCAATAGATAAATGAAATTCATTAGTTTGACAGATTCATTACAGCATATTTCCCACTTATGGAACAACCCTGGAAGAAACTGACATTTGTGCAGTCAAAGAAACCTAGTTCAAAGCTGTGGAGAGCACCACAGTCATACCAGGTTACTCATCCTATTATTCATTCAGACCCCAAACTGTGGCAGTAAAACAAAAGGAGGTGGAGTTGTAATATATATAAAAGACATACACACCTCTAGGTTGGTCAAACAGTATGATGCACAGGAAATACTCCAGGTGCAGTTAACAATTGACAAGACCCCTATTCAGATTATAGCTAGCTACAGGCCTCCAACTCTGACTCAAGATGCCCACTCCAATTATTCGAATCTATCAAGATTCAACTCTTTACCCTGATCCTGGGTGACTTTAACTATCCAACCATAGATTGGAAGAAATACTCATGCTAAAACACAAATGCCCAGAGATTCCATGATTTTGTCAGTGCAAATGCCCTGGACCAGTTGGTTAACCCCCCCATAAGACGTGAAAATATCTTGGACTTGGTATTAACCAACATGAGTAACCACTGCAGCATCCCTACAGTGTCATCATCTCTGGTAAGATCTGACCACAAAGCAGTCACTTTTAAAGTCACCATCTCCCCGGACCCCCCCCCCCCCAGCTAAGGTCAAACAAAAAACTTCTCCAAAGCTGATTACAACCTCCTGAGGGAAGGTATAAACAGCTTCACAGTCCCCTCCCCCTCCACAGGAATGGGCACATATGCCCAAACCTACACCAAAGTACTACATGAGCATTTATATAGCTGCATGGAATCAGGAATACCAGATAGGATGAAATCCTCCTCCTCAAGGAAGAGTAAACCTGTCTGGTGGACATCTACAGTTACTAAACTCTATAATAAAAAGAAAAAATTGCTGTCCAGGACCAAGGAGCAGGTGTCTAATTGGAAGCAATCTCTCCTTAGCCTGAACAAGCAAATAAGAGCACTAGTGAAATCCTCCAAAGCAAACTTCGAGTCCAAACTGGCCACATCTACTAAAGACAATCATAAGGCTTTCTTCACATATGTCCGCAATCTCAAGGGAAGCACCCAGAGCTGCTCAGAACTGGTGGTCATGGACACCACATACACAAACCCTGTAGATATAGCCAACCTGCTGCCAGACAGGTTCAGTGAAAACATCACTCGTCTGTCCCCCCATCAGTAAAACAGGACATACCCAGTACCTGCCCCCCCTCCTCTTATCTCTAGGGAGCAAGTCATCACTGCCCTCTCAAAAGCAAAAAAATACAGCCTCCATGGGAACCGATAACATCCCAGGCTGCATCCTACATGAACTCAGGCAGGAACTTGTAGCACCATTAGGCACCCTATTCAACCAAAGCCTGAGTAACAGCTTCATCCCAGCCGAGTGGAGGGCAGCTACTGTCATCCATTTGCACAAAGGTGGAGCATCCACTGATCCAGGAAATTATAGACCCATCGGCCTAACTAGCCTGATCTGCAAGGCCATGGAGCGGATTATCATGTACCTCATTAACAAGGATATTGGCAACATCCAGACACTTGATCCCACACAGTTTGGATTTGTTAAGGGGAGGTCATGCATGTTAAATTTGGTTGACTTCTTCGAGACAGTCACCAAGGCCATAGATTTATTTATTTATTTATTTATTTATTTATTTGCAGTTTGATTACCGGGGAAGTCCACTGGGCTGAAGTGACCCATTTTCAGTGGAGGCCCGGGGAGAAAAGCTCCAAGATGCATTATACAATTTAGATACAACTGATAGTTAATATTAAAGATATCATGTAAAATAGTTACTCCTAAATGCAAAATGCATAAATTCAAGAAAAGGGGAAGACAGTGCACACTGCCTACCTTGACCTGGCCAATGCCTTTGATACTATTCCCCACTCAGGTATAATAGATAAACTCTCTCAACTAGGCATCAATCCATATGTTACCAGATGGGTTGCAAACTGGCTCACTGATAGTACCCACCTAGTCATAATAGGGGACGCCACCTCAAGTAGTAGACCTGTAACAGGCAGTGTACCCCAGGGATCGGTATTGGGTTCTCTGCTGTTTGGGATATACTTCTCAGAGGTGCAGGCCAAATCTAGTGGACTATAGCTGACCATGTGGACATCGTCCAGGAGGGTCTCACCCAAACAAATGACTGGTGCCAGAAACATGGCCTCAAACTGAATGCCAAAAAATGCATCATCATCATCCCTTTTGGGGAGAATGACGTCCCCACAAATGATCACATTGATAATAAGGCATTAAGCACGCAATCAGTTGTGAGGTACTTGGGCACACAGGTTGATAGCAAACTGACTTTTGACCACCATATTGCCTCCATTGTACAGAAAGCTTTCTACATGGCCCACCTCATTAGTAAGGGTATCTCATCCAAGGACAAGGTGGTCATAACATCCCTGTATTCTTCCCTTATAAGACCCATTATTGAGTACAATGCCCCTTTCGGCATGTACCTCATAAAGCACATGCAGCAGCTAGTGAGACCACAGAGGTTCCTCAACCAGAGAATCCAGGGCCTCAAACATCTACCCTACACAGATAGGCTAAAAACCCTGTCCCTCTACTCAGTCTTCTACAGACTCCTCAAAGGTGACTTCTGTCTGGCATACAAAGCAATCTCAGATCCTGCCCTCATGGGAGTGCTGCATATCTGCATGTTAAGCTTCACTCAAGTGACCCACACACATGACCTCAACCTGGTCTGTGACATCAACAGGACTTGATGGTGGGACAGATTTGTGTCCCAGAGATTCCCTCTCCACGTAAAGCAGAGTACCTCATTAAACCTTTTTAAGCGCAACCTGGATAACTGGATGGGGAACAGAAAATACACCCCTTGGATTCCACCTGTGTCCTTGCTTGGCTTTGGCATAGGGTGCTGACTTGTTGGAACATGGGATACATTCTTGGCTAGGCTTGTAAGGGCATCAGGGCCAATAGCCTAGTAACTTCCTATGATCCTATGAACAAACGCCCAGTACATGTCAAGCAGACTCCACCTTCAGGATAAACCTAGATTATTAGCTGTGCCACCTCTAATTCTCTCCTCATCTATCTTGTGTTGAGGTTGAAGGGTCTAATGAATATAGTTTATTGGTTAGTCTTGTAATGGACTGTAGAGTGATTGACAAGTACTTAACTATGAACCTATAATGCAAAGAACCATTTTTCTTTTGCTTTTATCTCTTGTAATTTGTCTTAGCAGGTAATTTGATTTCTCTGCAGTTTTTTTTCTTCTTTATGTTGCTCTACCTCTGTCTCAGAGTAACTGAGCACCCCCCCTTAATTTATTTTACTTCTCTTTATTCTTCCTCCACAAAATATTTATCTTTAGTTTTACTTTCTTCCTTACAGATAACTTTCCTAGAACCTTTTCTTATTAGAGGTTTATTTCTTACACTGACAAAACTGTCCTTAGAACTTTGATCAGATGTTGTTTTCACCTCTTTTTTTATGTAGCCTTTGTTAACAAAGTTAGTCCAACTGGGCTTGAGTAGACCTAAGGTGGTATATATACTAAAAAGGGAAATATGGCCAGGACATTGGCAAACTTCTATTCTTTTCAATAGATGCCATGGAAACTTTAACATCTACCTGGGCTACCACCAATTCAAGCAGATTGGACCTTTGTTTAATGTCATCCAAAAGATGACACATTCAAGAGTGCAGACCCCCACAGCTTTATGCACCAAAAGTGAGTGGATTACCTGTTGCTCGCTGACACTGCTCTTTTGCTGCCCTAAGTCTTTCTTATTGTTACATCACTCCTTCTCAATACTCACCTACTGTTTAGAATTCTCCTTTATTAGGTTTTTCTGTTTAAACTTTACAGAAAGTTTAGAATTCTGCTGAAGTTGCACATTTTTATACCTTCTAACTTTATTACCTTAGAATATACCAGTGCAGTGACTGATTCATTCTGTTTAGTTCTACAAGTAATTTCTGCCCCATAATCTGCAACACCTTCTGACTACAATGATATCTATCCAAGCTTTGTAACACTTTCAGATTGCAGTACTTTACTGCTTTTGCTTGCTGGTCTGCTGCTTGCTGCTCTGCTATAGATTCATGCTGTGACATCTTTTTAAATGGTGTAGGCCACTCTTTCTCTATCCTTAACTATGTGTTTATACTGTAGTGGCTTTGTAAACTGATGCCTTGATCTTAGTTGGAGTCATGCAGTCTTATAATGCACTTGGTGATTGCTTCCCCCCTTTCAGCAGGTTAGGCAGAATATGTATACTTGTTCACTTGCTGATTCCCTTCCTTACACTAATAAAGTGTATGTCAAAAGAGCTACTTTATTCTCATTCTCAAAACACATCTTTGAAGTGAGAGAAAGTCTTTTCCTATTTTTATATCATGTGTTAAACTAAGGACCAAAGCAGCATAATGAACTACCTTTCCAAGCACAGTGTGTATTTCTGCTTAGTAACTAGATATTGTTCTCCACAATTATAGACTATTTCATATTAAGAGTAGTCTGTACATAAATGTGATTTCATTATACCTGTGTTTTTTTCTCCTTTATATAAATGTCTGATTTTAAATGTATATCTATTAATATTAATGGACTGAATAATCCAGTAAAGAGGGGGAGTCTGTTCAAATACTTGCAGTTATATAAAGCTCAAATAGTATTTCTACAGGTAACACATTTACTTAAAGAAGATATAAATAAACTTTCATTAAATAATTATTTGGTTTTAGCAGGTTCTGTTTTTTGAAATAAAAGAAGAGGCACCCACATTTCATGGAAAAAACTCACCAGTAATGCCTAAAGTAAAAAATACATATATTGATAAAAATGGCATTTTAAGCATTGATATAATCGAGTGGAACAGAAAATAATATACATTGGTGAACTCTTATTGGATTTTAGGGGTTGGAGCTAAAGATGCAAAAAAATTACTTAGACACTATAGCCTATTGCATGAATGGTGAAGTCATAATGGCTGGTGATTTTAATTGCATTTTATCAGACAAAGATTCCACTGCAGATAGAAAGCTGAGAATCACATCTTCAGCCAAACACTTAACAGATTTTGTAAATCTAATCAATTTAAAGGATATATATGAGCTAAGGAAAACAAACTCACTTTAATTTACCCATTATTCACATAGATATGGAACACAAACAACTATTGATAACATTCTTGTCTGAAGCAATCTATCACATATCAGAGACGTTTCAATGCTTTCATGCCCATTATTGGACCATAATGCTATAATCTTTAATATTATTTTAAAATCTGATAATTTAATATATCACAGGAGATTACCAGTGCACATTATTAAAAAAGGGTTCAAAGAATGGTATGTTAAAGGGATCAAAAATTTCCTAGAAATAAACATGAATGGTGAAGTATCTGACATTGTCCTGTGGGATTCACTAAAGGCTTACTGAAATGAAAGAGTTACAAGCTGGTATATTAGTAAAACAAGAGAATGGGACAATGGATTGAATGCACTACAGGCCAAAATAGACAAACTAAAATTAAATCTAAAACCAAATGACGTTATCAGTCTGTCTGAACTTAACTTAAATATAACATACATTGAAATTCTAAGTCATAAAGTTTCAATAACCTGGAAAAACTTAAACTTCAGGCATATTCACTTGCATAAACTTGCTCTTAGATCAAAAATAAATAAATAAACTAAATCACATCAAAGAAATTATAGCACATATAAATAAACAAAGAAAGAATGACAGATATTAAAGGTATTCTTGAGGGATTTAAAATATTTCCTAAAAATATAAATGATAATGCAAATAACCTAGATAATGATGATATAGTTGAAACTTTTCTAAGGGGAAATATAAATAATAAAATAACAAGTGAACAAATAAATTGATAGATCATTCACTTTAACAGAAATAAAAGATCAAATAAAAAAGTAAAAAAATAACAAGGCACTAGGATTAGATGGTCTTATACCAAAATTATATAAAATACTACCTGATGATACAGTTAAAATATTATATTCTGAGAATTTGTTAATTTCATAAATATTTATAGAGACTTTGTGAATACAGAGATAAATAAGATATTTAATCTAGATAAGAAATTGTTCCCCAAATTATTGGAATTGTTAATAATATCAATATCAGCACCCTATAACCATACTCTTCAGCTTGAACCTTACACATTAACATACCTATTCTCATGTTTTTAACTCAGATATTCTGCATCCTTCTTTCCTGTTCACAGCTGACATTTTATACACTTTGAAATTTTTACTATTCACTTTCTCTCATGTGATAGTAACTTCCCTTATGACATCATCCTATGTACTAGCCTATCTTTCTTTCTTTCTTCCTCTCTCTCTCATAGATTAAAACCTTTGTTTGTAATTAACAAAATTATATCACTGTTAAACTTGTGTTTTTATTTGGAACCTTGTATCATAATTTCTCTGTATCAATATTGTATTTAAATCTTTTGTATATATTTTGTATGTTAATTTTAATTTTGTGGAGCTTTTCTTCCCGGGTCTGCACTGAAAATGGGCTCTTCTAGGCCCAGTGGACTTTTCCAGTCAACAAATGGAATAAATGAATAAATAAATAAATAATGCAATAAAAAATAAATCATATTTGTCACAAATTTACAAAATGCTTGTTATATTTCACATATTTAGACAATTCCTATCGAAACTATTCCTCAAAAATGAGTAATGAAGACTTCTCTAAAGAATATAAGAAATTAATATTAAAATCCTCAGATAAAACCACATCTTCATTATACTGGAAACTTTTCACTTGGAAATTCTTACACAGAGCTTTTGTCATGCCTAACAAAATTACAATTATGTATAAGTCAAATAGAATTAAATGCTGGAGATGTGATTCTGAAATAATAGCTGATTGGACACATATGATATATGAACATGAGGTCATCACCACTTTTTGGAAAGAAATGAATAACTTCATTCAAGCTCTATGGTCAGATAGATATAATATTTCTAAATCGTTAGTTTTATTTAATGGTCCAATTCCTGAGATTATTCCAAAAACCCAAGTACCTCTTCTTTGGTCTATTCCTGCTATAGCCAGAAAAGTAATTACTAAAAACTGGAAATATACAGTTACTCCCGCTACTGTTGAATTTATTACTAGGGCAGCAATTGTTTACTGTAGTGAATTGCATATTATAAAGATGAGAACTTCTAATTTTACACATTCATTATAAATCTTGACTTAAATGTAAAGACTTGCTTGACAAATATTAATTGTTGATATATGTAACACTGATGTATTTGATCAGCTGTGGACTATGTAAACAGTTATATGTTTGTTTTATAATTGATTTATCTGTTGTTTTTAAACCAAATAAAAAACATAAAAATAGTGTAGTCCTTTTAAATACATACTGCTCCTTTGTAAGAGTGACCATACTGCCTGAGTCTAGTAGTCCTTGCAGCCCCATGCAATAAATTCAGAAATTGCACTTAATTAATTTTGTAATAGTACAGTAATAGAAATTTGACTCAGTAATTCCAATAGGCAATTTATTGCATTCA
Source organism: Protopterus annectens (assembly GCF_019279795.1). NCBI lineage: Eukaryota > Metazoa > Chordata > Ceratodontiformes > Protopteridae > Protopterus > Protopterus annectens. Next base: position 1,128,553,879 of record NC_056728.1, on the reverse strand, counting down.
AAATGTTCGATATCATCAGCATGATTTTCACTGGTTACAATTTTCACAGGTAGAATGGTGTTCTTGTCACTAGTATAAAATATGTTTATGTGACCTCTTTATCCTTTTTAAAGTAAGGTATGTCTACAGTCGATTCTTTGTTTATTACCAGAATAGACTTGTTATGTTTTAAACATAGTTTCATTGCATAACAGTCTTTCTACCAGTACAAGAACATTTTCAGCATCTTTAGAGTCAGTCTAGTACATTCACTTTCTTAACTTACCAAGCAAAGCCCTTTTAAATCTATTAATGGCTAACATTTCTGTTATCTTACTTTTAGTATTTTGACCCTCAGGATCTAACCATAGTTTTAGTACATGCTTTAAATCACATAATTGAGATTTTACCATAAACATTCATCTATGAAACTTTTGATCTTGTATCTCAGAGGTAGCAGTGCTTTTTTAACCTTATCACAGTCTTGCTATTCAGTCTCTTCCATGTCTGTGAAGGCTTTTAATGGTTCATCTGTTAGGTGGGTTGACAGAATTCTGTGCCAGTTACTTTAATCTCATCCTTTCTTGTGGGCATGCTGTCTGAGGACCACAAGGTATACTTCAAGGTCTTATTCTTGTTGGCTGCTTAAGAGGTGGAACTGTCTTCTGCATGGTCATGCACTTCACCACCACCACTACCATCCCCTCAACTTCACCAGCAACAATTTGCATCAGTTTCTCTACTGCTGTCATCTTGGTACAAAACTGGTGTACTCCACACACAAAACAAAAAAATCATAGTCCAGATCACAAAACTGTTATCTCTTTTCAGCTGGGGAAAATTTTGCTCAAGCTACAAGTAACAAAGAGTAAACTCAGGGTTTTTTGTTAACATAAAAAATTGTGTGCTAGTTTTTGCAGCTGCACCTACCGATTTGGTATCAAAACAAGACAGAAAAGGTAATTTGTCCATAAATTGTGTGGTTTTATTTAAATGTATGTCTGATGAAGCGGGTGAACCGCGAAAGCGCTCACATTGATTAAAACCTGGATTTTTTTTGACTCTTTACATTTGGCAGTTTTTGGCTGCTGTTTGATCGTTTTTGCCTAACTTTGTTCATTTTATTTGTGGACTATACCTTCAGCCAGTTCTGGGATTTGTTTGGTATATATATATATATATATATATATATATATATATATATAAAAGAACATTTTCAGTGTCTTTAGGGTCACATGTATTGTTTGTGTGCATGCATGCACGCATATGTGTGGGTGTATGTATATCCTCCGATATACTTAAGCGTGTGTCCTCAACCAGTGACCATGGATATCTTGAGCATGTGTATGCCTATCCTCCCATATACTTATGTGTGTGTCCTCAACCAGAGACCATGGATATCTTGAGCACAGTTGATGTCACAGAGGCCAACCATCCAAAAATAACTAAACTAGCACAGTAGACAGTCAAGTTATGCTTCTCTGATACTTAGCTCTGACACCAGAAAATATACATTCTGGCAATTTGTGAGTCATGAGTGAATAGTATGCCTCTAAAAGTGCAAGCATATGGCTAAAAATTCCACATCTCATCCATCAAATTAAATTAATTATATTAGCTAACAAATTATCAGAGTTTCTATAAAATGAGTTTGCCAGTTAATGCAAATCAGGAACTAGTTTCCACCATTGGAAGTTCATTGTGAGGTAAAGCATGGGCCCAAATGTTCAAGATTTATGGTACTTGACAGCTCATCTGGGACATATTTTCATTGTGGCTTGAGGCAGGTAAGTAGTTTTTGCAGTTGCTGAAGCTGATGGAAAGGCTGGGCAGGGCCTTCAGCTAATTTTCCCTGAAAAAGAACTTCCAGATGGAGAGGCTGTTGATTAGAATGCTGAATGGACTATAATGTGAGGTGTAAAGGTATTATCAATGTATAAATACTCTGTAAAGCCAAATGGGCTTTTTTATTTTTCTTCTGTCTGGGATAAATAAACTACACACACACACACACACACACACACACACACACACACATATATATATATATATATATATATATATATATATACACACACACACACACACACACATATATATATATATATATATATATATATATATATATATTTCTCATTTGTAGGTAGTGTGTTGTAAACTTTTGACCAAAAGATGGAGAAAGCTTTGATGCTCCGTTCTAGTGAGTGCTGGTTTATGTGTGGCAGTGAGGTGGAGAAGCAGCACCGAGTCCTGAAACATTTATGTAGCTTTATTGTTCAGGCCAACGAGAAGAGTTAGCATAATTGTATTAGCTTGAAAACTCAATGTAAAGGATAACAATATGCCCCAGAATGTATTGCCTTTCCATAGAAAAACAATGAAGCTCCCTTTTAAGGACATTGTACTTGAAGGGTCAAATTCTGCCTTAAATAATTTACATTTTTTTTTCAGTTTGTTTTCGAGTGTGTGCTGATAACAGGTATTGCAGACTACAGTGTTAGGATTATAACATCCTTTGTCCTAGTTAATCTGGCATCTTTAGAGATCAAACATGATGCATTGTGACAAATGAGTAACAGTATCTTTGCTCTTACTTATGGGTTTTCACATGGCTAGAGCAGATCAGGATACATTTTAACCAAATGCACAGATATTTGTCCCAATAGCATGTGAATTGGAAGAGTTCATTTCCTGAGCAGCAAAAACCATTCCCAGTCTTTTGGCTGTAGCATAGAACATAATTTGTTTTCTAAAAGTCAGTATTTAAGAATGATTTAACAGTGATTGGCTCCTTCAATTTTTGAAGCAGAGTTTTGTTTATAAGGACATGAAGCTGGTATGAGTACTTGATGGCAAAATTGTCAGTACACCATAGTGTACTGATGTTGTGATGTTGAATGAAATAGCGTTAGTAAAGAGTACAAAATGAAAGTGGCATTAGACCTTTCAAACACCGGTACCAGCTTTGTCTAGTCAGACCCTGACAGGCTGCTTCATTTAGTAACTGCTGAATTACTGTGAAGCAGAAGAGTTTAGCCAGTTCATGTCCAGCTCATGTAAAAGTCTTTAATGGTTTACTATTTCAGAGATCTTTGCAAGGCCTGCAAAACATAAGAGTTAATTTACCCCAGCCGTGTTTTTACATATGTTGTTAACAAGTGTTAGCAAAGCAATAGTAAGTTTGTGAAATTTGCAGAAGCTGTACTTCTGTTCATGAAGTAACATATAATATTTGAGCTGGCCTTTCATTATTGTTGACTGTGCTTTGTGCAGAATTACGGGTGTGGGGGGGGGGGGAGAAGAAATATAGGCCTGCCAGAACTGACTTTGTTCATAGAATCAGTTTTGAAAAGAAGGATGACTGCTGATTTCCAAAGTTCAGGGAAGGAAAAGAAGGCCAAGGATATGTTTATTACATGTGTGACTGGCACTAAGAGCAAGTCCAACTAAGTCTGCCCTGTACGAGTGTTGGATACTTTTCAGACAGTGGTTTATCTGAGTAAGGGAGATTGGTTGAAATGGCAATTCTGGGGTGAAATCAATCATTCTTGAGGTTGCTTGCTTATCTGGTAAGAATCCAGAGTGGGGTGAAAGTCTTATTTAGTTTGAGAAATATTTAGCAAATACCTCATCTACTCTTGAGGATAATGTGGACTGATTGCTGTCACAAATAAGAGATTTAACAGGATTAAAATAAATTCTTCCTCCTTGTTTTCTTGATTTATCTGTTTAAAACATGAGGTGTCTAAGGTGGAAAGGCTGTCTTTGTTTAATAGAGTAGCTCTGTTTTCTTTAGTGAGTCAATTAAATTTACTCCTAACCTTGCAGTAGTCTGTCTAATCAGTGTGGTTATTTAGAGCTTTATAGGTTTTCCAAGTTTCCTCCCATACTACAAATGGCTTTAACTTTAGGGATAAACATGGGAACAGGCTAAGCTCTTGCAGTTTTGGTAATGTTGGAAAAGTTCATATCCTGTAAGGGGCAGTAGAATATTCAACAGCTATTGTCATACTACAACACAGTACATCTCCACAGTTACAGAAAACCAACATAGTTGTACATTTGGTCAAAATCGTAAGTAACTGGATGCAGAATCAGAATTGCCTAGACATGGTAAGGCCTTGCTGTCTGTAATTATGGCGGCTGCCAAAAAAGCAATTACTAGAAAATGGAAATCAATGTCTAAACCAACTATACTAGAATTAGTGAATATAGTAACAGAGATAAAACAACTGGAATTGAGATCTTTAGAAAAAGGTAGGAGCAAACTACATAGGAAAAAATGGGAATTGTGGGAACAATACATACAGGGGAGGAATGAAGTTTAAAAGAAGGCATGGCTTAAATGAACTATGTAATGTTTGACTGAAAACAATTGGGTAGATTATAAGTGATATATAATGTTTGCAACTGGGAGTGTGTCATTACGGTTTGTGATGCAAAATGCTTGCGGCTATGATTGTGTTGGTGTGGTTTCTTTTCATTTATATAAATGTATAATTGCTTATGTCGTAAGTGATGGTTTAATAAAGATGTTTCTTGTTTAAAAAAAGGGCAGGAATTGAATAATTTATTTAATGTTGCTTAGGTTATATGATATATAGCAATATTATGTGAAGTATAATGTTTATTAATTTTAACTTGTTAATACAGCTTGATTACTTTTATATAAATGAGATGTGCCTATGTCACAAGAGATAATTCAATAAAGGTATTTAAAAAGTAGTAAATAACTGGTTATATTTATACATATAGTAGCTGACAGATATGTCAGGTAGCCATAATCTCTGTGGAGGTATTGAATACAATCCTGGATCTACTTCTCAGCTGTTTTCCAGTTCCCATCAATCCCAAATAGCTCTCTGTCAAAGGAAAAAACTTCAAAGACCAATACACGTAAGGTTCAGATAAGGCACATTTAATAAGTTGCTGCAAGGAGACAAAAACATGCAAATACAGGATTTTGCCTAACTACTAACAGAAAGTATGCTATTCTTATACTGTTCTACAAGGCATTGCCTTCTGTGGTTGAAGTAATCAAACACAACTTTCAGTATTGTTCTACAGCAGATGTTACTCAGATTTTTTGCTGACATGACTGGATTTATGAAAAACATTTTGAGAAAAACAACCTGGCCTTGGTGGGCTCTAGCCCATTACAAGCTTTTATTGTGTAGCTCTAATACATGTGTTACATTTCAAGGTATTTTTCTAGCTCAGACATAAGCAAGTGCTGATTGCAGTTCATATTTTCAAGCAGTCTTTGTTCTGGTTATCTATAGCTCCTGCAGCTGTATATTTTCTCACAGCACAAGCGGAACTCCTTGTCTAGGTCTCATACATCTATTCATTATTTTCCTGACACAAGCAGAAATTATCTGCTTTCCTGTAAATTTCCAAAGCATAAGCAAAGATTATAGCTGCTCATATTTCATGACAACACAAGGTTAGAAAGCTTCTGCAATTCATACAGATTTTATGCAGTGTGAAATAGAATAAATGTGTTAACCCTTTTCAAGCCTTAAATGCACTAAGCATATTACTAATACATACACTAATACATATTTTTCTGACATTTCCCCCCTTTTAATACTTTTATTCTACTTTCAAAATAAGCATAACAAGTTTTTTCTTCTCCTAACCTCTTCCCACTTAGGATTTGCAGTTAAGAGAGTCATTCAATTTAAACTTATGAAAGCATTTTCAATCTTTTAACAGTTCTTCAAACTCAGTACTTTGATATAGGGGTTCAGAAACTGACATGTCCATAAAGTCTTTAATCAGTCTTTTCATGCAGGGGATGCCACAGCAAACACATACTCCCAGTAGGACCATTCCTACACAAATAGCAATCAGAATGTTTATTAGGATAGTACCCCACCCCCCAAACCATTTCTGGAAAAAGTCCATCAGTGGGTTTGGTCCTGGTTTAGTCATGTCTGACACTTGCTGAATTACCTCAAGGTGATTGTCTATCTCGTGTTTATGGTCAGGAATATACGAACAGCACTCCTCCTGGATTAAAGTGCAAGTACCACCTCTCGCCGCTAGGGTGAAGTCGAGAGCCATGCGGTTTTGAAGCACTACAGTTCTCATGGCATTCAGTTCATCAGTCACCAATTCGAGAGTGGAAAAAGTTGCATTACTCATTACTTTGAGAAGTTTAGACAGTTTTCTCAGCTCCCAGATCGATTTTGTTGCTCCATATGCTGGTAATATGCCTGCCCACGATATAACAGTATCACTCAAGTACATGTGTGTCAGTCCCTCGCCTATAGAATGATGGTTTTTCCAGTGCGCATCGATTTGCCCCACTGGATTTACAGGTTTCTTGATGGGTTTCTTGTCGACCTCTCAGACATTCCAAATATTTCCTCGAGGCAAAACTGCAGTGTGTCGTATGGCCGGAACCAGGTAGTCCAAAAAAACAACTGCCAGACCAATTCTCAGGTAACCACTTGTATGCCTTTTTGCCACATACAAAATAACAATCCTCTACTTTAGTAGTAACTTTACTATGAATATACACTTGTCCTGCATGAAACATTTTTCTATCAATTATAGACAGTTGTTTATAGAGAACAGAACTATGTTTTACTTCATCAATTGTTTTTTGCATCAATTCAAGGAATGAATCATAGTTTGTATTACAATAAGAACCTGCATTGTTAGCTTTAGTGTAACATTTATAAGGAACAGTCACATTGCAATTGCTCCAACCCACCTGAACAGTATCATTTTTATAAAAACACACAGTTCCCTTTTGTGGAATAGACAAGTGCAATGCTATTTTATCCTGTGATGTAACGGTTGAGGTATCATAAATCAAGTTTTCTCAGGTCCCATTGATCCCTAGGGGGACTACAGTCATTAATAACCCCCCGTATGCTGTCGGCAAAGCCGTGCAAATCCAGCAATTTGAAACATTGAAAGTCTCAGCATACACATATTTAATTGCCTGGTAAGTGTTGAAGTTTGGGTGCCAGTCTATGAGTAACGCTTCACGTTTATTCAGTTCAGTTTGTGTGGCTGAAAAAAGGAATGGCCACAACAAAAAGATTATTGTCACTAGTACAGTTAACAGGATGATTATGCAATACTTCTGAGGAAATGGTTGTTCTGCATTCCTGTTTTTTCTGGATTCTATCATTTTTGCTCTTGACATGTGACAAGATTTTTGTCCAGTTCAAAGTTCTTAACTAGTTTGCAGTGCATCAGGTGGATCCATGAGGCATGCTCTGCGATCTTGACTGCAGTGGGTGTCGACAGAAGCACTTGATATGGACCTTCCCACTTTGGTGATGTCTAATTCTTTTTCTTTATTGTCTTCACCCAAACCCAGGTTCCTGGATCCACTGCCACTTCTGATGGTCTGGTTTGTTCTTTATCTGAAACAGAATTTGACTGCAACAGATGTTTAGAATTCAACAAATTTCTCATATACTCTGCCTGTGTACAGTCGGCTTCCTGGTCTGCGGGCATGAGAAGTTTCCACTGAGGTATATAATAAGCCCTTCCAAATAGTTTCTCAAAAGGAGTCAATTCTTTTGCATTTGGAACAGTTCTCATGCTCAACAGTGCCAGGGGCAGACAGTACACCCAATTTCTCTTTGTTTCCTCTATTAACTTTCTTAGCTTACTCTTTAAAATCCCATTATGCCTCTCAACTAACCCTGCAGATTGCGGATGATATGCACAATGATTCTTTAAAGAAATACCAAAATGCTTACTTAGCTGTTGTATGGTTTGGTTTACAAAGTGTGTACCGTTGTCACTATAGATCCTTTCCGGAATGCCGAATCTAGGGATGAATTCTTTAACGAGGATTTTTGCTACGGTAGCCACATCTAGATTTTTAGTCGGAAAGGCTTCCACCAATCTGGAAAACATATCTATAATGACAAGACAATACTTCTTATTTTCACATTTGTTCAATTCTATGAAATCCATACAGATAGTATGAAACGGATACGGTGGTGTAGGGAAACTCCCCCCTTGTGCATGATGTTTGTTACAAACGTGGCACATTAAACAAAATTTTTTAGAATAGTTTAAGAATCCATATGTCGAGAACACTCGGTTCACCAGCTGTACCATCCCCCCTGTTGAGACATGGCATTGCCCATGGCTCAACAAAGCTGCATATCTAAACAAATTAGATGGTAATATTGGTTTCCCTTCTTTAGAGATGTACAGCCCCTTTTCGAGAATTGCTCCTCGTCTTGCCCATCTTTGTTTTTCAGCCTGCGTAGTAAGTGTCTGCATTGTTTTTAACATTTCTAAGTCTAAAATCTCAGAGGGTTGTAATTCCTCATTCAAAAATACTTCTGAAGCTGCCTGTTTTGCAGCTGTATCAGCTCTTGCATTACCTTTTGAAATCCTATCCTGTTGCTTGGTATGAGGTGTGCATTTACAAATAGCTACTTTCTGAGGTAACTGAATAGATTCTAAAAGATCTAAAATAAACTGTGCATGATTGATTGGTTTGCCAGTAGATGTTATCATTCCTCGATTTTTCCACTGTTGCGCAAAAACATGTGCAGTAGAAAAAGCGTACTGGCTATCAGTAAAAATGTTCACACATTTACCCTTTGCTAAGATACATGCCCGTGTCAAGGCAATCAATTCTGCTGCCTGTGCAGATAAATTGTGTGGTAAAAGTTTTGCTTCTATAATCTCAGTATCAGAGACTACTGCATATCCTACTAGGTTCTGTCCTGCAGGACCCCTTTTGCACGAGCCATCCACGTAGTATGTTACCTTGGCATCATCCAAGGGAACAACTATGAGATCTTTTCTAGGCAGTGTCTTTTGCTCAATCACCTGCAGGCAGCTGTGTGGTGTGCCATCTGCAGGGGTTGGGAGCAAGGTAGAAGGGTTCAAAGTCATGCATCGTTCAATTGTCATATGAGGTTGGCTCAACAATATAGTCATACAGGAAAGATGCCTAGCAGGGGAAAGATATGCTACCTTCTCTTGCAGTAAAATAATCGTGACTGCATGAGGCACTCTCAAAGTGAGAGGGTGGAATAAAACTACTGAGGCCAAAAGCTTGTACTGCCATTGCAGCTGCAACTACTGCTTGTACACAGTGGGGTAAAGACCATGCCACTGGGTCTAGTTGTGATGAATAATAAGCAATAGGGTGTTGCGTGTCCCCATGCTGCTGTGTTAACACTGATGTCATATATCCTTGCTTACAATCTACAGTTTGGAAAAAACGTTTATGATAGTTTGGTAATCCAAAAACCAATGAGGACACTATTAAATGTTTCATTTTGCAGAAAGCAGATTCTGCTTCTGGTGTCCATTGTAACAAATCCTGTGCTGCCATAGGCTTTCTATATATCAGGTTAGTCAGCGGCATAGATTCTAAGGCATAGTTTGGAATCCAGCTCCAACAAAAATTAGTCGTACCCAGGAAGGACATCATTTCCTTCTTAGTAGTGGGTTTTGGTGCTTGCAAAATCACTATTTTTCTGTCCTCATCTAATGTCCTACCCTCTTTGGATATTACATATCCTAGGTATTTAACTTGTTTTTTCCAAAGCTGCAGTTTATTTTTGTTTACTTTATGTCCTTCAGTGGCTAAAAATTGTAATAGCGCTATGGTATCTTCTTTGCAATCTTGCTGGGTGGGGGCCGCCAGCAGGATATCATCAACATAAAGTAAAATCTGACTGCCTCTTGGTGGGGTAAATCCCGCCAAATTGCTTGCCATTTCTTGTGAGAATATCATTGGCCTTTCACGATATCCCTGTGGTAGTCACGTATATGTATACCTTTTCCCCTGAAATGTGAATGCAAACCAAGATTGGCTGTCAGGGTATATCGGTATCGAAAAGAATGCATTGCTGATATCCACCACAGAAAAATATTTCTGTTGAAGTTTTAAATCATTTAACAGGGTGTGTGGGTCTGGCACTGTAGGTGCCCTTGGTATTACTGCGTCATTTACAGCTTGTAAATCTTGGACCATACACCATTCTCCATTCGCTTTCTTAACAGGAAATAAGGGTGTGTTACATGGTGAATCAGGAGATTCCACCAGCACCCCTTCCTTAAGTAAAGCTGCTATAATAGGTTTGATTCCTACCTCTGCATCTTTTCTTAAGGGATACTGTCTTTTCTGTGGTCTAAATGCTGACTTTGGCGTGATAGTAACTGGTCCCGCTGTACGAATAAGTCCTACATCTGACTTTCCTGTTGACCAAAGAGTTTCTGGTATATTCTGTAAGGCATTCTATTCCTCCTTTAGTAGGAGTGCTAATCAGCTGTTCTTGCTAGACTGCAAGTGCACGGCTGGGTGGGTCTGAGTTATCCAATTCAACTTCTGCATTTGTATTCCTTGTTCTGACAGTTCTAACTCTGTCTGCTTTTCCCATCTCGTGACTTTTTCTCCTAAGTCTACCCATTTTACATTCTTGTCCTTAGTTAAGCTAACGTGGTAATTGATTAGATTTATAGAGTGCAAAGAACTCCTGGGGCAATGAACAGCTGGCTACACTGTTGCCTTCCATGTCCCAGTACAGATTACGTAATATCAATCTGTTTGCACTATTTCTAAACAATTCTTGCTCATATTCCTTATTAGGTCCTGGTGTGTTACAATAATACAGAGTACAGTGCAACAAATGTTGTTTATCAATGTCAAGGGAGGGGAACTTGCTGATGGCTACGTTCATCAACTCTTCGGTCACTGCCCCTGGACCAGTCGTAACCAAGTCCTGGCTGTACCAATAGAACATTTCACCCTCCGATTGCACTGCAAAGGTATCAATTTGTTGCTGTGCTTCCATACCCTGCATAGTTGGAACTACTGCTATACCAAATAGCTGCATAAGGTCTCTGCCCAAGAGGTTTACTCGGCATTTTGCGGAAACAACAATTTTGCTTCTCTGGGTCAATCCTGAAACAATATTATGGGAGAGGGGCTCCCGATACAGCTGTCCATTAGCTGCTTTCACTAGTATGTAATCAGGTGACTCTGAATTCTCTTGCAGTTTGGAGGGATGTATCAGGGTCTGTGATGCCCCTGAGTCACACAAGAATTTGACTTCCCTCCCTCCCTTCCACCAAGAGTGCAACTTCTGGTTTTGTGTCTGCTAAATAGAGCTCTAAGCTCAATAAAGCTAAATCCAATATTTCATTTTTTTCACTATCCTTAACTTCCTGCACTTCCTCTATTACTTCTATCACATTCTCATTTGTCCTTTCACCGCTATCCCCTTCTAGTGATTCTTGACTATCATATAGTCAGTCCTTACCCTCCTTGTCTTCCGTGGTTGCCTTCTTGTTTTTCTTGCAATCCCTTGCCAAGTGTCCCTTTTTACCTCATTTAAAACATTCACCCCTTTTCTTTCACTCTTCAAAATCCTCTGATCGCTGATCAGATTGTTTGTTTTCCTGTGCATTTCTCTTGCCCTTTTTCCCGGACTGTACTACATAAACTTCTGCTCCATCTTCTACAGAAAATACTTGGGCTTTCTTTTTCTTTTTGCTATTAAAATGCCTTTCGGCATGCCTAGCATATTCAAGTAATGACTGTAGCCTGCTTGTACGATGATCTACCATGTGCTTTGTAATAAAACTGCTTATGGGTGCAATGCTGCCTTTCAAAAATGCATTCTTTAACTGCTGCTCATATGGGGAATCTTGTGTCTGATCTTCAGGAACCTGCATTCCACAATGGTTATTAAAACATTCTAACAGTCTGGCATAATATCTGTCAATAGTTTCACCTTCTTGTTGGATGCATTGATTAATGCAAGTCCAGTCCGCCCTAGGCTTCCATTTCTCAGCGATTCGGTCTGTAAGACCTTTCACTCTGTTGTCTAACTCTGCGCTGCTATGTGGGAGGGGTCTGAGCGCAGCGTCAAGGGGATTCCAGTTGCCACTAATCATGTGCCAATCTGGTCCCACAATTTGTCTGACTAATTTTTCTACCTCTTCTCTGTTTAAATTATAACTTAGCCTCATTCCTTGTAAATCTTCTAAGAACTTTCTGAAATTAACTTTTGGATGTGGAATTCCCTCAGTGGCTTTCCGGATATCTTCCGGAGTCCAGGGTCTATACACTAGAATAGTTGGGTCCTGACCTTCTTGCCCTGCCTGAGGATTAGGTACTTCTATAAGTGGGCATATTTCTTCTTCACTCATAGATCGTGAATTCCTACCCATTTGATATAATTCAATGTCCCCTTTTGAGTTACCTGCCTGTGTTCGAGACCTGGTCTCGATGGGATCTCTAATAAATGGTTTTGCTTTCATAATGTCTCTATTTTCAGTGACAGCAGGATATTGTGGGGGTGGACTAACCTGTTCACGTGCTTCATATTCTGGTAAAGGAGGCGGAGGGGCCGATGCTATTACTAAGTTATTGTCCTTATCTAAAAACATTGCTTTTGATTTATTATTCTTTTGTTCCCTACAGTTTACCTCCTCAATCCACCTGTGTGCCTGAGGAATTCCTAATTGATTCTGCTTCTTTACCCGACCTTTAGAATCGGTTTTAAGCTGTTTGACAAGTTTGATAAGCGAGGATTTTTCTAATTTACCATCAAATTCATACTTATTAACCCACTTTGAGTAGTATTTAATATTATCAGCATGCTGTGACTGTATGTATTTTGCGTCTTTGGTTAACGGCGGATTTTGGGGTCTTTTTGTGCAATTATTACCCATTTTATTCTACCCTTTTTAATCGTTACGTAACTCCTTATTTTTAACGTGGTACCACAGATTTTGTTATAGTCTCTTCAGAATGACTGCCTACCTACTCTGTTTCGCTGATCTATGACAAGACAGTAATCTTTTCTGTCCCTGACTTGTAAAAATACAGTCCTGACAAAACAATACAATTGATCACCTGGTTCGTGAAAAACCCGTCCTTCGGTTGCAGATCAGAAAGTGGCTGGCCTCTTTTGTACAAAAATTCAGTTGGAGGGCTTTTCAAAATAAGAAGAACCGATATGGTTTCTTCCCCATATGGTTTCAAGCCACCTGGCCTGTCTGATCCGAGGCGAAGTGAGGGTTTCCGGTCCGAAGGACCAATCTGTCAAAGGAAAAAACTTCAAAGACCAGTACACATAAGGTTCAGATAAGGCACATTTAATAAGTTGCTGCAAGGAGACAAAAACATGCAAATACAGGATTTTTCCTAACTACTAACAGAAAGTATGCTATTCGTATACTGTTCTACAAGGCATTGCCTTCTGTGGTTGACGTAATCAAACACAACTTTCAGTATTGGTCTACAGCAGATGTTACTCAGATTTTCTGCTGACATGACTGGATTTATGAAAAACATTTTGAGAAAAACAACCTGGCCTTGGTGGGCTCTAGCCCGTTACAAGCTTCTATTGTGTAGTTCTAATACATGTGTTGCATTTCAAGGTACTTTTCTAGCTCAGACATAAGCAAGTGCTGATTGCAGTTCATATTTTCAAGCAGTCTTTGTTCTGGTTATCTATAGCTTCTGCAGCTGTATATTTTTTTCACAGCACAAGCGGAACTCATTGTCTAGGTCTCATACATCTATTCATTATTTTCCTGATACAAGCAGAAATTATCTGCTTTCCTGTAAATTTCCAAAGCATAAGCAAAGATTATAGCTGCGCATATTTCATGACAATACAAGGTTAGAAAGCTTCTGCAATTCGTATAGATTTTATGCAGTGTAAAATAGAATAAATGTGTTAACCCTTTTCAAGCCTTAAATGCACTAAGCATATTACTAATACATACACTAATACATATTTTTCTGACACTCTCTCTCTCTTTCTCTCTTACCCAATAAATATTGTATGTATTAATAATAAATGGCCAAATCTAGAACACTGGCTTAATCATTATAAACCCAAAATAATGGCAATTCCTAACTCATGGCTAAAAGACAATTCTTAGATCTTCCCAAATATATCCAACATAAACCACTACATCTGTGACAAAAGACCAAACAGGTACATAGGAAGGAGAACTATCACTTTCTTACATGAGTCCACAGATTTCTTAACTACTTTGACTGCTATCAGTAAACCAAAAGACAATAAAAGTCTTTACTGTATAGTCATTCAAGCAACCCTTAATGGTCTTGCAAAGTTCTACATTACTGTTTATATTCCTGCACAATCCAACTTAACTATCACACAGAATACTATTCTAGGCATTTTAAACACAACAAAATATCACAGCTCATTATCATTGGAATCTTGAAATTTAACTTTGCTGTTAGAAATAAAACAAAGTTTAATCATTTTTTATTCCTAAAACCTTATTCAAATAGCTACTTCAAGGACACAGCCTTGTAAGTCATCCTCTAAATCCTGTTTAAATGATCTACTTAGCAAATACATCACAGAGTAACTGAATGGTCTATAAATACTCCCATAATCTCTTGGTGACCCCTATCCATTATTCTTCTATCAGCTTTTCAAAACCCTTAATCTCTTACTCAGCCATACACAAACAAGGATAATGCCTGGAAGCCCCTTCAATATAATCGCACAGGAACTTTAGTTAATTCACTGGTCCACTCTTTACTTATGCACAGACTCCATCACTGCTATTTCTACTTTATACAATAGTATCTCCCCTATTCAGGCCAGACTATGACTATTTCCATTAAACAATTAAAAAAAACATAATGCCTCTGGATAATCCCAAGACTCAGGGAAATGATTAAGGAAAGAGAAATAGCATGGGAAATATGGAAAACCATCTAAAGTACTGTATATGATGGCATACATCAACTATCAATAACTAAGAAAAAAATATGCCTTAAGGCAAATGAATCTAAAGTTATCTACTTCAGGTCTATTCAATAGGCACAGGTTAGTCACCTGAGAAAATTCTGGGTAATTATTAAACAACTAAGCATATCTAAGATCTTCCCTAAACAAAACAACCATTCCATCCCTCTCTGCCATGACTTTCTTGATCTTATTCAGAAATCTGTATTTTTCTACCACCTCAGGTTTTTACAAAATTTAGAAATCATACCTCACCAGATCCTGAAACTTCTATCAAACACTGAAAAAATAAACACATTCTATTTTAAACCTGTTTCTTCAAAAAAAGTACCAGAACTGCTCAAGAACATGCAGTACAACTATAAACTATTTCCATCTCTGTAGCGATCCTTTTCATGACACATTTCCTCCACCCTAAGTAAGCTTTTAGCATTTATTTTCAATCTGTTTCTAATTATATCCACATTCCCACATAGCTTCAAACACTTCCTTATAGTCTCCTCCCAAAGGTCAAAATGGTGCATAACCCCTCTTCTCCAAATGATTACTAACAAAATAACTAAACTATTCAAAAAACTCCTTTACCAACAAATTATTGAGCAAATATAAACTTACTATATCCTCACAGACCAACAACATGGATTCAGATTTAAATATAGTACTATTACTGCCATCTACTTTCTACTTGATAATATCTTCACAAGCATGGGAAAGGGGCTTCTAACTGTAGCTCTCTTCTTAGATTTAAAATAGACATCTGATGATATCAACCATAACCTACTTCTAGATTTAAAATAGACATCTGATGATATCAACCATAACCTACTTCTTAAAAGAAACTTGCTTCCTGCACTTTCTCAGAAAATGTCAGTTTGTGGTTTAAAAACTATTTTTCAAAAACAGAATATATATTGCTAACTCCAGTTTAGATAATTCCTGTTCAGGTACACTCTACAAAGGTGTGTCTCAAGTCTCTGTATTAGGACCTCATCTTTTTTCTCTTTTCATTAATCATCTCCTCCAGTGATCTTCAAACTAACTTACTTCTGTATCCGTATGACATAGTACTGATTTCTACCCACAGACAAGCTTCTACAATAACATCTGACTTCTTAACTCTATAGAATTTACTTTCTGAAAAACAAATTAGCAATTAGTGTTAAAGAATTCACTATTATGTTATTATGTTATTTGCCACCTCAAGAAACATAATGCATCCACTCATCATTGCTCTATCAAAGATTCCACAGGAGATGTAGTTCCACTGCTAAGGAACAATGATACTCAGACATCTTAATTGCTCACTCTCTAACACTTCAGCCTCATACTGAAAACCAGTCTCTAAAAGTACCTCAACAGTTGAATATCATATATACATATTCTACTCTTCTTTCACAGGAAGCTAGGAAAGTTATTCCTTAAATGTTCTTACTCCTAAATTGGAATACTGTCTCCTAATCTTTGCTTTCAACTTCGTCTGTAAAACAGAGTTCTTAGATTTTTTCAGAGTTTAATGTAATAAACACCATTTCATCAAAATACACAAATTTAACAGTCTCTTAAGAGAATACTTCATTCCTATATAACACCTAATATAAAAAGTCCTACTTGAATTCTACTGTCCATCTCTAAACAAGTCTTTTGATTTGTTCCTTAGAAATCAGAATACCTTACTCCTATACAGAATTCGCTAATAATAAATTCTGTAGATGGAAATGCATTTTCCAAATCTTGTCTACCATCCTGGAATTCCTTTTCTGATAAATTAAGTTAAATTAACATTTTCCCTAATTCTTTTCAAACAAATTAAAAATTCCTGTAGTAACAATCTGAATGTATTGCCTTAGAGATGAAAGATGACCCTATGCCCATGAGTTATATCATACAATAAGTTTCTTGTTGCATCCAACTCTTTGTATTTATAACAAAAATGAACATATGCATTCTAAATGTCAATATAACCAACCCTGATGCCTATTACACACACACACACACACACACACACACACACACATATATATATATATATATATATATATATATATATATATATATATATATATATGTATTTCACACTACTCTAGACTCTAGACATTAATTGTTCACTTATGTTTGCAAACATATACTGTATTCTGCTGTATCTACCTCTAGCCAAGGACAAAGCTAAAAAGATTCCTTGGACTAGTTCATTCATCAGGCGATTAAATTTCAATAAAATACAAAAAAAAACTTTTTTGCTAAAAATGTACTAGTATTAACACAACACTAAATATTGGTAAGTATAATACAGATGGAGAGATTCCTAATGGACACTGTGTGAGATGCCATTTTAACAGTGGGCTTGCTGATAAAGGATTTAGCTTAGACATTTTTTTTAAGCTGTGCCAGACTTTAGACAGTAGATCTTATAACAAACCTCTGCCACAATGATCCCTGTGAAAACATTTTACAAGATACCTGTATTATAATTCGTTTGAAAAGGAACAATGCCTTTTACTATGCATTGTTTTGAAAAATGGCCATTAAACACAACTGTTTGATTGGCTGAACATATTTTTAACAATGGCAAACTACAGTTATTACCACATGAAACTGAACATCCTGCCATGAAGACATTGTTTGGTGACAAATTCATGAAATTATATCCTTTCTGGACCAAAATCTCTCCATTAAAAAAGCGACAGAAATGATTTAATACCAGAATGTTAGAGACATGAACTGCGAGGCAAAATACTTGTTGGCGTGTGTGCGTGTGTGTGTGTGTGTGTGTGTGTGTGTGTGTGTGTGTGTGTGTGTGTGTGTGTGTGTGTGTGTGTGTGTGTGTGTGTGTGTGTGTGTGTGTGTGTGTGTGTGTGTGTGTGTGTGTGTGTGTGTGTGTGTGTGTGTGTGTGTGTGTGTGTGTGTGTGTGTGTGTGTGTGTGTGTGTGTGTGTGTGTGTGTGTGTGTGTGTGGAGATATCCCCTGACTGAAAATAGGGCCATTATCCAATGGAGTTATTCAAAAAAATTAAGAAATATATTTTTAAAAAGTGACTGGAGTATAATACGAATAGTCACCACATGATCATGGAAGAAGCAGGATTTACCGACTCCTGGTGAAATTTACCCATTAGGATTCACCCTGGGGTAAATAGCACTGGTCATGGGTAAATCCTGTATTAACCATCCCACAGTTGGGCAGTGATTAGCATAACAGGTTAGAAGATTCTTCAGGGCAGGTAGATAGTTTGCAGTAAACTACCCATGAACAGTGGTTGGTACGACCCAATGAACATACAGAAACAATGAAGTCAAGTTCAGGGTCTGATAAGTTAGATAACACCACTAATGAAAAACCACTAAGTCATAATAAAATAGTGCTAAACAGTCACATACCTGTATCGATAAGGACCAGGACCCCTTACCATTTCTCACATCAGGTCACTGACTGCAGAAAGGTAGAACCATTTAACGGGTTGGTGAATGATGTCATCAAGCTTCAGCCACAATTTCATAATTCCTGTAGTCTAAGGGTTGTAAGTTTTTAGCCAGCTTTCTAAGTAGATAAATTTATTTAAAATGTTGCATGCACTGCAGAAAGTAAACTGATTAATAAAGGGGCACCAGGAAGGCTGGGATTCAGCTCATTGTCATCAGAGAGTAGTAAAAATGATAGGGTGATCAACAAATGTGCTGCCTTTGTGAAGACCTCTTCTGGTAATGTTTAGAGTACTAACGGTGATAGATGACCATCAGCAAAGTGGATTAGTCAGGGTAAGGGGCAGGACATGTAGTACTGCAAGGAGAATACACGATGAGCAATGATTTCAACCTTTCGAAGTGGTGATGAATAAGTAGTGGGGTATCCTGTCTGGTAAGTAGAAAAGAACTGTCAAGCTAGTAAAGGTGCAAGTCCCTGGAGTTATCACATTGTTGAGATACTGGAGGTTGACAGGAAGCATTGCTACATGTATGGCTATAAGAGAGGAGTTCATCTTGGATGTGGGTTATCTTGTGGGTGTGACAGACACTGTGTGGTGCTGCTCTGGGAGAAAGGTCACCAATGAGGAGCTCTAAGGTTAAAGTGTGGATATTGCATACTTGTTAGGTAGCTGACACTCCCTTGCCTTTGTAAGGGAAGTGCAGGTCTGCATTGTGGCGTACAATGCTACTTGTTATACCAGTATTCTTATTTCATAACACATTAAGCAACACACATCACAGTATCAGTAAATATTCAGCTCAACACTGGAACAGAGCTACAGCATTAAAACTGTGTAAGATCCACACTATCAATCATTAAAGTAAGGTTCAATATCTAGTACAAACATCCCTCCAGTCATAAACTGTGGTGAATAGAAAGTTAATGACTGCAATGGCCAAAAAGGTTGCAATATTGTACAGAAATGAGTGGGTTTAGATTACATTTAGGACACATATGGATATGTTGGTGTGGCCACATTTTAATACATTTAAAATGCAACACCTTACCCTTAGCAAAACATCACTGCAGCTAACATTCACATGTATAATAATGTTAGTTTTAACACAACAGCAACTACAGAGCATCCTTAATATGGCAAAGAGACATTCAGATTATATGGATTCATGTATGTCCATGTCGTGTTGTGCAAATATTTCCCAGCAATCTGCCAGTGCAGGTTCCAAGCACAAACTGGTAGATGATTGAAGTACACCATCCAACTAATATACAAGCCAGATATTCAATGAACACACACACACACACACACACACACACACACACACACACACACACACACACACACACACACACACACACACACAGAAATTCCCAATGACCAATAGTTGTAATGTAGCTAGGTGATGATTGGACCAACAGACCTGAACATGGCCCCTGAAAGGGGCCATCTTTATTGACTTCATAAAAGGCATTGATCTAATTGACCATAAATTACTATTTCACAAATTAACTGAAATAAGCATTAGTGACAATGCAAAACCTTGGTTTGTAGATGTCCTCACCAACATTTCATCCTAACATATACAGTTGCACACATTTATCATCTGTAGAACTAAAACAACTTTCACATTGATAATAAAGAGCTTATCTCACTGTTCACGTGTTTCTTCTTAGTCATTAGCTGAATAAACAGCTGGATGGTGCCACACTAATAACAGGTGTCAATCTCAGGACAGCAGAGCCAGAAAACTACAAATGTGAGCCATCCATTTCACAGGCACGATACAACACTCCACTGCTGATTTAAGACCAAACTACTGGTGTCTTAAGAAATTAGAATGTGCATTTAGACTGTATTAGGCGTACTGCGGTGGTGGTGCTGCGGTAGCGTTGTCAGCTCACAGTAAGATGGTGTCCTGTTGAAGGTTGTGCGTCAGAGCCGGCAACTCAGCATGTAAAAATCTACTGCCAATCATTAGCAGACCGGAGTTCTGCTGTGGTGACCCCCTAACCGGGAAATGCCGAAAGACACAACATTTAGATTGTATTAGGCAGCATAGATGAGCAATTCAGCAAGGTAGAAAAGTTTTGATGTCAACAAGGAGCCATGCCAGCAAAACCTAAGACTCACAAAAGCTGAATATGTAAAAGGTGAGTAGGTATAAGCCAGAACAGCACCTTTCAAGGAACTATACCCCCACTCTGGAAAAGCATCCCACTGGTTATTAACTTAACTACTGTTCTTATTAAATATTTAATGATATGAAAGGGAAAAGCATTAGGCAAGAGGGAATGTGAGATATAAAATAACCTAATACCAGTATACGAAAAGAAGTACATTCAATTCTGTAATTTGAAAGCATTTGTTAGCAGTATGTACTTATCAAAGATACATCACTAGGGCATGTTCCTGTAGATATTTGTATGGCACAATGTATTACCAAGATACATTACTAAAGGCTTAAGCACATCAGATAGCTTTAAACTACTGAGAGAGATGGAATGTGTGCAAAATGCTTGCAAAAATGCAGCACTTATTGGATGCCATCCTATCTAATATGCACAAAGGCATCCTGAAAGGGGCCATCTTTATTGACTTCATAAAAGGCATTGATCTAATTGACCATAAATTACTATTTCACAAATTAACTGAAATAAGCATTAGTGACAATGCAAAACCTTGGTTTGTAGATGTCCTCACCAAAGATCCTTCAAGGTGAAAGTAGTCACCACCACATCTGAAATAGGTCCTCTTTTAAAAGGAGTCCCCCAGGGTTCCACTTTAGCCCGAGTGCTCTTTTCCATATTTTTCAACAAACTCTCATTTGATCATCCTCAGATACCTCTAATTCTTTATACAGATGACATGCGTTTATATCATGTTATCGAAAGATGAAAATAGCGAACGCTATTTCATCGGCCCCAAAACATCTAAACATGAAAATATCGAACATTCAGAACGGCAAATTTTTTCCCATGGAAAAAATTTGCTGCTCCGAAACACATACACACAACGCAAGCAAACAGCAACCACACACATACACTTAAATTACTACATCTAACGCTACACTAAACTAAACATATGCTACTATCTACCCACTTACCTTAACCCAAACCCTAACCCTAAGGTCTGTCACTATCGTACACTCACCTAACCCGTGCCCTAACCCTAACTCACTTAAACCGCCCCTAACCCTAAAGTCTGTCACTATCGCACACACTCCTAACCCATGCCCTAACCCTAACTCACTTAACCCGACCCTAACCCTAACATACAATCGCACACTTACCTGAACCCAACCCGTAACTTTCCACCACAGCGTTAAGAATAGCGAAGCCACAGAAACGCCAACCGAATTCTTTCCCGAGGAAAGAATTCGCTGTTCTGCAGCTTCGCTATTCTTAGCATTCACTTAATAGTGTTCGATATCAGAACATTCAAAGTTTTAATACTTCGATGTTCTGATATAGACCTGATGACATGATCATCAACAGGTGAAACAAATCTGACTCTGTTATACAAACTCATCTCCAAGAAGACCTCCAGTCCCTCAACCAGTGAGATAGGCCCAAAATCTATGCTCAATCCCTCAAAAACAAAAACAATGCTATTTGAAAGCAACCCAAAAATAGCCAAAGCACCCAGCTTCCTTAATATTAATGATATTATCAATACCACCATATCAACTACTGGGTCCACTTTTAAATCCTGAAATACCAAAATCTCGAGTTTGGGATACCAAACTCAAAACATCGAGATTTCGGTATCTCAAAATTTAAAAGTGGACCAAAAAAAAAATCCACAGCTAAAATAATGTGTTTGCAGGGGGCAAGTTCCCCTGCACCCCCACACCCCCCTACTTAAATATACCAAATCTTAGATTGCGCTACAGTGAAGAGAACAGTAATGCTCCTGTTGCACTTACCATTCTCTTCACAGTAATGCAATCTCGGAGTTGGTATATTTAAGTAGGGGGGTGTGGGGGTGCAGGGGGCTTGCCCCCCTGCAAACACATTATTTTAGTTTAGTTTTTTTTTGTCCACTTTTAAGTTTCGAGATACGTAAATCTCAATGTTTTGAGTCCGGTATCTCAAAACTCAAGATTTTGGCATTTCGGGATTTAAAAGTGGACCTAAACTACTACAGACTTCAAATATCTTGACATTTGGCTAGACCAGTCTCTTACCTTTCAACTGCACATTTGAAACACACACAAAAATATCACCACACTACTGTTTTGGGTGAACAAGCTATTGCCTCTTATGTCCAAGCCAGCCAAACTAACATAGGCAAAGGCATACTCTTATCTTATCTCAAATATCAACTACCAATTATAGCTGTAGGTACAAAGGAACATGCCACCAACTTACAAACCATCTCCAATAAAATCTGCTGGCTCATTACTAACCCCCCAATAATGAAAATCACCACCTAATTCTAGCTAAAGCTAAATGGCTTCCCATACATTTGACAGCCAACCTCCTCCTAGGATTACTAATTCACAAAACACTTTCTCCTGCAACATTGTCCCCTCTCACTCATAAACTGTTCATGAAAACCCCCACATATAATCTCAGGGGTATCTCTCAAGTCTCAACCCCCTTTACTAACTCCCAAAAGTACATTCTGTTATACTAATCATGCATTCTTCATCCTAGTTCCTAAACTTGGGAATCTATTCTTCTCTCAGTCCAGATATTCAAAAGTACTTGGACTTCAGACAACATCTCAAGGAACACCTCTTCACCCAAGCAAAGTGCAGCTGCACTCACTCAAGTCACTTCACATGAACCCTAAAGCTCTCTCACACCCCTTTATCTCTATAATACCAGGTTTTAGGTGGAATATAAATACATGTCAGCATATTAGTCCTCCCTTGCCAGTATCCCCTTACTACCACAAATCTACCATTATTTTTTTTACTCTTCTATCACTATTGGAGCTCCTTTAGTAATTACTATAAGTACTTTCCTTTTCCTTTGTCCTTGATAGTCTGCTGAATATCCCTCCTGAAATCCTTTCAAATTCACATGCTCAGTTCTTTTCAAATGTCTTCTATAGCATTGGAATTTGCACTCTGCAGTTCTTTGTATAATTCAATACTCTTTCCTTTTTGTCTAAACCCACAATGCCATTAA
This sequence comes from Protopterus annectens, assembly GCF_019279795.1. Classification (NCBI taxonomy): domain Eukaryota; kingdom Metazoa; phylum Chordata; order Ceratodontiformes; family Protopteridae; genus Protopterus; species Protopterus annectens. The sequence goes on along the minus strand of NC_056728.1, from coordinate 1,128,530,591 downwards.
CATTCCATGATAATATACATAGTTTAGTCATTATGATAAGAAATTATTATTCCGAGCTATTATATATGACAACTTTTACATGCACCCACTAATGTTTGACCCATTGATCTTCTATACAGTTGCTTAATAATCATCACCATTTGAATCTATGTCACATTTTACAAGATTTTTTGTTTTAATGAAAACTTTCAAAAAAAAAAAAACACGCCAAGAACGCCCCCAGAACCTAGTAACTTAAAATAAACACACGTCTCTATTTACATCTTCAAATAATAAAATTCAAACCTTTTGATAAGAACAATTGTTCCAAATTCACAGCTGCACACAGAGGTATAACCTAACCTAAAATTAAGGTTATTTGTGCTAAGGCACATGTTACAGCCTGTGCTCCTACTTACACTAACTGCTGTCTGTTGTTGTCTTATCTTTATTCCCCTCTGAGATATGAAAAACAACTTGTATACTTTCAGAAAATGTGAACTTTTAGCCTTAAAAGTGCTCTGGCTTTTATTGCATACCACTCATTTTGCGTCTATGAAACCTAAAAAGAAAATGTATAGCTGGCCACAGCTTCAGAATTCTTAACTCACTCTAAACATTTTTTTGTTAAAGGAAAACTTTTCATAACATTCAGCATTCTCTTATCTAGTTGCTTTAATCCAGCCATTTGCCTAAGCAAAAGTAAGAAAAAGCATATCAACTTTATATATTATAATCTGTGCACGTTTACACCCCATTCCTCACCTCACCAACCCAAGATTACAGCATATTAACTTAGACATGCTTTTGTCCTACCTTTCTTCTCTTTTTACATTGTAATGCCTATATTTCTTAAAACTAAAAAAAAAAGAAAAGAAAAAAGACACTTGCTTACTTTAGTATATTTATCATGTACAACAATAACTGAAAATGCTTAACTATATAGCATGCAATTTATATCATACAATATTTTATACAAATATTAAGAATAAAAATTGTTTTACTTAGAATTACTTTTTTCCTTTCCTTTTAGTGTCCTTCAAAGCATTAATGATGTGTGAAGGTGTCCATATTTTACAATTTGATTCATGATTTGTAATCTCACATTTATTCAATAACTTCAGTATTTCTGATCTTCTTCCTGTTCATTTTCATCTCCCAACCCCCAGACTCTGGTTTAAGTCCAAGGAACACCCAATTGTCTAGTCAACTCCTGTACTTTTTTCTGTCTCTTGAGCATTTTCCTTTTTAACTTTAGAAAAGGTTTCACTATTGAAGTCTCTCTATGAGCTTTATCATCAGAAGAACTAGGAGTGTCCCATTCTGTTTAATGGCTCTCTTTTTGTTGGACAGACTTTTGTATTTCCTGCTTAGCATGTCCTGCATGAAAAAAAATGACTTTGATCCTCTAGGAAAAATATTCTGAAGACAGCTGGATACAACAGATTGAATCTCACAACTGCCTTTTAATATTCTCTGATTGCAAGGATAGATTTGCTTCTCTTCTGTAAGGTATACAGTGAATAATCATTTTCAAAAAACACTCTACTGTCTCCAATTTTAACACTTTATCCTTCTGCCACAGTTTGTCAGGATCAACTCTTTCTGCTTGTATGATTGCATCTTTACTAATACAGGTCTTGGCTGTTTTCTCATGTTCCAGTTTGGAGCATACATATGCTGTACCCTTTCAATGAACAAATCCTGCTGTGGAATACCAGTCCAGTTGCTTATTTGTGCTTTCATATAATTAATACAGTGTGTTCTCTCTAGTTTCTCTGGAACAGCAGAAAATCTCAGGTTTTCCCTTTGTGCTTTGTCTTCTAAATCTATCATTTTTTTAAACAGCTCTTCTTGAACAGTCTCATATTAAGCCAGCCTTTTCTTTATTTCAACCTCTAATTTTTGCAGTTTTATCAGTTCATCTACATAGCTGTTTCAAGATTCTCCCTTTTTTCTAGCCTTTTGTTATTTGAGTTGTTATATGCCCTCAAAGTTTCATTTCTCTCAGTCAAGTCTGAACACATTTGATTTGTCTTTTCTTCTAGATTTCTGGAAACCATGTCTTGCACCAAAGCTAGAGCTTGAACTGCTTTTTGCTGAACAGTCAGTGTTTTTTCTTCACCTTTTCTAGTTGATTTTCTTTCAGGCTAAGTATTTCTTTGTTGGCATCCAAGCAGTGTACTTACTAGCCAGAAATTGAATTACTGAATCTAGCAGAGCTACTGACCTTTATCTCTCAGTTCCTTTTCTTTTCTTTTTTTTTTTTTTTTTGCACATTGGGATAGCTGAAATTAAGCTGTTGATCAGTGTGTGGCCATCTTGGAAGTCAAAACAGCAAAATATTGTGCTGCAGATTCAGTCTAAGTTTCCATATATCTGTTTTTAAACAGAACAATGTGAAAATGCAGTCACAGTCTGTGGACAACAGATACACATGCTAGATCTCCTTTTGGTCAACTCTAATTCCTGAGTCATGAGGCCACATACCAACATAAATTGAATTTGTCTTCATATGGAATTTATTCTGCACCTATTCAGGGATGTACCTTATTGCTCTGATGGAAGGCACTGAAGTTTGTTAGTAATAACTTAATGTGATAAGTGAAAGCTTGCTAGTAATAACTCACAATAAATTTTAGGAACTATGACAAAATGTAGCATTATGGCAAATTCATAAATGCTACCATAAATTTTACACTGTGTACACTTTCTGAATTCAAGAACATCCCTACCATAATGCTTGTGCTGTCTATTTACTCAGAAAGGTTACACTAAGTGTACACACAGTCACACTTTTGGGTAAATTTGTCTTCTAAATCACACCCGAAATACTTAAAAAGGGAAAGAAAATGTTTCAGGCAGGATTTCAACAAGTTTATAAAATAGCATGAACCATATAAGTGTTAATGTTATAAAATAATTCAGTAAACATTCCTACATGCTATTGTTAAAATTATGTTTTTAATGGATTACCTTCTTTGAAAGATACATTTTGAGAAAGACAGCAAAACGGTTGCATAGTTTTTCTTTTCCTTTTTTTAAACATCATCATCATCATCAACCCCCTTTTTTCCTAGTTTTTATAAATGGATCAGAGTGTTGTGTGAATTGTTGCTCCCTCTCTTGATTCAGTGCCACTCTCCAATCTCTTTGAGAGTTATGTCTGGCTGTCACTTTTCTTGAGCAATCTATCCATTTCTTTGTTAAATTCCTTGTTTCCTCTTGCCTTCCTCCTGACTCTCCCAAATCCTCACCATCAAATCATATTCTGCTTTCCTGCACATGTGCCTGAGCCACCATAATCTGTTTTCTTTGACCTTCTCTGTAACTGCAGCTACTTTGACTTCTGCTCTCATGTCATCATTTCTTCATCTGTCCCGCAGTTTGCATCTTGCCACCCATCTCAAGCACTTCATCTCTATCACTTCTAACTTCCTCAGTCATTCTGCCTTAACTGCCCAGGTTTCTGTTCCATGCAGAAGTACCGGTCACATCACTGTTTTGTGCACCTTACTTTTTAGCCACTTTGGTGTTCTTTCATCCAGAAGCATAGCTGGTTCAAACAGCACCCTGGGCCGGTACTATAAACCATGGCCCATCTCCTCATGTCTCCAAGTGAAGTGCAAAGAAAAAAAAAAGGAATATAAAGACTTCACTGAAACAAGCCAATTGTAATGATCAGCTTATTACACTTAGATCTACACTCATGACTTTCCCATTAAACAGCAAAAAAAAATAACATAAAAAAAAAAATTTCCAGATGCACGACCCCCCCCCCCCCCCCCGCCCCAGCCATTCAGGTCCTGTTTCTGTTCCCTGTCCCAAATACTGTTTCAGCTTATTTTATTTTTAAAAAGTATTCTTTTAAACTGTAGCAAACTGTTTGCTACAAATGTAGCAAAGAGTTACTAGAGTTTAAACTCAGCCTGTAAGGATTGCTACTGTACTCATGTTTTAATTGAAAAAAACAAAGAAAGAAATTCTTCTTTTTAAACTGTAGCAAACAGTTGCTACAGTACCTGCATGGAATGCTATTGTGTTCAGGTTTTAGTAAAAAAAAACAAATAAAAATATTATAGTAAGCAGTTGCTACATTTTAGACTACACAGAGAGCACTACAGTACTCAGGTTTGACTGGAAATCCACTACTGGCTTTTAAAAGATGGTATTGCATTTAGGAGAGATCAGGATTGGCTGATCGCTCCTCTAAGACTTTGGTCCCATGGCAGTTTCCACTCATGCCCCACCCTAGCTACTCTACTGCTTTTGTCACTCACTACCCTGACAATTTCTGCTAGGTTGTGCAGCCCTTCTGACTGTAGCTTTGACATTCTTATGCAGATTTCCCTTCTCCTTAATCACCTCTCCTAGACAACTGTTAACCTGTTAATTTGTTCCACTACTTCCATTCTACTTCATTGTTCAGCTTTTTCTGATTTACCCCATTTACTGAATGACAACTGTCTTGTCTGTATTCAGTTTCATCCCATATGGTGTCAGTTTTGTATTTCATTCCTCCATCATCTGCTGAAGTTCTTGTTCAAAGTCTGCTTGTAATGCCACATCATACGCATACAGCAGCTTTGTTGATTTCTCCCCTGTGACCTGTATACTAATGTAGTCCATCACCAGTATGAACATCATTGAGCTCAGAGATGAACCCTGATTTGCACCCCTCCCAACTGGAGCCCCTCTTCGAGTTCAAACACTGTTTGTACTTGTGCCATTGGGTCCTTGCTCATAGCCTGCACTAATTCAACCATTGTTTCTGGGCTTTCAAACTGTTATAGGACTGACCAAATCAACTTTCCTGGAACCTTGTTATATGCTTTCTCTAAGCCTAAGAAAGCTCATTTGGACTTTTTTCTCTTCTATAGTTTCTTCTCCTCTGTCTGTCTCACTATAAACATTAGTTCAGTTGTAATGCATCCTGACCTGAATCCAAACTGATCATCTTTCTTTCTACTACTCTGCGTATACATTTATCAGTCACCCCCACCACTTTCATGCAGTGTAACAGAAGTTTTATACTACACACAGTAGCGAGTGTCCCCTTTGTTCTTGTACACTGGCACTAGGATGCTTATTCACCAGCCATCTGGAATATAGCTTTCTCTGTATACTGCTATGAGTACCCTCAGTAACCAATTCTCCCCTAACTCACCCAATGTCATGATCACATCTGCCATGACGCCAGCCGAGCCTTCTGCTTTTCCTGACCATTATTCTTAGTGCCGTTCATTTTTCTTCTTCTACGCTGGGCTCTTCCTCTTCACTGTTGGCTGAGAATAGGGCAGTACAGCTTCTATGGGATTTTATTTATTCAGAAACTACTAGAAGTGCTCCTTTCATCTGCCTTTGATATCCTGTGGACTGGTGAGTGGACTGTAGACTGTCTTCTTTACCTTGTAACCTGATAGAGTTTCTCTCTCCCATCTGCTGACGTACTTTCCTGAAGTTGGCAGACTGCCTTTGATTATGACTGCCCTCTTAGCCTGTGTGTTAGCCAACAAGTATTCCTTCTTAGCCTACTCTATCTTTTCTACTTTCACTTTACATTCATACATACATCCGAATCCTTCTTCAAGCACAGGCAATAATGCCCTTTTAACCTGCCAGTAACAGTTATTCCCATAATGTGTCCAGGTTGTTATTAAAAATATCTAAACTAGTGCTTGCTTTAATTTCATTTGATAGTCTATTCCATGCATCAGCAAACTCTCTCAGAGAACCAGTTTGTATACTTCATGTTATCATGGTACCCACCAAAACATTCCAACAATTTTCAGAGTGCTGTAGTTTAGCAAAATATTTGCAACCTGATTTTGCAATTTTTTTTGGATGGGGTACTAGCTATTGAAATAAAACTAGACTAACTGACATAAAACAGCACTGACAAATATATTACACTGTAGGGAAAGATGTACTTAACAGGCATGGTGCAGAAAATCATGATATCCTAACTGGAGAGCTACCATTCAAGGAGTGTTAGCTAGTCATATGCAATCTTCACAATCCCAACTCCCTGAACGCACAAGTCTCAGAATGTGTTTCCATGATTCTTTTTTTTTTGTGATATCACAACTGTGTGAGTCATTTTTTACCTTTACTGAATGTTAGAAAGTGCTTTGGAAAACTGAGAATTTGGGCTAGGCTCCTCAATGATCCCCTGGACCACAAGCTTAATAACTACCTATAAATGGAAGGTCTTGGGGTGCATTACTTCATGCGATGGCTTGCATGGTGGCTTACTCTCTACAGAAATGCTTATTCCTGATGTCACCCACATTTCCAGTAGTCATAGCCGGCCTTAGGCATAGGCCAGCTAGACATGTGGTGGGGGGCACCATGGAGCACTTTTGCCTAGGGTGCCAGTTGACCTAAGGCCGCTTCTGCCAGTAGTTGTATTGTTTAACAAGTTTGCCTCATTACATTTGCTTTTAATGAGTTATAATCCAAATTCTCATAAACAACCTTTGCTTAAATCTATTCATTCTAGTTGTACCCCTCTGAATGAAAGTTTGTCAGCAGAACATCAGAGGCATTTCACAGAAGATGAAACAGAACTCAGCTACAGCAGTAGGATCAAGTTTTTATTAAAAAAAAAAAAAAAAATAAAAAATAAACAATACTCTTTGTGATCTCACTAGAATGCATCAGTGCTTATACTGCATTTTATTCCATTGTAAGGCCATAAACAACTAAATGTATTTAAATCGTGTTCCACCCTCTCTGGACAAAGCAAGTTTTATGGCAATGTGATGGAAGAATTATTTCCTACCCATTGCCACTTTATTGGAACCCTCCATGAACTTGATTGCATTCTTTTGTGATTCCTTAGTTCTGGGCACAGCCGGCCTTAGGCATAGGCCAACTAGGCGGTCACCTAGGGCACCACTCTAGCAGGGGCACTTTTTCAGTAATTGTTTGATGTAGGTAGACTAGGATAGGGGCACCAGGTGGTGTGGTGGGGGGTGCCATGGAGCCCTTTTGCCTAGGGCACCAGTTGACCTAAGGCCGCTCCTGGTTCTGGGGACATAATTTCACAACAGCAAGCTCAGAGTTTGTATTCCTGATGTTTACTGATTTCTCTAGTAGTATGTCTATGTCTAGTCATTAGGCTTTTGAAGACTTTACCAGAATACATCTATATATTTCAGACCTTGTCCAGTTCTTATGTCATCTTTTCCTTTACTAGTCTGCTTCTGTTTGTTTAGAATCTGTGTAAAGCACTCCATTAGAACTAAGTATTTTTTAATGTAGCAGCATTTGTAAGTATGCAGAAAAGATCTATCAAAATATTAATTAATTTAATAGAACTTCTATACAACTCAGTTTTAATTCTGTAGTTATTAAAAATGTTATCCTTAATTCTTCTGACCACAGCCTTCTGGAGTTTAACATGCCTAAATATTTATTTATTTATTTATTGGCATTTGTTTACGGGGAAAGTCCACCGGGCCAAGAAGAGCCCATTTTCAGTAGAAGCCTGGGGAGAAAATCTCCACATGAAACACAACATAGAATACATAGTAAAACAAGGCATACATTTTAAATATATACAGGAGCAATGGAGGGAAAGATTACTGACAGAAGAACACTTGGAATATATACAACACTTGATACATACAATATAAAAACTAATACAATGTAATAGAACTATAGTTAACCCAAAAATAAGGAAGACAAAAGCTTATGTTCACACACTAGATGGTACACCTAATATACTAAAATAATATTATTCAACTAAAGCTGAATATAGTAATCTGAGTGAAAATAAGATGCAATGATTATAAAAGAAGAACTGAGATTAAGAGAAGGGAAGAAGTATGGAGGCTACAGAAATTATAGAATAAGAGAGGAAAAAATAAATAAATAAACAAGTATAATAATAAGAGATACATAAATAATAAATAAATAATAAGTATAATAATACATAATAAATAAATAAGGCCAGGAGTTTGCATTTGTTCTTGTAAGCTCTAGAAAATTAATTTAAATGTAGATTAATCACATGATTGATTTATTTAGTTAATTAATGCTGCACCAGGCTAATCCTATACTGTCTTCATCTTTCTAGATAGCGTTTCCTCCTTGCACTCTCCTCACTCACATGATATTTTATAACACTAGTATTTTTTGTTTTTAGAATTTTTTTTTTATTTTTGTATGCAACTCTCTTACTCTGTTATATTCATTTTAGGATGTTGTTTTTATATTGTAACTCTGGTACTCTGTAAATATTCTTACTTTTTGACATATTTTAACTCTATAAATTCGTTCTTTTTTCATTCTCACTTGTAATAATTTACCATATGTTTGTTATTTGTAATATTGGAGCTTTTCTTCTCGGGCCTCTGCTGAAAAAGGGCTGCTGCCCAGTTGGACTAACCTGGTTAACAAATGTCAAATAACTAAATAACACTATTAAAATTAACCTACAGCAGGCCTTCCTCCATGCTACTTCTCCTTTCCCTTTTTCAATTCTTATTCATACTCCACACACAAAATGCATCCTACCTACTTTATTTTACTCCTCCTTTTCCTTCCCCTCCAGCTGTAATATATTGATGCCTGTTCTTTCTGTAATTTTTCCCACTCTACTTTCCCTCCTTTTTCTTTCACAAATATATTTACTCTAACTCCTCTAGATCTGGACTATTTCCCCCTTACCTAATCTCTACACAATCTATCTGGCTATTACCTGAGAACCCCTTTCTACTACTTCTATATCTTGCCTGTTCTACATTGCACCTAATATCCCTGTAATGCTCTAATAATGCTATACAACTGTATATAAACGTGACTGATTTTTAAAATCGATCTTCTGTGAATCTACATTGTAATTGTAATTGTGAAATAATATCAATGCAATTTCATATCTATAGGATTATATCCTGCTTTTGCTACCATTTCTTAGTAAGCTTACTCTGTATTATGTTATCCTACCAGAAAAAGTATGGTAACTTTTTTGCACTTTTGTGTGTTTTGTCTTTTTTATAGTGATGTGTGAAGCTTTTCACAGTGGGCCTCTACTGAAAAGGGGTTTGGTTTTGCTGACCTAATCAGACTATCCCTGTAAACAAATGTAATTAATCCATTTATTTATTAATATCTGTGAAAATCACTTTGAAGAAAAGCTTATTTTGGATGAGGGCTGGGATTTGACAACATTTGGGAGATATGTTATTGGAAGCATATACATGGGACTAGTAGCAAGAAGTGGGTGAAGAAGTAATTTGCATAATTCATTTGAAGGTACAAAACCAACCTGGCTTTTCTGTTATGCACAATAAAATACAGATAAACATGTAAAACAATTAAATAAAAAAAACATTATGGTAGTTTATATGGGGGAACTGTAGCCAGGGTGGTAGTTATGGGTGTAGTGGTGAGGATTTCTCTTACTGAAGCACCTGAGGCACCTTCCCTCAGGAAATATCATCAAATATAACTCTCCCCCTACCATAACTAGGGAACAGGTCCTTAATGCTTTCTCTAAGACCAAGAACACTGCATAAATGGGCCCAGACAATATCCCAGGATGCCTTACAAACAGCATGAAACATGACCTATCAGGGCCTCTGGAATTACTATTTAACTGTAGCCTCCAAACAGGCTTCGTTCCTCATGAATGGAAAAAGACAACAGTCATCCCTCTGTGCAAAGGTGGGCTATCTACAGACCCTGGAAACTACAGACCCATAAGTCTCACTAGTCTTATATATAAAGCCATGGAAAGAACTATCAATGAGATGATCAACAGAGATGTAGTAAACCTCCCGACACTGAATCCAACCCAGTCTGGTTTTGTCAAGGGCAGATTATGCCTACTCAACCTGATGGACTTCTTTGAGAAGGTCACCGAAGCAATGGATGAGGGCAAAATCATTCACACGGTCTACTTTGACCTAGCCAAGGCATTTTACACAATATTCCACTCGGGCATTGTTGACAAACTCAGGAGGTTAGGTACCACCAGGTGACATATAGGTTTGTACCTAACCTCTTGAGTTTGTCAACAATGTGCAAGTGGGGTGTTGTTGACAAATTCAAGAGGTTAGGTACAAACCTGTATGTCAGCTGGTGGATAGCCACTGGCTCACAGACAGGACTCAGGAAGTTAGAACTGGGGAGTCTACCTCTACAAAGAGGCCAGCCACAAGTGGAGTCCCTCAGGGATCAATCCTTGGACTGTTCCTTTTTGGCATTTACTTCTCAGAAGTCAAGGCCAATGTCAGTGTTCTCTGGCTGACTAAATTTGCAGATGATTGCAAATTAGGAGCTGTCATTGAATCTCACACTGGCACAAATATTCTCAGGAGGGGCTGACACAGACAAACAACTGGTGTCAAAGTCATGGACTAAAACTAAATGCCAAGAAATGCATAATAGTATCCTTTGGGATTTCATCCATCCTTGGTAACTATCATATTGACAACACACCCCTTGGAGCTGACCCAGGAGTCAGAGACTTAGGGACACACATAGACAGTAATCTAGCCTTTGATCATCTTGTGTCTACAGTGGTGAGGAAATCATTCTATGGTGTGTAACTTATAAACAAAGGTATGACATCTAAGTCCAAGGAAGTCATTGTTCCACTGTATTCAGCATTCATCAGACCTATTATTGAGTACAATGCCCCCATTGGTATGTACTTAACCAGGCATATCCAACAACTGGAACATCCACAGAGGTTCCTCACTAAAAGAATACAGGGTGTAAGTAATATGTCCTATGCAGACTGCTTCAAGGCCCTGTCCCTGTATTCTGTCTCCTACAGGCTTTTGAGGGGAGATCTATTCCTAGCATACATGGCATTGTCAGACCCACTACAATGGGCCTCCTGCATATCCACAAAACAAACAGCACTAGAATTGCCCATTCTAAAGCCTTAAACCTTGCCTGTGATATAAATAGGACCTGCTGGAGAGATAGGTATGTATCCCAGAAACTACCCGATCTATGGAACAGGCTCCCCATCTATGTGAAGCAGAGTTCCTCCCTAATCCAATTCAAGTGCAACTTGGACAGCTGGATGGGAAACCAGAAATTCATCCCTGGTTTGGCACCTATGTCTCTGATGCAAACAGGTAACCTATAAATGGTTCATCTTCCAGGCCCATGCTTACACTTATCAAGGGTATCAGAACTTGTCAGAGATTTGGGATGCATGGCTAGGCTTAAAAAGGCCCTTGTGGTCGTTAGCCTAGTAAACACCTAAGAACCTATGAACCTATAAGTTAAGCAACATGTCAAAGGAACATAACATAGGTTCATAGGTAAGTACTAGGCTAGCTGCCCTTGTAGGCCATTTTAAGCCTAGACAGCTTCCATTCTTGTGCTTGAAATAACCTGTCCCATTTAGTTATAGATTGGCCTTACCATGATCGATAATTGCATATTACCCCTAATGACAATAACCGGGATCATACCATAGATAGTTTGAGGGGGCATGCATGCAATAAAGCATTTAGGAGCTGCCTCTGTTATTCAGGAGTACAGGGGGCAATCCCGGGGTAAATTTTCTGTTTCCATCAATAGATCTAAACTGCACTTGCTTATAGACAGGGATGAACTTTCTTTTATGAGGATGGGGATTATGTTCCAGAGCATCGGTATCCTGTGCACGATATACCTGTCCCTCCAAACTGTTCTGTTGATGTTGCAGACGAGGTTTAGATCCCTAGACAGAGTATTTCTGATGCCATTTGACTTCTTGATGTGCAGTAAATCCATCTGTAATGGATCAGTGGATGCCTTGTATGGCAAATACATGTCACCTCTTAGCAGTGTGTGTGTAGGATATTGAGTATGGTGACAGGGTTTTGAATCGGTCCATATCGGACATGCAGTTTAGGATTTGTTCTTCTGTGGGCATTTCACTTGTTGCATGTGTCTGGAGAGATACATGCCAAGGGGGACATTATATTCAATGACTGCCCTAATGACAGTTGAGCAATAGTGGACAATGACAACCCTAGATCTAGATACAGTTTCTTTGTTTATAAGCTCTGCAATATAGAAGGAATTTCTTACAACAATGGACACACGTTGGTCAAAAGTTAGATCACTGTTCACATAAAGTTCCCATATTCCGAACAACTGATTCAACTCTTAGGGGTGTATTTTCAATGTGGTAGTTCCCTAGAGAAGATGACTTTCCAAAGGATACAATAATGTATTCTTTGGCATTTAGTTTCAGTCCATGATTTTGGCACCGGTTATTTATTTCACATTCATGAATAGTTCATGGTAAAGCATGGAGATGGAGTAAAAGAGGATGATGTATTTTGTCTTGTAACAAGGTGGTATGGAAAGTTTCTCAACCTGCTGCTGTCACTGAAAGTAACAGACTGTCCAGCTGTGCTGTTTAACATGGATAAGACAAAGTGGTGATGAGAGAGCAATGAACAGTTTCATATGCAGGAAGGGAGACTGAGGCATCTATGTCAAGTTTTACTTAAGTATTAGTTCGTTTGTTAACTAAATGGGCACATAGTTCAGATAAAATGCTTCTTTTCACCTGAGAACAGTGACAACCAAAGTTATGTACACTCACAGATGTAGGAGTTATCAAATATCACAGTTTACAGCATACATCAGCATATATAATAATAATAATATTCATTCAAACAATTAATAATGTAATCAATTAACTGACACATATTCTGTGATATAGATAGCCTCATTATATAGACAAGTCTGAATTATAGCATAACTTGGTTAGTAGTAACAATAAATATTAATATATTATGAACCAAACTAGTGTGCAACAGCTTACACTTACCATATGCAAATCCATAACTTCACGGGGGTGGTTACTATAACATTATGGTAGCTTGAACAAAGTAATAGATATAAACAAAAGTGATATGATGCAGTGGACAACTGAAGCAGTCGTGTCAATCTGGCAGTTGCTTTTGGTGACATTAAGGAAATGTCCTCTAGAGCTTGCTTTGAATGCAGGCATTTTATGATTTTACAGGGTATGCATGGGGTGGGACTGGGCTGATGTTAGTTATGTGTCATTAATAGAGAAGGATTGTAATCTGCATACTAAGTCAAGGTTTCGCTGTGGGCTGGGCACATCTCATTCTACATGATTAGCTTCTGTGTGTCTGGATCAGGGCATATTCAAAGACCTCACACTTCTAGGAGGACTTTAATGAGTGCCCTGGTCAATAGGATTTGTGACAATACAAGTAGTCAGGAAGTGCTCAATCTACTGTTACCAAAGAGTACAGCCATTATTTTAGGTTTGTGTAGTCAGTGGCTGCTAGAAGAAATCCAGCCCACAAAAGCCTGGATATTTTTCTGCATCCAGTTACTGATACATTTGTATTAGAAACACATATGCTACCAGCATATTGTCATCAGGTGTTGTTCCTCAACACTGTCAGACTTCATTAAATAGAAGGGACTACACTGCAAATCCTGTGGTGTCATGTTGTCATGATAAGAGTTATGTTGCTCATGAGAAATGTCTCAAATGTTTAAACTTCCAGGATTAGAAATAGCAAGTCTGAAAGTAACTGTGTGATCATCCAACTGTTTGGATCATTGGTCTTCTGTCAATAGAATATGGCTTATAGGAAAGAACCTCTTTTACAGACGTTTAAAATGAGTGTTTCACTAGACAGATGTCTGCCTAAGACTGACAGAGGAATATGTGTAGGTTTAATGGTAGCTATGTTAGCGTGCAGAGGAAGGTAAAAAGCATGCTAAGTTCAGTAGTATGCATCATTTAAAGGAAGATGAGGCCGAGACACACTGTACACTTCTACTTTCACAGGGATTTGTAATGAGTTATTCAAAGGGTAGATTATGGAATGTCATTGTCACAGCATAGGAGACACATGGAGGAATCTGGGGACAACATCACCCATATAAGAGAAGAAAGTAAGGGTTAATGGGTGAGTCAAATCCTAAGCAATTTACACATCTGAACTTCATCAAAAAATACATTCTGAATATCATGATCCAAAAATAATTTTGACTGAGTTTATTTACTTTTGAAATGTTCAATACAGCTCAGATTCCTGCAATGATTTTTTTTTTGGGGGGGGGGTTGATCAACATTTCTCAGATGGTTAGCCAGCTTCCCTTGGGAAATGTAACTTTGTTTCAGGAGAGACACAAGCGAATCTGAAAATAAGTGTTAACTATTTAGTATTGCTTTAAAGTAAGATCAGACTAAATGTAAAATGATACTAGTGAAAGAACATGTTTGTGCGTGATGCAAATCGGTAGCAAAATAATGTACTATACCAAATGCTGGTTAACTATGTACGTGTGCGTGTTTTTGTGTGTGTGTGTGTGTGTGTGTGTGTGTGTGTGTGTGTGTGTGTGTGTGTGCGTGCGTGTGTGTGTGTGTGTGTGTGTGTGTGTGCCCGTGTGCAAGCGTGCACTTTACATTTGTATCAACTGTTTACTGCAAAATACAACATGAGTTTTTTGGCTGTGGAGGCCCAAAGTCTTCAGGGGAGGCTAAAGGACTCTTCTATGGTTTAAGAGAGGCTCACTGTTACAAGTCTGACATTATGTGTGCTTTTATGTGAAAGAGATTTTTTAGCTTGACTAAATCTATCACTGCAGTGCATTTTATTTCCAATAAACAATATATCACCTGTCTGGAAATATAAGAACACAGTTTGGTCATGATACCACTTACAACTTTCTTGGTGGGAATATCTTTTATTTTTAAAGGTTAACCCACTCCAGCCAAAGATGGTCTGGATTTTATGATTTGTTTGAAAAAGGTCAGCAAGCAGCTGATCCGCCTACAGGAACAGAAGCCTAAGCGTTCGCTTTGTCTCTGACCACCCTTGCAGAACAGCTTGAGGACAAATAACCCTCTTTAAGCAGGTCTGAATCAGCAAAACGAGGTGGGAGAAAAGTTTTTCTCAAGCAGTCAGTTTCTGTTACAGTGCCATTTCAAATCTTATTTCTCTCATTGTACATCCTTTTTCAACAAATCGTAATAGTGACATCTGTACTACACAGTACTTTCTCAAAGATGCAATCACATGTTTTGCATTTTTATGTAAACCACTTTCTATTCACACAGGAAATAAAATTACACTAATCTTTAATTAAATGCATTTCTTTAAGTTTATGATCACTATTACAGTTGAAATTGCCTCAGATGTAATGAAGAATGTTTCACAAAGGCTTGAAATATGAAAACCATCTTTCTGCTTTAGAACAGTTTACCAAATTGCTGCTGTTAATGTGTTCTACTGCCACTTTCTACACATTACTGAGAATTCAGGTTTTCAGCTGATAATGTCATCTTGAAACTGAGTCCTGAGGCAGATTATAGCTTTGCAGCTGTTTTACCAAATTCAGTTCATATAAGACTTAAAAAAGGCAGCACTATAAATGAAACAAAAAAATCCTTTTCAGTTTTAGAATGTAGTCAACTCTACATATGACACTAACCTCTTTTAGAATGATATTTGCAAAAATCTCCATTTTTATGCTATCATGGAGTATGTAAAGTGGCCTTAAAAAGACATTTAAGCAGAATGCCTAAAACATGAACAAAGATAAACAGGCCTTTTATAATTAAGTAAAAACACCAGAATGCAGTGCTGATGGACATGTATTACATTGCTTTTAAAGCTCATAGCTCTTAACCCATTAGTATACCATACGAAGAAAAAACATTCTGGAACACTGAATTATTTGCCTCGTAAAAAACAATTATTCTTATCTCAGGGCTTGCAGGTACCAAGTGAGGACAAAAAAAAAAAGTATATATATATATATATATATATATATATATATATATATATATATATATATAGTGAATGCTTGGTTTTGGTGCTAGTTTATAACTTTGTTAATGTATGAATTTATTAGTAATTTATATGCTTATTGACCATAGTTATACTGACCATTGCATGCCGTCTATGTCATTTCCTACTCTCCATGAACTGCTGTCCTCATGCTGTCCTCATGTCAAGCAGAGCACCTCGCTGGCCCTCTTCAAGTGAAATCTTGATGAGTGGATGGGTAACAGTAAGTTCACCCCTGGGATCACTCCAGTTGCCCTACTTAATAGAGGCACTGTGAACTAATTTTAGGTGGCACGGCGCCAGGGCAATTTTTTGGGCTAGGTTTGTAAAGGCTCCAGGGCCATTAGCCTAGTACACACCTATGAACCTATACACAATGCCCAGTTAAGCCCATCAAGCACTGAGCACCAGTCAATATTCCCAGAACACTGACTGATGGAACAATAAAGAGATTGGCAGAGATGTGAACAGGAAATTGTGACTATATGTACACCATTGTTAAGAGATAACATGGATATGTTTTTTTCCAGATTGGACACAAGATGTATAATGGTACCATAATTTGTGGCTCTTGCTTTGCATATCGACAGCTCTCTATTGAAATGTCAAGGCTCAGATAGCCAAAATGGGCAAATACAGACAGGCAAGTGCTAACACATATACTAATATGTACATGCATGTATACATGCAATGCGCATGCACACAAACACTGTTTCAGGTACCACTAAATTTAAATGAAGATTATGATTACAATCTGAAAAAAGAACGTAGATTTTTTCATCTTATTGTAATGTTGTCTTTGTATGTTAACCATAAATACTTCACAGGGATGGAAATATTGACATCATGATTTTGTTTTTTAGCTAAGATGTCTCTTTTCCCATAGCATATTTGGTGTAATATTATAATCTCCAATCCTTTTCTTCAAGATCTTCTTTTCATCCATTTATAATGAAAGCACTTGTGATTATTGCTTATTTTCAGAGGCTGTGGTTGCAGTATCATTAATTATTTTCCAGTACCTCTTATGGGTTTGTATTTCTAGCCCTCTTTATCAGAGACTATAATAAGCCTTTTATTTCTTTTTATATAGGTGCCCTTTGTTTCCCACTACCTGAAAGCCATAAAGCCTCTTGCAATCAATAGACCCATTTCCTCCTCCCCCATCCTGTATAGCCGTCATTGATATTGTTATGTTTGTCTAATGGTTGACATGTATGCTGATAGATGTGAGGGCCTGCAATGCTCTTCTCTGTAGGTGTACATATTCTTGCACATATCCTGTAAAGACTACAGCAGGAATATAGTTTTGCAATATCAGGTGCATGACCCCAACCCATACACACTATGCCATGCACCTAACTAACATGGCACTGGGCCAGACTGCCTCTCTCCCCCCTAGGATAGGGTCGCTAGCACTGGCCACTCACTTCTGGTCTTTGTCACCTGGGTCCCCAGTACATAAGCTTCTCATTGCTCTTAAGTCATCTGACTCATACTCATGGGTTCATCTCTCTGCTGTAGATCTGGGCACCGAGCCTTTTCTTTTAAATGCAGAAATTGTTTATATTAAAGGACAACTGTACCATCCAGTGTAATTAAACTTATCTCAGAGAAATTCTTCTTTCTGTATTATTTCCTAAATATAGACTAGTACTCAGAAACCCTTCATTTCTTTCCATTTTTCTTAATTTCTATTTCCAATGCCAAAGATTGTGATACTGACAGTATATTTTTTCTTATTGAATTCTTGCATTGTTTCAAAAGTTAACTAACGGAAACAACACATTTCCTATAGTTTTCACTGTTAATCACTGCCTAAAGTTTTAATTCATGTGTCTTGGCTTGCTTAAAAGAGAACCTCACTCAAAAACTGAATCAGATATATGTTTTTTGGCTTTTCTTGACTTTTCTGCATAACTAATGTTTCTGCATCAAAGTAAGTAGCTATTACTATTTCCTTATTCTCCAAAATATCCTTAATGGGGGTTGCCATGTGTAGCACAATTTAAGGCCTTCAATTCCCTGATGTCCCTTTAGAGAGACAGAGAGAAATTCATATGAAGAGAGAATAATTTACTGTGCTTCTCTTTCTTATCAGCTTACAACAGTACTGTAACTGCCTACTTCTGACTGTCAGCATATTCATTACTTTACTTCCTTTGATTTTTATTAGTGACCATTTCTGAGACAACATTTTAAGGGATGTTTGGATGACAGGCCTGAAAATGCAGCTGAGTTAATTGTTCTTTTCAAAGTAACAACTGTAGTTCTTGTAAGAGTAATCTGACTCCTGTGATTAGTATGTGTTATGTGGCCTGATCTGGTATGTGTTGCATTCACATTTTTAATATTATAGCTGGAATTAGAGTCTTTGAAGTTAATATTCCTTCCCCCCAACTCACAGACTGGTTTCAAAAAAACACTGTATAGAATGCAAAAATGATGTAATAAAATCCCAGAAGAACATACACTTTTACAGAAAATGCAGTGTTCAAAGGTTCATAGGTGATTACTAGGCTAATGGCACAAGAGCCTTTATAAGCCTAACCAATCATAGCCAGGATATGACAATATTATATCTTAATTCCCCAGATATAGTATGGGGTAGTATCAATGTAGTAGGTCTTTGGGTGTTGGAGCCTGAGTCATTTTACAGACTGCCTCTGTCCATGAAGGGACATGGGCAGTACCATGGGAGTGAATGTATGGTTCCTCATCCATTTATCCAAATTATTTTTGAAGAGAGTGAGGGCCAGGATTTGTTTTATGAAGATGGGAAGTTTATTCCACAGATGAGGTAGCATCTGGGATATGACTTTGTTTCTCCTATAAGTTCTGTTAGAGTCACAAATGAGTTTAGAAAATCAGAAGAGTAAGATAAAATATTTATTTCATTCTTTGTGGCACTCAGAGTTTGATAGGGAAAGACAACACATTTATAATAAGAAAAAAAAACTAAACGTGGGCTGTTTTTTTTTTCTTGTTCATTTGCAACTTAGCTTGGTTCAAACCCCAGGTTACATTATTTATCTGAGGTGTGACGCTGGCAATCTGTGATTGATGAGGCACAGTTACATGCTATTGTTTTCTTAATGGCTCTGTAGTTGGAATAAGTGACCTAACCAAATAACTCTGCCACTGTTAGTAGCCTTCATGATGTAACAGATGAGACATGAGAATGAAGAAAAGCAAACAGAAATAAGTTCAGACATAAAACAAATGGAATAATTAATGAATGATGCCTTTTCTGTATGGGATATGTTTAGTATTGGATTACAGGGAAGGAAAAGTCATTAAAGAGGCATAAGGCACACAAAACACCTGAAATGAAACCCTTGCTAAGGAATTAGTTGGAGAAATCTTTATATGCATAAGTGGGATAATTTATATGGCAGCACTTACCTAAAACCTGTAAGTAAGCTCACTGATTTTTATGTAGTAGAATATAGCTTTTATCCATGTAATTACAGAATGCTGAGGACAGTATGCACTATTACAAGTAGTATCATCTTCCTTACCAGCTCTATGAGGTGACAGCTGTCAGTCACAGATAAACACACAACGTTGTTAGACTTGCCTGGGAACTTTGATGTATAAGGCTTATGGTGAATGTTGCAGAATTATCGAGAAGCAACAGCTTTGAATATTAAAACCCCAGAATTTTCCATCGTTGTAAAAAAGAAGATTTAGATGTACTATAAAATGCTTTTTAGGAGCAAACAACTAAAACGGATACTTTTCCCTGAGACATGTAAAATGCTAGTGACTTACAGAATGTTCAATGTAACTAAATGCAGAAATAAATCACAACATTTACTATATCTGGGTTGTGTTATATATTGGAACTCAAGCTATATTGTAGGAACAAGACGAACAGACAGAGAAATAAAATTATAAGGGTATAAGGGTATAGCAATAGCTATAACAGCCATTTGGGTTATGACAAATTATTTGATAAGAAACAGAGTGGCTACATCAGTACAGTATGGCATATCAAGGTGCATTAAACTATTCATTAAATCTCAGTTTCTGGGTGGAGTTTTCCATTAAGACTAACTTTGTTGAGAAGTAAGAATACTCTTCCCACATTAATTCTCTCTGTTTCCCAGAAGCATCACATTTCATACTATTTCAGTGCCATCTGCTTACTTGGCTACAGCTAGCACAAACCAGTAAGTTAGTGTAAGGTTTTATTATCTATTGGTTAGTTAATTAATTAGTTAGTTAGTTAGTTAGTTAGTTTATTTATTTATACATATGTTGACAAGGGTATGGGGCTGATCTCAATGGTCCATTTTCAGGCTAAGCCCAGGGCACACAACCAAAACTAAACAACACATCATTTTTGGTACACAGAATGTATAAACTATTTACAGTTGTAGTAGTCACTGATCTTTGAAAACTGCTAATTCACACCTTGCTTCCAGGTATTTACACTGATGTGAGTGAGAGTAATTGTGGTGTAGGGAAGATATGAAGGAGGAAGAAAGGAAGGGAGGTAGGGACATAAAGTGACAGTAAAAGGGTGAGTGATTAGAGAAACAGAGTCAGGACAGGAGGTGATATGCAAAAGAGTAGTGGGAGAGTAGTAGTGCAGATGTTATAGTGTAGTTGAGATTTAAGTGATAGAGTTATTCCAAAAGCATTTGCAGTGTGCCTGACTGATGAGAAAAAAAAATCTATTTTTTTTTTTTTGAATTTGCTGATAGATGACATGGACTATATGTCATTAGGAATGGATTCACATATTTTGTGAGGGAGTAGGTAAAATGCCATGCCCTGTGCTTTTTATGTTAGTGAAATGAGTTTATAAGTGGGGTGTAGAGTTAGACAGAGATATAAGGTTATATGATGGTTGTAATCTTTCTGGAACTCTCAGTCCGAATGATAGGAAGCATTATTTAAAAGAGTGCCATGGGAAGCCACTTGGCTTTTGATAGGGTAAGGCAGTGATGTTATCTATTTGAAAATATGGTGATGATTTAACAAATGTTATTAGTGATAATTTGTAAGGAAGATCAATTTTTGTGATATGGCTGAGGTGAAAGGGAGGCCATACTCCAAATGGAGAAGTATGACAACTTTACTAATTGCTGCCCTGGCTTTAAGACTAAGGAAATGGGATATTTTTATAGCCTATAGGAGAAATGTATTAACTTTGGATTACATGACCTGAATATGGTGTTGGAAGATAAATGCAGGATCGTACCAGATTCTTAGGTATCTATAGAAAGGAACTGTTTGGAAAGTAATATTTCAGTTGAGCAGAATAATGTTTAGAGAACTTTTATGGAGTGCTGAAGTGTATAGCCTTAGATGTTTTAGAGTTAAGAGTTAGGATATGAGAGTCTAGCCATGTTTTAGAGATGTGAGGTCTTGCTATAGTTGTTGCTTTATGTTGGAAGGAAAAGGGTTAGAAATGTAGATGAATAGCAGTGAAATTGTATCAAAGTACACCATAAATAAATAAATAAAACATACATTTTTAACTTGTCGGGATTTTTATACTTCATTTTTATTTACTCAAACCATTCATGGAACACAATGGTGGGAGAGGTTCAAAGTAGGTCACAGGGGAGTGAGTGGTCATAGGAGTTCCAAACAGGCTTATTACATTACAAACCACGTTCCAACAAACCAATGACACCTTCTTCTTTTCAATAAATAAAAGTCTGTTTATTCCACAGCGAAGTAGAAAGCAGTAAATTCCACCATAAAATCTCCTAGCGCCTTGGCCGTAACAGCCATTACAGAGTAAAATGCAAACTCACAGTATTTCCTATTTATAACACCATCAATTTCAATTAATTAATTATGCGAATTAGGCAGAATAAAAATTTCTTAAAGCTAAAACAGAATTCAAATAAAACTCTGCCAGTTACATTCTTTATTTAGCCTGTGAGGCTGCATAGTATTATATTTAATAATAAAAATTGATTCCTTTTTTTCTTAATGAATGTTTAAGCTGATCATCTCTAGCAAAATGCAAAGAAACTTGTTCCAAAACTGTATCTTTTAAACTATTTGTGTTTCCCGAATGTACTGTATTAAAGTGATCTGCTACGGGACTTATGATTTTATTATTTTTTATATCCCTAACATGTTCTTTTATCCTTTCACTTAAACTTCATTTACTTTCTCCGATATAGAAACAATCGCAAGAGCATTTAATTGCATAAACTATTCCCTTTGTCATACAGGAAAAACAGTCCTGTGTTTCAAACTTTTTACCATTTATTTTGTCAAATGTAGATACTATATACTGACAAATGGAACACTTGCCACAAAGGCTTGTTCCCAATTTTTTTACATTTCTATTGATTCACATTTTTGGTTTACTGTATTTACTATGTACTAAAAAATCTTGCAAGTTACGACCCCTCTGATAAGATGGTTCTAAATTTTACATGTGACAAAGAGAGAACTTGCCTTATTGTAAGTTTCCAGTATTCTTTTAATAGGCTATTGAGTCTATCTGAAAAAACAGTATATTTGGTAACAAAAAATAAAGAATTGTCATCTGAGGTCATTTGTCCATTGCCTATGTTACCCATGTGACTTCTTTTCTTACTAACATCATGCTTCTCATAAATTTTAGCATAACTTTCCATAACCAATTGCTCTTCATATCCTCTATCCAAAAACATTTTTATAGCTCTCTCAGCTTCTATTTGTGACTCATTTATGTCACTACATAACCTCTTAATTCTAAGCAGTTTCCCATAAGGAATAGATGCCTAAGTGTGTGGTGGATGGCAACTAGTAGCTTGTAACATTAAATTCAACTGACTAAATTTTCTATGAATCTTAGTTTTGATTTTCTCATTGATTACTCCTTCTATAGCAATATCCAGAAAAGTAACCTTCGGACCTATTTGTGCCTCATCATATTTAATTCCAAATCTGTTGTTGTTCAAAAAAATTCAAAAACTCAAACACCTCATCTCTACCACCATGACATAAAAATATGAGATCATCTATAAATCTAAAATAGAGTCTAACATATCTCTGATAAAATGCATTTCTATAGATATGAGTACTCTCCATTAACCCCATAAACAAATTTGCATACATGGGGGCAAAAGCTGCCCCCATAGCTGTATCTTGTTTTGTCTATAAAGGTTCCCCTCAAATTCAAATATGTTGTTATACAAACAGATATGTACTAGCTCTTTAATATATTGAGTTCTGGGATTGTCTCCCAAAAAATACTGAATAGCTTCTAGTCCATATTTATGTTGTATATTACTATATAGACTAGTTACATCTACTGCTACAAAGTACATATTTTCCTTCCACTCTATTCTTCCCACCCTCTTCAAAAAATCAAAGGAATCTTTAATATAAGATGGGAGCTTTAGTACTTCTTTCAACAGTACTTCATGTAAAAGACAACCCAAATTATGTGTAAAATATCCAATAGCTGACACTATTGGGCATCCTGGAGGGTGCTGCAAATCCTTATGAATTTTAGGCACACAAAAAAATCTAGCTACCCTCCTTGTTCACAAGCTTTTTTGTTTCATCTGATGCTGTAAAATAGTGTAACCTCACTCCCTTAACCAACAGCATCCGATATTCTTTTTGAGCCTGACTTAAAATTGTCATGTCTGCTTTATTATAAATTTGTTCATTGTTCAAATGTTGCATACACATATCATAATAAGTTAAAGAATTCATAACAACCAGCTTACCCCCTTTATCTGAGGGTTTAAATACAATATTATCATTAGTGCTTAGTTGTTTTAATTTATACCATTCCACCTTTGTTAAATTAAAATTCTTGTTCACTCTGTTAAATTCATTCATTTATTTTTCTATTACTAAATTAATAGCATTGTTAAATCGCTGTATATTAACATTTTTAAAAGGTGGCATGAAAGTGCTTTTAACAGATATTTTAGTCATATCCAACAATGTATATGCATTGCTTTCAACATTGGAATCACAGGAATAAAAGCTATATTCACTTGATGAATCTGTGTCTTCATTGACTATACTCACATTATGTGGAACAGAATTATAAAAATATTCTTTCAAATGCATTTTACGAATTAATTTAAATACTTCTTTAACAGTCTGGAACCATTGAATTCACTAGTACTTTGGTTCCATTTTCAACCAATCCTTCAAACTTCAGAGATGGTGCATTAAATGTAGAAAGTGATCTGGCATGTCTTTGTACCTGACAAGTTTAGGTGTGTGTTATATAAAGGACTTTTTAATAATTGACTCTCACATGCATAATTCTTTTATGTTTATTACACATCTAATGGAATAGTTTAATGGTTAATTATGCAACTATAGAACATGTCACAGTTGACAGTGGAACTAAAAAAAGTGTAACATAGTATATCATAGTTACCATTGATAGATGCTATTGCAGCAAAGAGATGCTCAGATAATAAATGTGTTTTACATCCCTCCATCACCCCCCCCCCCCACACACACACAAACACATTGAAGATGGCTTTGTCCCCATATCATCCTGCAATTGTTGCATGCTTCCAGTGCATGTTTGTCAGTTTTAAACACATTATTCTAAAAAATGGAACTTTGAATATCTTACAGAAGTTAAACTTGTCTTTAATAAAGAATGTTCCTCATCTCCTTCATATTACATTTTGCTGTAGTAAATCACTGTAGTTTCTGTGTTGTCTGCAATTTACTTTGTGTACTAGGGATTTTTATTATTTTATAGAACAGGTACAATGAGAACACTTTGAGAAAATAATTTATGAATGGGTTACCTAGCACTACAGCTACGTAAGACAGGTTAGACAAGAGCACATCTAATGGCTTTAAAAATATTCTAGAAGCTGAGTACATGATATATGAAGAGACATTGCTACTTTAGTGTAATAGCTGTGCCTTTTAGAACTCTGCGTAGACATGATTATGACTGAATATCTGATCATAACTAGATTGTTATGTGTTAGAGAAATGGGAGTGAAGAAATTCTTCTTGGGAGCAAAGTTTTAGAAGTCAATCTGTCGACATCCATTTTAAGAGCACATAACCACTGATGGTGATCAGATACCTACCCATAAATCTTTCTAATACAGTTGGAAACTTAGCTGTGCATATGTGATAGTATCCATTAACAAAAGGTTGTGTGTATGTGATAGTATCCATTAACAAAAGGTTGTGTGTATGTGATAGTATCCATTAACAAAAGGTTGTGTGTGTGTGTGTGTGTGTGTGTGAAAGTATCCATTAAGAAAAGGTTATGCATATGTGATAGTATCCATTAACAAAAGGTTGTATTTTGGCATGTCTCCATGTCTATGGTACAAAGCTAGATGGCAGGCAGTGCACATATTCATGTTCTAGAATGTCAACAAGTCTTGTAGTGGAATGGAATCTGTAGTAACAGTTTTGCACTTTAACTCAACTAGACTCCCTGCTATAGAAACAGAATATTGGCATTATAATGTAAAGTATACTTTAGTGTTAATAGGCTCACAGACGTACTAGGCAATCAGTCAGTAAATCATTGCAAGTTTAGCCAAAAAAAAAAAAAAATAGTCAAAAGTTCCCTCCAGCCTCAGGAGGGTAATATAGGATAGACCAGGGAAAAATGTTGAAGCAGCTCATGCAGTTATTTAGATTTACCTTCAAGGTGGCAGGGAGGCCACTCTGCTTGACATAGAGTTGAACTTATTCTAGAGATGGGGATGTGGTGGGAAATGAATCTCGTGCACCAATGTGTCTTGTTTGTCTGTTGATGAAATGTAGCTCCTTTAATTGGGCATTAGAGGAACCATTTATTCTGTGAAGGAATAAGAAGTCAAACAGGGTCAAATCTTTCTTGGCTCAAAATTCTAGACATACCCATGGAGGAATATATAAGAAAATTAGTGCAGAGGCATGGATGCTAATAATTCAAATTTGTGAGGCCACTGATTTTTTTTAGTAAGGAATGTCTGAGGTCTCTCATTTGAATGGTATGTTTTCACGGGTCTATATCACTTCATCAAAGTAATATTATATCGAATACCTATTTATCGAACCCTTTTCATCAAAGCTCCTTTTTGTCAAATGCTCTATTTCCCGAATTTCATTAAATCAAAAGATTTTTGTTGGTCAGCTTAAAACTATGCAATGCTAAACATCAATAATCAACTACAGAAGCCGGAACCATTTCACCAGTAAACTTTATATATAAAATATTAAAAATCAATTTAATAAACAAAAATACTTAATAAAACTCCTTCACTTTTGCAGGGGGGCTGTGCCCCCCTGCATGCCCCACACCCACCGCAAATTAAATATATCAACTCTGAGATCTCACTATGTTGATAAAAAGGGTAAATTAGAAACTGGCTATGAACATTCATGCCACCAGTGGTATGAATTTTCATTAACTTTCACCGATTGTTGAATGGTGAGCGGTTATGTTTCTTTAGTGAATAACTGCTGTGTTGGAGCAATGCATGAATCAACTAACATTAGAGACATGCGACCCAGACTGGGGTTGAATTAGTGATTTCCCATCCAGTGGTCAAGGTTTCATTTGAATAGAGTCAGGGATGAGCTTTGCTTTACATGGCCAGGGAGCCTATTCCATAATGCAGGGATTTTTTTGAGTCACATATCTGTATCTCCAGCATGTTCTCTTTATGTTACAAGTAAAGTTTAGATCCTTGAATCTATTGTTTCTAGTGCTGTTTGTTTTGTGGATGTGCAAAAGATCAGTCAGGGCTGGATCTAAGGATGCCCTATAAGCCAGGCATAGATTGCCTCTCAATAGCCTGTAGGATACTGAGGGTCTTTAGGTGATCCATATAGGACAGGGTATTCATGCCCTGGATTCTCCTGGTGAGGGAGCTTTGAGGGCATTCCAGCTGTTGCAAGTGTCTGCTTAGGAATATGGCAAAGATGGCATTGTACTCAATGATGGATCTGATAAAGGCTGGGCAGAGTCATATAACTTCCTTGGACCTGTATGTCATACCTTTATCTATATGTTGGGTGACATAGATATATTTTCATACTATCTTTGCTACATGTTGGTTAAAGGCCAGATTACTGTCTACATATGATCCCAAATTCCTAATTACCAGCTCGATTCTTAGGGATGTTTTATAAATGGAGCAACTAACTTGGTTGGACAAATTCTGAACTGGCATTATAATGCATTTCTTGGCCTTGAGTTCTAAGGCATGGCTTTGGCACCAGTCATTTATCTGTGTTAGACCCTCTTGCAAGATGTGGGTATTGAGGGAGGAATCTACGATAGCTTCCAATTTACAGTTATCTGTGAACTTGGTGAGCAAAGGCCTTTGACATTAGCCTTGACTTCTGAGAAGTAAATGCCAGACTTGAGTGGGCCCATCACAGAGTCCTGAGATACCCCACTGGTGTCTGGTGTCTTGGTCGAGGTGGTCTCACTAATCCTGACTTCTTGGGTCTTATCTGTGAGACAGCCAGCAATCCAGTGAGTTATGTAGGGATGTATGCCTAGTTCAGAGAGTTTGTCAACAATGCCTGACTGGGGTATCTTGTCAAATACTTTCCACAGTTCAGGGTATGTGGTATGTACTGCTTTACTCTCATCTGTTACCTTGGTGACCTTCTCGAAGAAATCAAACAGGTTAAGTAGGGACAACCTTCCCTTAACAAAGCCAAACTTGGATGGGTCCAATGTCTATAGGTTGCCAATGCCAGTTCTGTTCCATAGCATTACACATGAAGCTTGTAAGACCAATGGCGCTACAGTTTCTAGGGTCTGTGGTTGGGTCACCCTTGTGTAACAGCATTACAATGGCTGTTTTCCATGCTTCAGGAATGTAACCAATTAAGAGGCTTACACAAAAGTAGAGGTTCAAATAGGCTATAATTGGTACTGATAATCAGGGGCAACCTAGTATACTATCTGGGCCCATGGATGAGATGTTCTTAGCTTCTGTGAGAGCTGAGAGCATGTGTCCCATAGTAATTAAGGGGAGTGGCTGTAACAGCAGTATTTGGGAATAGCTATAACTGTGGGTGGAGTAAAATTTGCACTAAATTTGACAGCTAGGATATTATCTATTTTCTTTGAGTCAGAGTAGGCAGTATTATTCTAGACTAGCTCTTAACATTGTGAGATGATGTTTTTTAACATCATGATATAGTCAGAGAAAGAGTTGTGGTTGTGTCTGTTTTGTTGCTATTTAAGTTCATATTCAGCTATTTGGTTCCTAATGGTCCCTTAAGCTCTTTATTACTTTGCTTAAGTGTGCTCTTATGATAAGTAGAATGAGCCTTTGTATAGGAAAAAGCATGCCATCATTTTATAACCCACGTACTGCAATACCTATGTAAGCTGAACTACTTAAGCACTATAAAACTTACAAAATAAACATGAATAAAAAACTTTCGAACTGTCCAACCTGCCTAAATTTCTCACAATCTAGTGTTTCATAACAGGCAGTCAGCTAACATAGGCAGAGATCTATTAAAAAGAATGATTTGACATGTTTCTGCCAATCACATCAAATAACTGAGGGATAAGCCCTGAAGGAAAACAGAAAAGGACAATTTTTATCTTCCATAAAATAAAAAAAAAAAAAAAAAAAAAAAAAAAAAACCTGACTTGCCCAAACAGCCTAATCAGTGTTATCTGTTATGGTTTAATTTCTGCAAGTCTTTTGAGTTTTTAATACCATGATGGGAAATGACCCCATTTCTAAGTCAAAGTATGATTAAAGTTCATGAAATTAGTATTATTTCATTTTTTGATATTATCCAAAACTACCCTTTGCAGTACCTATAACGTGCCCAGAATTGACTCCTTCTGCAATTCATATGGAGTTACATGTATCAGTAACGGTTCCCATTCAGAAGCCTGAAACATCATAAGCCTGAAAATCAAAATCTTGAAACCAAAAGCCTGAAAATTCAGAATCCTGAAAACTCAAAATCCTGAAAGCCCAAAATCCTGAAAGCCCAAAATCCTGAAACTCAAAATCCTGAAAACACAAAATAGACATACTGATGTCATTGTGGCTTTGCCATTGTTAGCTCTGTGGTGTTAGGTCATGCGTTGGGGTCAGGTAAGTGTGCAGTTGGTTTTATGTTAGGGTTAGGGGCGGTTTAAGTGAGTTAGGGTTAGGGCGCAGGTTAGGCATGTATGCAATAGTGACAAATATTGGGGTTAGAGGCGGTTTAAGTGAGTTAGGGTTAGGGTGCGGCTCAGGTGAGTGTGCAATAGTGACGGACCTTAGGGTTAGGGTTAGGGTCAGGGTCAGTTGGTAGATATTAGTGTCTTTATAGTGACATATTAGCATTATTTGTGTTTTCAGGATTTTGAGTTTCAGGATTTTGGGCTTTCAGGATTTTGGGCTTTCAGGATTTTGAGTTTTCAGGATTCTGAATTTTCAGGCTTTTGGTTTCAGGATTTTGATTTTCAGGCTTATGATGTTTCAGGCTTCTGAATGGGAACCATCAGTAACATATCTAAGTATGATTGTAATTTTGTTTTTTAAAGACCCATTGCTCCTACTTCAATTGGAACTGTCTGGGGATCCTTCTTCCACAGTACCCTCATTTCTGCCTGCAAATCCTGGTATTTTATGATTTTGTGTCTCTCTGTACATATGACACTGTAGTCACTAGGTGTAGCATCATTTTCTATAATGCTTTGTGGGTCATGTTTCCAGTGTTTTTCAGCTACTTCAGTATTATAATGTTTGCACAATCCCCAAGCAACAGTCTTGCTACATTATTATGCCTTTTAGTATACAGGCCATCTGCCATTAGTATATCACAACCAGCAACAAGATATGCGACTGTTTCCAATTCTCTTTTACAAAACTTGCATTTGTCTGTTTCTCCCACGTGCTCAATGGACTTTGTAAACCAATGTGTATGTAGTCCACTATCCTAGGCTGCCAATGTTAATCTTTCATCTTTTGGTTTAAATTCACCTCTCCTTAACCATTCTTGATTGACATGATGTTGTTCCAAAAATTTTCTATACTTGCAACTATATTTATGCATTTTCCACATTTTTTGCCTTCTCATCTGATTCTTCACCTTATATTCTTTCTTTAGTTTTTTTTTGTCACATTCACTTATTTTTATCTACTTCTGGCTTTATTTCTATTCCTGCTCGACACTGATATGCTTCTGCTAAACTAAGCAGGAAAAGTCACCTTAGACTTTTTCTCCTCATGTTTTAAAACTTTTGCTATGTTCAGATCTTGTAAGGTCAGCAGATTTATATGCAGTCTTATGATTGCAGATCTATACATGTAATAATTTTCAAGAAAGCCCATACCTCCTTCAAAAGGGGGAATTTATAATCTTGGTATACATTGATATTTATAAATCATTTAATAAGCATAATGCATTTTTCTTGTTTTCCTGTCCAGTTCTCCCCTTCTTTTCCCTTACTACTCCGTGTTTTTGTGGTAAGACTTTATCTGTTATTAATTTAGCTCCACATTAATATATCCCATTTACTTCTGTTATATGCCATGAATTTCTATGAACAGTCCTGATTACTGTGTTCATTCATTTTATCAACCTTCTAACATTTTGGATCTTATTGACTTTCTGTAGTCTATTTCTTTCATTGATCTTAATATATATATCCATGTCTATTAAATCAATCAACTCTTCCCTTAGATCATTTTCTTTTTAACTGAGGACACATTCTTTGTTCTCCATTTCCTGAGGAATTCTACAGAAAGTTCCAGAGCATCTTCTGTGCCATATTCTCTTCAGTTAAATCCTGTGTCATCTGTTGCTCTTTCATATCGAAACTCACTGGCCTAACACCCCACAACATTGACTGTGTCAGAGTTGCCACAGTTTCCTGTTCCTTCCCTTGCTGTCCAACTCCATCTGAACCTTTATACTGCTTTCCTACTGAAGGCTCCAAAGTATCTTCATATGGCAACTGATCAGATATTTTCTGCTCCACTGGTTTCTCCTTAATTTGGGGATTCATTATTTGATCCTGCTGTTGTGTTTTCAGAGTTAGATTTTCTACACTAAATCTTTCTCTTTGCAGGTAATCCATAACTTCAGTTTCTATTTCTTTAACTTTTCCATTACTAATCCTCTTTTCTACTTTCCCTCTTTGTGTTCTTATTTTTTGAATTTAAAAATTTTCCATATCCAGGTGCCTTTGCCTGTATTTTTCAAATATTTTTAGTGCTGCTCTTTTTGTATTGATTAGTTTTGCTTTCTCTTTTGCATAAAAATAGCATCATATTAAATATCTTTTTCTTTCCCATGTGCATATTTCTTCTTCAGATGTCTTCTGCTTCTCCTGTTTCTCCTTACTTGGGGGACTCATTGTTCTATGATGTGATATAACTTGTGTTAGACATTTTATACTAAATCTTTCACTTTGCAGGCATTCCATAAGTTCCTTTTCTATTTTTTTTACTTCTTTTTTAATCTTCTGTTCTACATTCCCCCTTTATGACATTATTTTTTCTATTGTGAAAATTTCCATATCTGGGTGTTTTCACTGTATTTCTGTATTTGGCTTTCTCCTTTGCATAAATATTGCAAAATATCATATCTCTCTTTCTTTCCCATGTACCTATCTCTTTTTATATACCTATCCAAAATCTCTAGATTTTGTGCTTTATATTTTTGCACTTTTTTTAGTCACTTCTTTTTCCAAATGGCCCAAGGTTTCTTGGTCTATATAATGTTTTTCATGAATCTGTTGTATTAATGAACACAAATTTGCATTTGAAGCTTGTGACAGTTTTTGTTGTGAATGTGTTTTTCTTACATCCAATTCTCTCTTAATTGTTCGTATATCTTCTGTCTGGAAATGGTGGACTTCTCTCATAATAGTAACAATACATAATTTCTTTCTTATCCTCACTAGTCCACTCTATCATCTTTATGGTTCTTTTTTGGCCTATCAGTTTTTTGATGTTTATGGACTACTACTTTTTTCTACAATGGGGGGGGGGGGTAGCCTCCCCCTGAGACTGGTCTAACCCCCTTGTTGGAATGTTTCCATGTCATGAAGATTCAACATTGTCAATTTTTCCAGTCCTGGCACCAATGCGCCTTCCAGGACTGGGCACTTTTTATACTGGGACTTGTGCACCCCGCTGTCTTTTTTATTTTTTAACCTTCTTCTATCCATGATATATGCTATGTAAAATAGAGTCTATATATCAGTGTCACCTTCATGAGAATTTTATAAAAAACAGGACCTACCTCATGAAGGTACTCACCAAGACTTGAGGATGAATTCAGTTACAGCAATACTACTCTCCTTTGCTTGCTGATTTTATCATTTCTCCAGATCTGTTATTTTGTGGTGAAAATTTTGATGGAGTTAGTTTTCATGAAGATAATGTCTCAAATGTAGTCTTCAGCCCATACCAACAAAGACTAGCTGAATCAGCTTCACAAGTTTTACAGTATTGGTAATACATGTAAAAAAAAAAAATGGAAAAATTACTGGAGAAATTTAACAAAACTCTATGCCAGCATTCACACACTATTAAGGATCAGAAGACATTATCTATGTCAAAAAAAAAAACACTCAGTATATACACTTTGAATTTATTTCCTGGAAAATTATTGTTTTGCTTGAAGTCAAATTTAGCCAGAAGGCCTTTTGAAATGCAAGCATTAATGCATAAACATCATACAAAGGTTTTCCACAAGGACATGATGTCTTAAAGAATGACCCCTTCTTCTGTGCTTGATAAGTCATATCTGTGTTATCATTTGCCCTCGTTTCTAAATAAGAGAATAAAGGTAAATAGTCTTCCGTAAAATGTACATTCATAGAACACTTTAATATTACAATAAGAGAACCAAGAACAAACCAAGAACCAACAAGGCAGACTAAAACGTAAACTACAGAGAGCACCACAACCAGCAAGGATAACCACAAGGTCCTCTTTATTCAAAACAATTGAGCGCTTTCGTAAGAATATAACAAATCTTCATCAGAATCATAGAACACTTCATGCACCCACTATTAAATAACCCTCCCAAAAATCACGTCTAAAAGGCACAACCCCCTAAGGAGGTATTACTTAATAAAAGTACCACTGCAATACTTAAAGATGACATACAAAATATAAAACATAACAATAAAAACCAGAAAGAAAAATGAAATATAATCACACATGATATGACATTAATCTAAGCACACTAGCTATGGAAACAGACTCATTTAAACCAATTTAAACTCCTTAGGAGGGTGTGCCTTTTAGACATGTGACTTTTGGGCAATTTAATAGTCGGTGTGTGAAGTGTTCTATGATTCTGATAAAGTTTTGTTATATACTTACGAAAGCGCTCAATTGTTTTGAATAAAGAAGACCTAGTGGTTATCCTTGCTGGTTGTGGGGCTCTCTGCAGGTTACGTTTTAGATTACAATAAGAGAGAAAACACTAAGCCTGATATTTTTAATATAAAAGGAAGGAGAAGTCCAGTTATTAAACAGATTTTATAAATGTATTTATTTATTTATTATTTGGTAACGGGGGAGGTGAACTAGTTCAGAGACCCTTTTTAGATGTGACCTGACCTCAGAGGCAATAAACAATGCAAGCAAACTTAAGTTATACACTGAAAATATGACAGATTACTAGGTTTACAAATCTGTAAAACTTTAGAAAATACATATACAGTTATTATACCTTTTTTATAAATTAGAATGAGTTTACAGTTCTACAGTAGTTGGTTTAAGTTAGGTTTTATCAGTTTACATAATCTGCAGTACAATGTGGCAACATGAAATTGCCTCCAAAAGGTTTAAAACTACATTTCCTTGGAAAACAAAAACTCATTTGGAAGTGAGGTCAAAATAGAGATTACAGAGATAGGCCTAAAGGCTAAGAACACAGAAGTAAGAAGAGTTAAAGGCAAAGGTAAACAGCTTAGAGACTGCTAACTTCCCTGAAGTGGTGGTCAGAAAGGAACTTCTTAAACATGGTAAGAGCATCTTGATGTTTTGTTTCATCTGGTATTTTTTGACACCTTTATTGAATTATTACTTAAGACATAAGCCTACATATATTAATGGAAAAGAAACCATATTTTTTCATTTACATACATTATATATCACGTGTATGTTCTCTTTCTTTACAACTCTCATTTAGTCCAACATTACAGAAATTACTCGCTTCCTGTCTTCTCTTAACCCATTTCTTTTATTTCTTTTACAATATTCAGTACTTCAAATACACTTGGTTTAGATTCTGATTTTGATTTTCTAGTAATTTGGCAGCTAGTAGAATTAAACTTCATAAGGCCTTACTATGTCTAGGCAATTCAGATGTTGTGTGGTTTTAGCTGGTAGTTTGTTCCAGACACCTTGGACTGTTTTAAATGGGGGATAGTTTATTAAATTCTCCTGGGAATTCCTTAGGGAGTGAGACTGTCCCATGAATGGGAGTTTTGCTTTCAGGGGGCAATAACCATCATTTAAAATTTTATATAGTAAGGTGCATAGAAGATAAGTGGACCTTTCAGTAACGAGTGGCCAATTTAAGTCATTTAGAAGGGTGCAGAGATGTATGTGGGTATAAGCAAGTAGGGCAAATCTGGTAGCTTTATTCCCAGTGACTTGAAGTCTTTGAGTATTATAAGCTGAGTGAAAAGGAAGTACAGCAAGACAATATTCTAGTTTGCTGATCACCTTACCTTCTGTGATTAAACAAATTTTGGACTGTAGATTTCTGGACTTAGTCCACCTGCTTAGCAGCTACCACTGTAGTCGTCTTCAAAATGTATCTGCTCAAAGTATTTGCAAAGCTGTCAGAAATGTGTGAGGGAGTACCCTGCCATTAAATGTGGTGTCCAATCTAGCAATACAGGTCTTAGTTGGGTGATAAAGTGAGGCGTGCAACAGCTTTTACAGATGTTGGCTGACTAGCTCAGCATGCCACATCTGACTCTTATCTATGTAGCAGCATGAACTGTCAACATACCTCATGCTGCCACATCTGACTCTTATCTATGTAGCAGCATGAGGTGTGTTGACAGCTTTTAAAGCTGGATTTGGCTTTTTGATACTGCCATGTAATGACGGCTATCTGTGTGACATGGAAAGGGTCACTTAGTTTTATAACAGTGAGGTTAATATCTAACAATCTGGATGTTATGATGCTATGTTTTTCTATTTTTTTATGATGTGCAGTAATAACCCAATGGCTTCCCTTCCTGTACCAAAAAGATCCATATATTTCTCCATTATGGTGAGAATACTCAGGCCCTTTCATTCCCCAGTAGAATCAAGAGTTGGGTAGAAGAAAACAGGGCTATCTCCACACCCTCTTGACTGTCCTGTCTCCACCCCTATGGTAGCCTTGTGAGATTTGCTATAACTGCTTTGAGAGGTGCTTGCACTCTTCTGTGCATGTGCAACTTCTTGACTAGGTGGCATAATACTGACAGAGTAGACATTCTGGGAACATTATGTACCAGTGATACACCTGCATTTTTGCAGGTGTCACCAAAGCAGTGAGCCAAACTGCCCCCCAACCTCAATGAGCAAGCCAGAGTTTCTGCCACAAACTCCCATCTTCCTCTGCCTTGTCCATCCAGAGCCCATGTTGCTACCCAAGCATGAGTCACCTGGGGTGCAGTCAGGGCTGTATCCCTTTGCGCCATTGGTGCTGGATTCTTTTTATTTTTTTGTCATTTTATTAGTATATTTAAGAATGCTCCACTTATTACAGGTATATTACAATGCATCACAGGGGATTATCATCTGCAAAAGTAATCTGTTTTACTTTCCAGCACATGTATAATAAAGCCATGCAATGCACTATATAGGTGATGTACAATAAGCTGCACAGAATACATTGTGAAGTACAATTTAATAAATACTGAATAACGCAGAACACACTGTGAAATGCAATTTAATAAATACTGACTAACAACAGTCATAACTGAATGCACATTTACACCTAAGAGTTTTATTAGTACAGAACGCCAAACACATAACCAGGGAGCTGAACTACAAGAAGTAACAAAGCATTTTATAATTTTCTAAAATAACAAAAGTAGCCAAGATTGTGCAACAGAAATGCTGTATTTTGGTTGTAAGGTGAGATTATTTTGTATTAGTAGAAGTCATGTTTGGACCCAGGACATCTTGCATTTCAATAAGAAATGCCCCACTTTTAGGCATTTGAAAAGGTGGCAACCCTAATCAGTTTTTCTTCTACAGTGTTCTCATACGTGTCTAATTAGCTGATTGCTTCATTTTTTGCCTGTATTTCTCATATATAATACAACAACAAAACAAGTTTTACTGCATGAAAACTTCAGTAGGTAATAACTGCAATACCATTACTATTGCTTGTCCTTCTCTAACACATAAGACAAGCAGGTGGGGGGGGGGTATTTAGATTCTTTAATACACAGACACACATCAGGATGGACAGCAGCATTATAAAGTACAAATGAACTAGTTAACAGACAGACCTTACATACATACATGCTGGCTTATACAAAATGGCACTCAGGATCGCACATGCTCAGTATTTATACACTTGTGCAAGCCCTTGGATAGCTTCTTAAAGGTATATATATATATATATATATATATATATATATATATATACACGTATTGATCTACAATAACTATCCTTGAAAATGGATAACATTCTTATAAAAATAGATATAATACAAGAAAAGTGTAGCAAACAAACCAACATGTTAAAATAATTGGTAAAGAAACAAGAACCCAAAAACAAAACATCTTGTAACACACCAACAATGGGATTTAATATATGCTTAGTGTTTTACTGGCAGCAATTGCTAAAAGCAGGTAACAGATCATAATGAATATTAATATCAAATGCATTTTATAGAAACAGTTTATTTGTAAATTACAGTAAGTTCAACATTTACTTACATGTTTATACATGCACCTTTAATATCTTTAATACCAGCTTTTCATTTTTTTTACTTTCTTGCGCAATGTTTTATTATAAAAATGTATTATTGGTGAATATAACTTGAATTGACTGAGTCATGTGACACTTTGATATAAAAGGAAGATGAATATAATAGTTTTTTTTCTTCTGATGAAATCCAATTATGTTGTGGATGAAAGCACTCGTTACACTATAGGTTGACAAAGACTGACCCTCGAGCTTCAATTGCCCAGGTTCAGCTTACTGATGATCAGAGTTCTTCTCAAGAAAATCAGGGTCAGTGAGATGAGCCATAGTGGTGCCTTTTTTGGGGGAATTTCCCTTTCTTCAAGTTAGTGCAACTGTGGAATTGGTATATATAAGTTTTGGGGTGTGGGGGTGAAAGGGAATCACATCAGGAATGCTTGCTCCCCCTCCCACATTACTATTTTTCTGTAGATTTTATACTTTAAGTGCTGTTGGTATTCAAGTGATTTTTCTCCTTTGTGATCACAGGTTTAGTAATTGACCTCAAAAGCATCAAAGTCTTATCAGGAAGCTTAAAATCCAAATCGAGAGGAGAACGTCTAAGTTACAGAAGGAAAAAGATGATAAATACTGGGAAGTTTATCAAGTAACAAGAAATAAAGTAGCTTAAAGAGTCAGGAGAGCAATGGCATGCATGAAAATAGCCTGTCTATAGTACTTAAGAACGTGTCATTCTTTACGTTTATGGGTGAAAGGAGGTGAGTAAAATGATTGAGCTGAAGATAGGGTACACTTGGTACAAGGAGACACATGAGGAGACATTATGTGTTTGATGTCAAGTAGCTGAACAGGTTGTAACCTTACCTTTGGTTCTGGCTGGTCAGCAGGCTGATGGTTCTATTCCTGTGTCAGGTGTTTGGATTATTTTTTTCCAGATTGCTGACACTGCAGTGCAGCATTAGTGGATGCTGCACTCCTGAATGTGATGTCCTTCAGATGAGATGCTAAACTGTGGTCCCACTTGCTTAAATCAGTGGTAGCTCAGGTAGATGTAAAATATCCCAGAACACTTATTGAAATGATGCGTAAATGAAGCTCCTTAGTGTTGTGGCCAAATTTCCCCTAGTATTATATTTATTTATTTTTACTTACGCTTTGTTAGCCCTGTTACTCCCACTAGGCCAGTGTCATCTTTTCAGGGGAGTCCCAAGATGGTATTCATATTGACTAGAGGATATTTGGCCAGGACACCAAATTTAACATTTTGCCCAAAGGACAGCACACAGGAGTGCATCATTTCCCTTATGCTGTAATGCAGTGTGAGTATTGGAAGATTAATCCACTGATACTACAAATTCTACATATGCCACCTCAGCCTTCATCTCAAAGGAGGCTACTAGTCTAGTGGGAATAACTCAGTCAACAAAGGTTTGATAAATAAATAATAACAAAATGAATGCTTTCATTGGCTTGGTGTTCATGGGAGAGGGTAAGGTCCAAGCATAGGAGGAGTTCACATGCAGAATTAGAAAGAGCTGGACAGATGGACAGACAGTACAGAATATAGCACCCAAGGGCTGGGAAGAGTGAGAATAAAGCCCAAGGTCCAAACATGCTACCTCAAGGAATACTCAGTAGGCTGGTAGAAGTAATGGTAGAATCATTCACAGAGTACTTTAACAGATTTTTGTGTAGAGAGGTGGCCCTGTTTTACTGATGAAGGACCACAGTAATACCAATGCATAAGAGGCATATGTGCTACTAAGGAAAACTCCAGATCAGCCAGTCTAAATTCGATAACATGGGAGGTCATGGAGAAAAAAACTAACAGGATTTTTAGGGAAGAACTGCCTACTGATACCTCCAACTCCAAACCACAACTGGAACCACTGACAAAACCTTCACAGCAACTGGTAAAATCCAAAAAGCTTTATTGTACCACTCACCGGTTGAGCGCTTTCTTCTCTACTGAAGGAACTTCATCAGAACCTTCCAAACTGCCTACTGATGCCAGCCAGCAAGAATTTGCTACCAGCCATTATTTTTCAGCCAGTCCAGTCTAGTTCCATTACTAGGTAACTAGGGAATAGACTGAGGACTGCTGGTCAATGTCTTCCTACATGTCAACAAAGCCATAGATTCCATACTACACAGAAGGTTGTTGGATAAGTGTAGGTGGGTGTCAGAGAGAATTGTTTAATAGTGTAATCTGGTAGAGAAGTGACTGGATAAAAGAAGGCAGAAGATAGAAGTGAGGGGGCAGATGTCAGAAAAAGGGTATGTAATGTGTGATGAACAGCAGGACAGCAGTAATGGGAAGGGTATGTTTCAATGTATGTATTTATAACATATTGTAATGCTTGGAGAAACATTTCCAAATTTGTACTGATGATAGCAAAATTGGGGGGATGCGATTAATACAGAAGGTACACAAAAGGAATTTGAGTAAATCGCAGGTTAATCAGTATATCAGCAGAAAAAGTTTATCTTCAAGAAGTGAAGAGTACTACATGTACAAAAGTGGATCATCAAGGCAATATATAGTGTGTGTGTGTGTTTGTGTGTGTATGTATGTATGTATGTATGTGTGCTGGTGGGGTAACCTTTGAACCACCAAGCAGGACAAGGACTTGGAGGTCATAGTCACAACACTAGTAGAATGCAGAGAACACTGTCAGATGGTAACAGCACGACCAATAAAAGGATGGGGTGGTTAGCAAGGGAGGTAGGGTGAAGGAGCAGGACTGGGATTATTCAGTTTTACCAGGTCCTGTCGAGTCATTCAGCTGGAGTACTTGGTCTAGTTCAGGAGATCTATTTCTTTATTTATTTGACATTTTATAACGAGGAAAGTCTGACTGGGTAGGGGTTACACATTTTTAGTGGAGGCCTGGGGAGGAAAGCTCCACAAATAGATAGAGAAAAAAAACTTCAGAAAAGACAAAGAGCAATGAGAAGTTACATATGAGGATAGATAACATAACAAAAATTATAAAAATTATAGCAGTACATAATTGGATACAGGATTTACTGACAAGATTAAAGATTTTACTTAGTACTAATTACTGTTGATTCAAAGGGT
Organism: Protopterus annectens; assembly: GCF_019279795.1. Taxonomy (NCBI): domain Eukaryota; kingdom Metazoa; phylum Chordata; order Ceratodontiformes; family Protopteridae; genus Protopterus; species Protopterus annectens. The sequence continues at coordinate 1,128,490,877 of NC_056728.1, read as the reverse complement.
ATATGTTGATTAGGTAAAGGAGAGGAAAAAGTAATATGACAAGAAAGTATAACAGTAGAAAGTACTAGATTGCAAGGTTGTAGAAGTATGGTAAAGAGTTTGACAGGAGTAGGGATATAAAGTTGAACAGCAGAAAGTTTATATGGCGAATGTATACTATAGACAACAGATATGAAGATATAGCACTTATAGAAAGAAGCTTGTCATGGATTGCTTCACCTTTACTTTCTTCCTACATCCAAACAATGTGATGGCTGCCTGGCTACTCTAAATTATCCTAATGAAATACATCTCCCCTTAGTTTCCTTCCATATCCTAAAATATGATGGCTGGATGGCTGACTGGCTGCTGTAAATCGTCCAGGTGCACTGTCTTCACTCTTGCCCTTATTGCCCAGGTAATGGCTTACAAAGAGTCAGTGAATGATCATTTCACTTTTCTGGGTAATAGCAAAACATTGTTTTAATTTCTCATTGCACATTTCATTTTCTCACTTTTCAGGTTATTATTATTCTACAGGTCTAGGTCTGAAAGGGAAGTCCTTTTTCCAAATACCTTCTTAGAAGCAGGTATTGCATGCCACTGAGGTGGTGAGGTGTGTGGCATTTTCCTCAACATGCTCAGTATCTACTGCAATGTTAAATCCTTACACAAAGCTTTGCAGAATAGGTCTACTATGTTCTGAGATTTCACATGATTTATAAAATAATCTGAGAAATTGAAGAACAATATAGACGATACTCATGAGTTCCTCCTTGGACAAGGACCTTGTACACCTTATTGAACAGCCTCTATGATTGTGGCAGTGATGAATGGAATTGTATCCTTTATTTTTAAACTATTTCTTTTTTTTTTCAATAATCATTTTTATTGTTTTGCCAAACCATTATACATTTCACACACTATTTACATTATGTACAATATTGCTTCCAATGTTTTAGTTCCATTTTGAATTTCCCTATAATACATTAAGAATAACTATCATTTAAACCAAGTACAGGAAATTAAAATCACAAAAAATTAAACATAAAAGCATCTACAATAGACAATTATAAACCAACTCAAGCCAATAATTTGTATTATTTCTACATTTTCTATCTAATCCAAGAATGTGTTGGTACACATACAGAATGTCCTGACGGAAAGTGGATAGGAACCGCAACGCCAAAATAATATTAAAGATTTGTTCCCAAATTTTTATGCTGTTTATACTTTTCTTATTATTTCTAATTAACAATTTGTGCGCTAATATATGCTTAATCGCTAACAGCCTGAAATTTTGCCACGACACCTGTGCTGGGTTCAACCAATTTGTGGCTATATATAATTTCATTAGTAAACTAATATTCATAATTACAATCTTTTTTGTTTTGTCCAAATTCTCCGGTGGAATATGTAAAATCAGAAATTCCCAGGAGAGTGTTGAGTTTTGGTAACCCATTTTTTGTAGCTGTAACTTTAAAGAATTCCATAATTTATAAATGCACTTGCAACTCCAGAACATGTGTAACAGGTCTGCTGTCTGATCTATACACTGTGGACATGTAGGTGACTTTTTTGAATCAAATTTATGAAGTGTAAGATGGGTATAATATGCATTGTTAAATATCATCAATTGAGTAAAGACCAGTTTTTGAAGTGATACGGATTTTAATGTTAAGTTAAACGCCTCTACTATTTTACTGTTGTCTAGGGATGGCAATTTCTCTCTCCAGTATTTGGATAACAGAATATGATTATTATATTTTCTCTCTTTTGCCATTTTATACGCTGAGGATATATATTTTCTATCTTGTTGCAATGCTTCCCACAGCTGACCTGAAATAACTAGTTCCTCTTTTTATTTCAGAACTGGTAAAATAATTTATGGCCAAATCTTTTAACTGCCTCATTATAATTAAATAAGAGATGGGAAGATTCATCTCTTTTAAGATATCATGTACCGCTACTCCTAGGAAGGGGTATAAATCCCTTACAGTTAATTCTTTAATAAATGGATATTTCTTTAAGTCTATCAGTTGATTACCAATAGTTATATTAGGATTTCCATCAAACGGTTGAAACATCATCATATATTTTAAAAGGTTCAAGGAGGCAAACAGAGTTTGAGTCGCCACTGCCCATACCTTGATGTGTTCCATTAACTCATATTTACTCAATGTTTTTATATTCAAAAATGGTACAGCTTTAACATTAATTCTCTTCCCTTTTATATGTTTATAATTTAGCAGTACCCATTTGGGTATCCATTTTCTATTTTCACTATCCAAGTAAGACACCCTTAAAATCCTGTTGGCCTGAATCACTGTATAATACATCTCAAAATCTGGTAAATCCAACCCCCCCTCGTTTTAGGAGCCATCAGTTTTCATAGGATATTCTCGTTTTCTGGGTTCCCACAGAAATTTCCCCAGTCCTATCTGAAATTGCTTGAAAAAGGATTTCGTGATTTTAAGTTGTGCTGCTCTAAAATATATAGCATTCTGGGAGAACGTTCATTTTATTATCGCTGCTCTTGCCATCATCGGTAGCTTCAACTTACTCCATCTTTTCAAATCCATTGTTATTCGGTCTCCAGTTGCCTTAATATTGTTGATAAAAAATTCTCTATTTTCAGTTGAAAAGTCAATCCCCAAATATTTTATTCTTTCTTCTGTCCTTATTCGTCCTATCAATGGTAGCATTGAAAAAGGTGTAGGTGTCTTTAGAGGGAATATTTTGGTTTTTTTAAAATTTAGTTTGTAATTAGCAATTTTCTCAAAGGTTTGTATTGCTGTTAGTATTTTTTCTGTATCTGACACCGGTGTGGTACTGTATATATTTAAATCATCTGCAAAAGCAGCCATCCTAACATTTATCCCAAGAAGTACAGGAGAATTATAAAAAACTTTTTGTTTCATATGAAGAAATAAAGGTTCCAAATACAGATTAAACAGTATGGGAGACAATGGGCACCCCTGTCGAGTTCCATTTTTAATTTGAATCCTTTTGGAACATTCATGATTTATATATAAACTAGTGTATGCATTCTTGTATAAATTTCTTAACATAGAAATAAAAAGCTGAGGTATATTGAAATATGATAATGTTTCAAATAAATAAGCCAAATTAACTCTATCGAATGCTTTTTGAGCATCAATTATTAAAGCATATATGTTCATATTTTTATACTTTGCATAAGATATTAAAGTATGAAGAGTTAATGTATTGTCTGTAGTCTGTCTCCCATCTATAAACCCCGCCTGTTCTTCTGATATTATCAAGTTTATTATTTTTTTAATCTACTAGCTAGAATAGATGTCATGATTTTCATATCAATATTCAACAATGATATGGGCCTATAATTGTCTGGATTTTTGGGATCACTATTCTCTTTCAATAACAGAATTGTTCTTGAGGCATTAAAATGAAGATCATTGCTGCCATTCGAAATGATATAATTAAAGGTCTGTGAAAGTATGGTGCTCAGAATCCCACTAAAAGATTTATAAAATTCAGAGGTCATACCATCTGGTCCTGGGGCTTTATGTGGCTTTAGTTTCTTAAATTTTTAAACTATTTCTTGATGAACAGGAATTACATTTAGTTTTTCTGTAACTACATAGCATGTGCAGAGTTTTTCATTAAAGAAAAACTCTATACTCCAGGGTAGTTAATTTTATTCTAGGACTATTTCTGGTTCCTCTAGTATTACTTAGATGTTTTGTTTAGTGCCCAGAAACCCTTCAGAGACTTTTATTTTTTTTTCCCTCATTTTCACCTTTTCTCTAGCCATAGATTATGGAGGTCCCATTTTTTCCTTCAGATTTCTCATTGTCTTGGAAATAAATCATTCTGAAACACTAAGACAGTGCAGATTATGCAATTTTCAATATTGGTAACCACACTGTAATTTGCTTCTCTAGACAGTCCCTTGCTGAGATCAATTTAAACTGACTCTCTGTTCTAAAGAATTAGTTACTGGTGAAATATTTGCTACATAAAAAACACAGATGAATTATACTGTAGTACAAGATTTAAAAAATGGGACAGTTCTCATTGTGGTTAGTACAATGCTGCCTTTGATCATGTAGCTCAATAAAATTAAGCACAGTATGAAAAACTATAGGCAGTTGTCATTTACTTTATTAGCTATTTGATGTAAGAACTGTTGGTCACAAATGAACATCCAACCCTATAGGAGTATGAGGAAGAGAGAATGTAGATTTTAAGGTCAACAGCTTAGAACATTTAACAAAATTCTGCTTTTGGTTCCCTGCTCCCTGGTTGTAACTTGTGGTAATCCACAGTATTCTGTGTCTGGCCACTTACTCTCCACTAGCATGGTTATTTTGATGGTGGTGCACTGTGGTATTTCCAAAGTGGACTATATGCTGATACGTCTACCTCACATCTTGTAGATAATACTGTATCTGTAGTCAGATGAAAATTACAGAGCGAATTCACCACCAAAGGAATACTGCAGAATTTCTCCTGGATGGTGTATCAGCACTGACAAAACTAAAGCCATGCTTTTTCCTGCAGGCATCCTAAAAATTAGAATGGTGATACTATTGTCTCAAAGTATAAAAGCTATCCATATATTATTTTTATTTTTCAATAACTGCAGTATTTAGTTGCATCAAATTGCTTATACAGACTACTGATAATCGACTCAAGTATAACAAGCATGTATGAACTGCACTAACTCAGATAAAGCAGCAGCACATGTGGCGTTACTGTCGTGGCTCTTTGTTATGTTCATTTCTTGATTCTGTATCAATATTTTTCAGTGCATCCCTTCTCTACTTGGTGTATATATTCACTAATCTGCAGTCTCCCCCCTCCTCACATATTAGCACAATGTTACAATAGGACTCATATCACTATAGCAGTATCTTCTACTGTTCTGCAGTTTGCAACTTTCAGTGACTTATTTATTTATTTAATTTAATTTATTTATTCTTTGTTGACAAGGTTAATCACAATTGGCTAGTAGCCTCTTTTCAGGGAGCCCTGAGGGAAATTTGACCGGGGCATTGGGAAACTTCCCTGATCCTTTTTGATAGGTGCTGTGGGATCTTTTACATCCACCTAAGTTAACACCAACTCAGGCAGATGGGGCCTTTGTTTAACATCTCATCTGAAGAACAAGAATTCAATCAACTCTTGTCCCTAAACTAGATTATGACTTAAAGTTAACAGATAGTCTTTGCATATAAATAAACCCAAACACAATCAAAGCACTTGGAAAAAGACCACAACTCCTCTTGGTGTAGTAAAAAATGTTTAATATTCACTCCACTCACTTAAAAAATAAAAAATACATAGAAACACCCCTTCAGGTCTCAGTACCCACATAAAAACACATAGAAACACCCCTACAGGCCTCAGTACAGACTGAGTCCTGAAGGGGTGTTTCTCTGTGTTTTTTATTTTTTAAGTGAGTGGAGTGAATATTAAAAAAATTTTACTATGCCAAGAGGAGACATGGGCTTTTTCCAAGTGCTTTGGTTGTGTTTGGATTTGTTTTTACTGTTGAAGCACTGTAGCCCAGTTCATTTACTGTTTGCATATAAATATTTTTAAGTCTAAGAATAGATTTGGAGAGTCTTTCTTCAGCTCTCCTTTATGTGATTGTGACTATCTTGTGATTTACTATGAACTGATGGCTACATTTTCTTGTTTTCAGTCTGCTAAACAAAGTTTTTTTCAATGCAGAAGTTTTAGTTAAAGCAGATTACTGTACGGCCATAGTGGTATTTGGTAAGAGGAGGTAGAATTATGAATAGGAAGGACTTATTGCAGAAGAAATATGGCAAACTTTCAAACAAAAAATATTATTATATAGTAAGTGTGCTTGGAGAACAGTGTCAAAAGGTTTACGCCATATTCTTACTGCTAAAGCAGTTTGTTTTAGCAGTGAGAATACTATGTAAACCTTCTGACTTGGTGAAGATGAAAAAGAAAGTCTATAAGAAAAGGAAACTTCATGGAAGTGCCAACTATAAACTACAATTTATGGCCTTACTGTACAACAGTACCCTGATTGAAGAACGAGCATTCTCCAGCAGGGTATTAATGTACAATGCCCACTGAAAAACGTGTCCACCGCTTCACGTCAGCATATCAAGCCACCGTGGCACTTGGACTGAGAAAACAGAACGGCTGCCATTATTTTACGCTTGCAAAGCTGCTCTTCTGCTGATTAGTGAGTGTAAAATAAAATAAAAGTAAAATAAAAAAAGTGTGTATGTTTTTGTGTGTGAAAGTATATGCATGTATGAGTGTGAGAGAGAGATAGGTTGAGCTACTATTTTACACTGGCTAAGCAGAGATTCTGCTGTGTAGTGAGTGTAAAATAAAAAGCATGTGTGTTTGTGTGTGCGCGTGCGTGCGCGCGTGTGTGTGTGTGTGTGTGTGTGTGTGCGCGCGTGCGCGTGTGTGTGTGTGTGTGTGTGTGTGTGTGTGTGTGTGTGTGTGTGTGTGTGTGTGTGTGTGTGTGTGTGTGAGAAAGTGAAGAGCGAGAGTGCAAAAGCGATCCCTGGCAGCATCACATAAGATTTTTGCATACCTTTTGACCATACCTCTCGGCACAAGAAATCTGGACAGAGCCACAAATAATGGGGAAACAAAGGGCTGAAAATAGGGCTGGATTTTAAATATTGCTCTTATAAACTCAGAAAGTTGCTGGAATAACAGAGATTTTATTAGCATGCATTTTTTATGTAGCAGTGGTGTATGTGTGTGTGTGTGTGTGTGTGTGTGTGTGTGTGTGTGTGTGTGTGTGTGCATGCGCGTGTGCGTGTGTGTATGTGTGTGTCTGTGTGTGTGTGTGTGTGTGTGTGTGTGTGTGTGTGTGCATGCGTGTGTGTGTGTGTATGTGTGTGTCTGTGTGTGTGTGTGTGTGTGTGTGTGTGTGTGTGTGTGTGTGTGTGTGTGTGTGTGAGTGCATGAGCTGACTACCACCAGCAGCAGCAGTAAAGAGGTTTATAAACCTCTTCCCCTTTCAGCTGAAGAAATCTGGATAAAGCCTAAAATATATACATCCGCGGTGGTGCAGCGGTAGCGTTGTTGCCTCACAGCAAGAGGTTCTCCCGTTCGATTCTCGGCTGGAGTGCGGGGAGTGCCTTCTGTGTGGAGTCTGCATGTCCTCCCCATGGTCGGGTGGACGTTTGAAAGATGTGTAAATGGACGTGCCTTCGTTGAAGGTTGAACGTCGAGCTGGCACCTCGGCATTCGTGAAAATCTGCTGCCAGTCATTAGTGGACCGGAGTTCCGCTGTGGCGACCCCTAACCGGGAAAAGCTGAAAGACAACAACAACAACAACAACACAATGGCTCTAAAACAGAAACTTAATTATTGCTCTTATAAAATTACAAAAGGATTTTAAATTAGCATGAATTTTCTGAAGGAAAAAAAAAAGTTTGAAGCTCAAATGTGTGTCATTATTTATTTAGTATTTCAATCTCCAGTGACTGCCAACCAAATGATTTAGGAGCAAGGGACCAAACATAAAGTAAATAACCTGGTTATTTTTTAAATGTTATATTTTGGCTGTAAAATGTTTCCTCTAACAACATTAACATATATATTACAGCAAGTTTGAAACATTAGGAGGAGGAACTATTTCAAAAATATACTAAAAATATATAGTAATAAAAAAATGAACTGCCCTCCTGCTAGGTACCAATCAGCACTTCACACATCATTGAGCAACCCGGCCCCCTTAACCCATTTCCTTCTCTCTCATTCTTCCATACCCTGTTAGCACAGTCAGCCATCAAATTTGGCCCGCCCCCTATCACAATGTAAACAAGTAAAAAAACACTAATTACCCAAATGCCTACACTGTTTCTATTTTACCATCTCATGGCCTACGAACAAACACTTGACCATGGTATTCACTACCCAAATGGTCAAACAGACACCTACGACTTCACACATAATACCAAGCACTTCACCATCCCCAGCACACCGAATATACCACCCTCTATAAAATACCACACCTGTACAGCCACAAAACATAATCCTAAAGACAAAGACTACATAAAACTTATAAACAAAACTCCTAAAGCTCAGAATATCATGTCACTATAACCTTATAACACATGGATATATTCATCCCAACCCTGGCCCACCCACACCAATAACCTCCACTCCCCTACCACAACCCCCACAGTCAAGCTACCCATGAATACTCCCACTAGTTCCCTCCTAGCATTTCACCTAAATATTAGAAGTATTAACAATGATTCCCAACCTACACTCCCTCCTAGCAACCCACTCCCCAGACATTATGTGTCTTACGGAAACCTGGCTAAAACCCAGTACTACTGACAATGAGATACTACCTCCAGGATACAATATTCACCGGTTAGACCGTGCTACAAGGAAAGGCGGTGGGATAGCAGTCCTTTAGAAAAATACTCTAACCGTTAATAGAGACACCATTCAACCTCCTCAATTCATTAACATGGAACTCCTCATAACCAAGCTACAGATTAACCAAAACAAACACTTGAACATCATCTGTGCATACATTCCACCAGGCAACAACGTAAATACCCTAGAAGATCTCCTTTACTGGTTATCCACTACCTATCCCCAAGAAACCATAGTTTTTGGCGATTTTAACACTAACTGGCACCCCTGCTCCTCCGACCCCTCCCCCCAACTCATATAAACTTATCTGGGTTTAAACAGGCCATAACCTCTCCCACTAGGATAAACAAACCAACCAACAAGGAAAGTATCCTAGACTGGATCCTAGTTAATAACCAACCCCAACTGTACACAGCTGGTACTCTGTGACCATTGTCTAACCTATATCATAAAACATAAGGCAGGAAACACTCACTAGCCCAAATATAAAACATTTAGAAACAGGAAAAACTTTTGATGCTGCTATATTCCAAAATGAATTAAAAGCAGTTGACTGGTCAAAACTAAAAAATCTAACATTAGAGGAGGCCATAGATCACTTTAACACTAAATTCCTAAGTATCCTTGATTCCCATGCTCCAGCACGTACAATAAAAACTAGATCAAACACAGCACCATGGCTCACAAAAGATTCCAAAGCTAAAATCAAAACTAGAAACAGAGCCTGGGCCAGCTGGAGAACAACCAAAGCCCCACTTGACCATCTAAAATATCGTCAATGCAGGAATGATACAAAAAAATCTATTTTACTGGATAAAAAATTATGCTTCTACCAAAATCTCCTACAAAAACACCACAACAACCCTCAAAAGTTTTGGGCAGGCTTAAATCAACTACTTTGTCCAGGTCACTCCACCACCCTAACCCTGGTTAACTACACCCACAACTTTTTCACTGAAACAATCCAATCCCTAGCAAATCAACTAACCCCCTCTAACTTAAACCACATGCCTAATCTACCTAATAATCACCTGGAATTTAGCTTCCAACCAATATCCACTAGTTTTATCAAAACACTTCTAAAAAACTAAAACCTACCACCCTCGCTGCTGACCTCCTCCCTGCAGAGTACCTCCAAATAGCTGCAGATGCCATTGCATATCCCATATCTATCCTCATCAACAGAACCTCATCCGAAAATGCTATCCCCTCCCTCTGGAAAATATCTCACGTCATCCCACTCCATAAAAGTGGTAGCTCCTCAGACATATCCAACTATAGACCCATTGCCATTCTTTCCCCACTAGCCAAAATAATGGAGAAATGTGTAAACAAGCAATTAATGCAATACCTTTCACAGAATAACTTACTATCGGACTCCCAGCATGGTTTCAGGCCATACCACAGCAACACCTCAGCCCTCCTTTCCTTTACTACTGCCATAAACCAAAACAGGAATGACAATAGGCTAAGCTCTGCCCTCTTTCTTGACCTGTCAAAAGTCTTTGACATGGTCAGCCATGAACTTCTCATTCTTTCACTAAAATCTATTTCCCTCAACAAGCCTGCTATCCAGTGGCTCCAGTCCTACCTGAATGGTAGACAGCAGGCGGTACTATGGCAGGGAAAACTCTCCAGCAAGTTACAGGGTCCATACTAGGTCCACTATTTTTCTCTATTTTTATCAACAACCTCCACACTGCTATCCCCAAAGCCACCTGCATTCAGTACGTAGATGATTCCACTCTCATCTGCTCAGCCACCTCCCCATTCGACTTGCAAATCTTTACCCATAATACATTTAACAATATCGAGAACTGGCTCACCAACCAATGCCTACGTCTGAACCCCAATAAAACTAAACTTCTACTCTTCTCTCCCACTAGTAGATCCACCACACTTTCATTCTCTGTCACATCTAATAATGGTACCACTATTTCCCCAGATAATCACACCAAACTGCTAGTGGTTATCATAGACAATAATCTCAAATTTGACCTACAGGTCAACAAAACCATACAGACCATCAATAAGAAGCTTGGATTACTGTATAGAAACAAGACATTTTTAACCCCACTGACTAGGACTACAATCGCCCGATCACACTTACTCTCTACTCTTTTATATGCCTCGTCTGTACTCTCAAACCTCAACAAATCTGAACTAAGTAAGCTGTCCTATAGCTACAATCATATTGCCAGATTTGCCACTGGCTCCACCTATAGAACCCACCACTGCCAGAACCTTAAACAACTAGAGTGACTAAAACTGCCCAGCTTAATTCAATTCAATCAACTCTTAATAGCGCACAAAATTTTGTACCACTCTGAGGATACCCCCTCAGTTAAAAATATTATTAAGCCATATAGCAACCTGAGATCCCTACGGTCAGCTGATAAACTACTGGTCCAAACCCACAAAGCTAACAACTCTGCTGGTGAATCCCTGTTTGCTAACTTCATTGGCAAAACCTGGAATTCGTTGCCAAACTATATAACCCTACAATCCTACAAAAGTCTCTTCAAAAAAAACCTCAAACAGTATCTCAAAGTGAATTGGCTATGCCCATGTACCAACCCTGATTAAGTTATAAACTAAAAGCATATTCTGCAATTATCATAACTTGTAACTCTATCACCAAGCTCTGCTTCCAATCTGGTGTCTCTTACTTTTAATTGTCTGTCCATGAGAATTGTGAGTCCCTACTAGGGAACACTACTAACCCATTGTATATAATCACATTGTTTTTATAATTGTTTGCTAACTACTGTGTAATCTATGTAAGTTTGTCTATGTGGAGCTTTTGTCCCCGGGCCTCCGCTGAAAATGGACATGTATCCAGTTGGACTATCCTGGTAAACAAATGTAAAATAAATAAAATAAATAAAATATTTAAGTAAGTAAAACACAACGATTTTACAGCTAGCTTATTCTCAGAGCACAATAATGCCCTCCAGGGTATGTGTTAATGTGTAATTAATGACCTTCCAGGGGTTTAGAGGCCCTACACTGTAGGCGTAGGGACTAATAACAGCCCTGGGTGGGCATTAATTACACATTAACACATACCCTGGAGGGCATTATTGCTTGCGTAACTTATGTAAACAGGTAAAAATAGCTGTCAGGAAAGAAAGGTGGGATATGGAGCTGGAAATATTGAACAACTGTCAATCAATCATCTTTCTTCAGATAAACAAACCTCTAAGTCTAGTGAAGAAATACTATCCTGCTACTTTATAAAAACATTGTTTTTTGCAGGGGGAAAGCCCCCCCCTGCACCCCCAACACCCTGCTAATTATATATATCAATTCAGAGTTAAGTTGGAAGAAAGCTAACTGCTCTGTGAACATTTAAAGCATATTTTTGTATGGACATGCAAACTGCCACTACTCTTTGTCAGGCTGCGGCCACATCAAAAAATGACTTGAGATTAGTAATTGATGAGTAATCATCTTTCTTTAAAATTCAAAGCAGTAAGATATGGCATGAGCAAAAACAGATATTTTAAAACTCTAGCTAATGTATTTCTATGGCTCTTGAATACCTATTTCATACTAGGATTTGTCCCAGAAGATTAGAAAATGTCAACCATTAGGGTTATGTCTGAGAATAAATGTAACATATCTTGTGATCGATTACACAGCTTTATATCTCCTATATGTATAGGATATTATTAGAATCCAAAGAAACTGATGTTCAAAAAATCTTTCAGCATACAAAAACTGGTAACAGATCTGCTGTTACTTGCAAACTGGTCTTCAATAGGAATATTGTTACTATGTTAAAGCATATTAGGTAAACACCATACACACTGATTTTTTTCATATGTTTTTGTTTCTGTTAATTACACTTATTTGTAAGTTGAGGAACTTAGTTCTTGGGGCTTATCTTATGAATTTATAACTGGTTGGTAAACAGGCTTTGGTCTGTTAAAATAGATTAATAATGCTCCAAATGAACAGCTCCAAATGCATGTTGCAATGGTGCAGCGGTAGCGTTGTCACCTCACAGCAAGAGGTTCTCCACTTTGCTTCTTAGCTGGGGCGCCTTCTGTGTGGAATCTGCATGTCCTCCCTGTGTTTGTATGGGTTTTCTCCAGGTGCTCTGATAACCTCACATGTTATAAAGACACACATCTGGAGCGTTTCTCCCCAGGCCTCTGCTGAAAATTGGCTTTGTTCCATGTCGGCCTTTCCTGGTAAACAAGTGTAAAATAAATGGTACCTTCTTTCCTGTATGGTACCACAAGGTTCTTTTCGGAGTTCCTACCTTTTAACTTACACTTCACTAATTTGACCTTTAACCCTTGTTTTTTACATTAATGCAAATTGTGGTGAGAAATGGAACTTTATTGCTTGTCAGAATGGTATTAAAACATTTCAGAAAATATTAAATAAATTGCAGACCTAGTCCAAAATACATTATATGATAATAATTATTTAAAAAATCCATCATTGCTTAATCAAAAATTCAGAGTAATGACATCCCTGAAAGGCAACACACTGAAAAGGTTACATGACCTTGGAGTATTAATTAATCCATCTAAAAGCAAATCCAAATCAACTATTGCTAGATCTAAACAAAATTCAAAACAGCAACTAAAACATATATATTTTTTAAACATAATAAAAAATTCTTCTACATAGTGTAAGCACTTTCATCTAATCAACAAGGACTTCATCATGCTGTACAATTAAGACAAAACCTGCTAGATAAGCATTTCATTAGAAGCTTTCAGCCAATGAAATAAGACATACAATTAATGCACCACTCCCCTCTTCAGAAAAAAAAAAAACTTTGAAATTTTCTGTGTCATTGATGCCTGGTTCCTTCCATGCATTTAATTTAACTTGTCAAATGTATTCTCTCTACTCTAACACCTGTTCTATGGATTATTTGCCATAGGTTGATGGGATATCTTATAAAACAAAAAATTAGAACATTGGATTGTCATATCACTTTGGGTGTTTGTACAATGTATTCAAAGTATCACATGTCCTTGTGGCACACATATGTTCATACATTCATTTGCATAACTTTTTAGCTGAATGACTTGTATAACAATAGGTACAGGATGTACAGCAGGCTGCAAAAACAATATTTAAGGAGTTACATGCAAATGTATCTGGGATTCTGCACTGCACTCTGCCTGAAGATACACACCCTAGGATTCAATAAACTCTGTGCAGGAATAGCACTATACCTGCATGGAGTGGTTCATGTCCGTGTAGTGCAGCAGCGCGCCTTGCAAATTCATGAAGGTGCACTGCTGTTTAACCTACATGGACATGAACTGTGAACGAGTGCAGGGGGCATATTCAAATAGGGCATGGACATTGAACACGCCCCTTGCACTCAGAAAGTGCTTGTACGGCACTTTCTAATATGATCTGGCATAATATTAGAGAATTTCTCTAATATTATGCCAGTATTTCAGTGTCCCTGAACACTGAAATGAAATAAATGAACATTTCAGTGCTCACGGACACTGAAATACATACAGCAGCAAGAAAGCAATGCAGGGGGTGTGTGACCGGTTCTGTGACACACCCCCTGCATTGTAAAAGTGCCGTATGACACCTCGCAACCTGCTAAAACAGGGAATGTATACAAAGGCACAAATAATGGGGGATAAAGCCCTGACAAGGGACACATCATACATATTGCCCACACAAACTTGAATAGATAGAAAATTGATAGATTGAATTGATAGAAAATAGGTCATGCATTAGCATGAATTACCGAAGGATAGATGTCTGAAAGCAAATGTATGCCAATATTCCCTGACAGCAGTCCATGTGGACAAAGGCACAAATAATGGAGGAACAAAACACTAAAAAATAGGGACACAATATTTCCCTCACACACTTAGAAAATTAATAGAAAACAGGATATGTATTAGCATGAATCTCTGAAGGATAGAAGCCTGAAAGCCAAATATATGTGATTATTTCCTGACTGCAGTCCTCAGTGAATTGTCAGAATACCACAATAGTCACTATATAACATAAATATATAATAATATTATCATTTTTTTCCTAGGCTAAGGAATGTTTAAGCGTAGCTAAACGGGTGTGCTCGTTATAGGCCTCCGCTTAGACAACCTATAGGAAATAAATACAAATATAGAGCTGAAATTTCCAAGCTGAGTTAGTATAGTGGTTAGAATTCTGGCTTTGTATGCAGGTGCTCATGGTTTGAGTACCAAGACAGGCAAGTTATTTTTATATGGGAAAGCAGTGTTAAAATTATTTCTTTAAAGTGAAAGTATGTAGTAACTGTCTTTTGTCAACCAGGATAGTGTAGCTGGTGTAAAATGGAAGTGTGAGTGCATATAACATGTGAAACCACCCGTGTACACACAAGTGTCCCATACAGTATAGTCACACCTCTTGCCAATGTAAGGAAAGCACATAGAGGGATGTCATGTAAAGTAAAGCATATACACTTAATAACTGAAGTCAGTATTCTGATATATTTAAAATGAAAAGTGAGCAATAGTTAGCAATGCTCAGCTATGCTTAGCAGGTGTAACCAATGCTAAGACATGAATGCTAAGCAGCAGGTAGTTCAGCTAAGTGGATTTGTGCACTGTTAAACAGTGCTCAACAACTTCCCCTTTAAGCAATGTTAAAACTAGCTCAGCGGGTTTGTGCACTGCTTAGTGGAGCTTCACCTTTTTAATATGGTCCAATGACAGCACAGGGCAGAAATATTGCAGTATTTAAATGGTGCAGGGGGAATATAGCCATACTTTGTTATAGTCCATCTGTGCAGATACAATGGCTGGCATAGGAGAGGGAGTGCACTTTCTGGTGCAATGCTGGAGCATTCAGGAGTCCAGCGTCATGGTTGGACTCCTAGTAAAAAAAACATGAGGAGAGACTTCTGCAGGGCCAGTACCAGTGCTCTCAGTACAAAGCGAAGGCCTGGGACCATCTCACATGTGACCTCACCAGTGCTACTGGCATCCCATAGACTGGTGAGCAGGTTCAGCACCACTATGCCAACCTAAAGCGTAGGATGGGGGTGCTCTTAGACCAGTGGATCCAAGATGGATGGGCCCAGAATGCTACAGTAGTGTGTAAGTATCACTATCAAGTAGTTTGTAGCAAATACTAGCCTGAGAATGTGATAGACAGATATGCATAATGTGTGTGTTTTTCTCCCCTACAGCTGCAGCAGAGAGGGTTGTGAACATCAAAGTCCATGGTGACAGACTGCTGAGGCTGCACTGACAGGCTGGTGAGTACAAATCTATTTTGCAGTATATTGATAAAATAGCTAAGAATGAGTACATTGCTTACTGCTAGTAGGTATACTGTTACTGTGTGCACTGAATAAATAAAAAAGTTTGACTGACGAATATTGAAGTACAATAAAGACCCTTAAAAAACTGTTGTGTTTATTCTGGTATGTTGTAGACATATATAGAATGTATACAAGTTCTTCACAGCAAATATGGCTGTGACAGCATACATTAACTGAGGTTCGTCTGTGAACAAGCTGTTAGAAGAAACCATAGATGGTGTAGCTGTAAAACGAGATATAAATGAAATGTGAAATATATACTGCACTAAGCTCTGAACCCTGAATAGTAATATGTAAAGTATGAAAGTGTGTTCCATGCAGCATTGCCTTGTGTTAAATTTTGCTATCCAGATTATAGTAATCCAAAGGAGTCATGCACAGTACAATAACTATCTATCATGCATGCATCACAGGATTACAAGTTCAGATTGTCTAACTAAAAGACCAGTGAAACAAGAATTAGTAGTTCACCAGTAGCCCAGTGTGATGAGAAATAGCTCAGTTGTTAATTTTGCATACCCAGACATGGTTTGAATCCAGAGAGTGGTACTAAGAATTGTGCATATCTACACACAAGGAATCAGGAATAAATGTAAAAACATGTAGTGTTAACAGATATTTTCTCCACAGGTTTTACAGGTAAGTAAATGTTGCTAGTAGCTGTATGAAGTGTATACAAATAAACTGCGTACAACTGTTCAATTGTCCCACCACATGCCTGCAAATGAGAGCAGGGTAGGTACATACAATATGCACTCTTCCTGACTCATACCTCTCAGCTGTACAGATATTCACTGAATGTTCAGATATTTGGCTCAGATTTTTGGTCTGTTTTACATAAAGTAGTGGTGTCATGGCAAATCAATGGCAAACCATTATAGAATGAAATTAGAAAATGATAGACATACAAATGTCAGATGTCATATCCATCAGAAAAGCCATGCAAATGCAAAACTTGTTATATCAAGTTTCTAAGTTTGTAAGAGCAATATCTAAAGATTGTCCATATTTATGGGCCTATGTCTAGATGTCATGCTCTAAGAGGTTGTGAGGTATGTTCCCGGTACATGTCTCTCAGGTGTCACACTGTCACAGCTAGTGGTCACTGCTGAAAATAATCCTGGACACAGATAGGAAACCAGTTGACGTATGCCAGTAAGACACTCACATAACAGCGGTTTATGATACCCCTCCTGTGCCAGATATGTAACCCTGACATGTACAAGTCCCTTCTAGTCATGTACCCAGAGTTGTCACAGTTTGCCTCATACCAGTCCAGGCTGACAGCTTAACAGATATGTTTGCACTAAAGAAGCTATGGACATAGGTAGATGTAAAATGAGGTAGACCCATAGAGTATTGAGCAGTACTGTTGTGGAAAATAGAAGCATAAACAGTTGTTAATGGATTTTCTGTCTCTCCCCCCACGCCTCATCTGCATCAATAATTATTACTCATATACTACGGGTATGTTGTGCACCAACCCTAATGTTGGGACTTGTGCTATATTGTTGTTAATATGTTTGATTGCTTGCATGTTAACATACCTTGTTCAAATACGGTTATTGGTGGCCTGTTGACATCAATGTTACTGGCATGCTGTTACAATGCATACTGCTGTTCCATTTATGCATGTGTTCTGTTTGCTATGCAACTGTTTCAAATATGTTTTATGGGGTTAATTGGAACACCCATGCATGATGTTATAACTAATCTTGAAATATGTTGTTCATGATAACCAACATATTTTGTAAAACAACAACAAAAAAATGGGATGCAAGTCCAACCAATGGCTTCAACAGAGAGACTATTTATTTGACAAAGAACAGAAAATAAAACGTAAGTGCTTTTGCAGTGTGTCCCACTGCTTCCTCAGATGTATATGTCATATACATCTGAGGAAGCAGTGGGACACACTGTGAAAGCGCTTACGTTTTATTTTCTGTTCTTTGTCGAATAAATAGTATCTCTGTTGAAGCCATTGGTTGGACTTGCATCCCACTTTTTTGTTGTTGATATATTCTCTATTTTATGGTTTCAAGCCTTTATCCAGATCTACAAGGAACTTTTAGTCTCCATATTTTGTAAAACCTCAACACCATAGCGCGTTTGGGAAGGCAGATCCCAGCAGATCTGCCTGTCCCACCTCATATAGCCGTGGAACTGGCCCCAGCACATCTGGGACCCAACCTGGATCTCTCTTGCCTGCTGGTCCTGTACCACTTTTGGGTGGAACCTCTGCAGGGGACAGGGTCCATCCTCCCCAGGAGTGGGCATGGACAGGTGGCTGTCACCCACAGTCAGGTCTGGGGTTTGGTGTGCAGCACCCTTCGATTTGAGTTTGGAGAGCAGCTGCGCCAGATTGAGGGCCACCTGGCACACCTCGAGGGCCAGGCCACCCCTCCTGTCCAGCCTCCAGCACAGCCACCTTTGGGGCCGTGAAAGTGCAGTGGTGACTGCTCATGGGTGGGGATCTCAGTCCCACTGTAACCATATGGGGGCCCATGGGCTTCAGATTCCCAACCACTGTCCCCGTCAAATGTGTTTACCCCCCTCATGTGTCATATACTGGTCCTGTCTGCTGTCTTATCTGTCTCCCTACCCAACCTACATCCCCAGATGTACCTACAATCCTTATCCGACATCACACTCTCACCTTAAAAAAAAGAAATGTGCATCTGCCCCCATAGAAATATTGCCCCATAAATAGCTGTCCATTTCACACACGTGTCCACTGGACACATGTAATCCAGTCCAATTGGCTTGACAACACATTTCTGTTGCCCTCACTCCTCTGTCTGAGGTTTGAGTATCCAAATTCACTTCCAAATTCTGTATAAATGCACAGCTGTTACTGTATAAAAAATGGACAGCTATGGACCTTCCCTACACCCGTCCTGCACATCCCTATCTATCTTTTATATTGTTTTTCCCTCTGTGTGCCCCTTTTTTTACCATTTCCCTATCACCCCTTTTTCTTTTTTTTTAAAGAAATTAGTGTGGGAGTAAGCGAGTTTGCATGATGCTAACTAAGTGAAGCTAACACAGATTAAGCATCTGTATGGCAAACCCGCACAATCCTGCTTAAAGCCACTTAAAACTGCTTTAATCACTCTGTCTCATCAGCCACTGTTCTGCCTAGCAACAAAATAATCAGCCCAACCAAGTCTAAAACCCAGGGCCCTGTACACCATAGTCAGAGAAATGTACCACTACACCATTTGAGCTGTAGGGACTTATGGTGCTTTTTCAAACATATCATGCAGTAGAGTCATTCAACAGTAGGGAAAAGATTCTGTAGAATCAGTCAGGTTTTGTATACATACATATACACATGTATATATGTATGGAGATGCAGTTATATGGAAAAATTTATACATAATATAAAAATAGATATTTTATTTATTTTTATTTATTTATTTATTGACATCTGTTAACCTGGTTTGTCCAACTGGGCTTGTGGCCCATTTTCAGTGGAGACCCGAGGAGAAAAGCTCCAGTAATACATTTTAAAACAAGTACAGTTTTAAACAATATTGATATAATAGCAGCTATAGCAAAACGATTCACATATGTTGGGATACATGCATAAAGTTAAAGTTGCGTTAAAAAGAAGCTAAGTAACAATTTTACATTGATATAGTTCAATAGGTCAACAATGAACATTTTTTGTTTGTATAAAATTGTGCAAATGCATATTAGACACATTGGAGAGAGAGGTGTAATGAGGTAATAAGTATGGTCCTTTTGAGGGTACATAAAGGGAAGGAAGACTAGGTAGGGTCATGGCAAGGGCAGGTTCTGGAATTGAGAAAATAAGCTTTAAGTTCATTTTTAAAGTGTGAGGTGTGGTAGATTGAACGTAAGTCAAGGGGAAGTTTGTTCCAAGCATGGGCAAGGGAGTGTTTGTAGAATAGTTTGCCTACTGACCTTTTTGGGTGGTAGATATCAAGTAATTGTTGGTTAGAAGTATGGAGGGTACGGGATGGGATGTAGATGGAGACTAAGGAAGATAGAGATGGACAGAAGGAGGGTTTTTAAAGAATAGAGTGTAGCATATGAAATTGATAAGATAGCAGAAACTGGGGAAGTTCAAGCCATTGAAGAGAGTTTAAAGAAATGCAGTGGTGTGAGTTGTATGGGGAGTTAGTAATGAATCTGGCTATTTTATGGTAAGTCTGTTGCAGTTTGTTTAGAGTGGAGGCCTGGATATTGGTAAGAACTGGGGCGGCGTATAAGAGGGAGGGGAAGAGGTGTGCCTGGCCCAGCGTAAGTCTAGATTCAGGGGTTAGGAATTTTTTGTTCCGATATAGCAGACCTAGTTTCTGTTTTTTTTTTTATACATTGGAGTATGTGTAGGTTGAACTTGAGTTCATCATCGATAATGACCCCTAGGAGTCATATACATAGATATACATATAAAAAAAATATATATATATATATATATATATATATATATATATATATATATATATATATATATATATATACCTATATATATATATGTATATATATATATATATATATATATATATATATATATATATATATGTTCATAACATGTAGTGGAGTCATACTTCAGAACCATACCTCTTAGTGGAAGAAATCTGGCCAAAGGCTGTCAAAAAGGGGGGACAATGGGCCAAATTAGGGACATATTTTAAATATTTGCTCTTATAAATTTAAAATGTTGCTAGAGTAACAGGGTTTGTTTCAGCATACATGTTCTGAAGGATGTGAGTTCTGAAACTTAAATGTATGTCATCAGATACTGAGAGAAATCCTCAGATCATCACAGTGAGTTACCAGAGAAATAAAAATAATGAATCTGTGGAATAGACCAGAAATATGAGCAATAAACCTGGACATTCTGAAACAATCCGGCCAGTCGAGAGGTATCCTCAGAACCACTTAGTGCAATGAGTCTGGACCAAGCCTGACAAAGTGGGGGGAGAAAGCCATGAAAATAAGGACATATCTGAAATACTAGAGTAGATAAGCTGACAGTTGCTGCAGTAACACCCTCCTGTCTGTCCTAACATATATTGACAAAAAGTCCAGCATGCAGTTACTTCTCACTAGTTAGTGACTTAAGTCTTCACATTATCCCACTGATGTGTCAGAAATACCCAATACTTATAAGGGCCAGGCAACAGTACGTCTGACAAATATCTGGACATAACATCACATTAGGGAAACTATACTCAGCTGCTAAGCATGTCACCAAGCACCATCCAAACTACAGTCAGACTGACACAACATTAACCCAAATCCGCTATGGGGAATTACACATGTATATGCAAATATATCAGGCACTGCAGGGATGTAACAGCACTGAAAAACAGACACCAGTGTGAAAGTGCATGCCCACAACCAATTTTACCACAGTCACAGTGACATACCGGTAAGCCAAATGAACAGTAGAGTATAAGGACTGTGTGAACAAAAACATCATCATGTTTGCCACTCACACACTACCCCTATATATACTGGCCCAATTCACAGTGTAGTATGACGCCTGACTGTGGTATGGGACATGTCTCAGCCTGCTCCTGCAAACATATACAGCTGATAGACCACCAGAAACTGGAGCAGCATGCACAGTCAGATAGAAAATGAGCCATAACACTTACATCTACCCCCTCCCTACACAGGCCAAATAACATTTACACACTACACTACTACAAAATCCTGACAGCCTGTCAACAATCGCCAGAAATACACAGACCTCTCAATTGTACAGAGTCCCACATAATGTCCAGAATTTGTCCTCATATATAAGGCCTCTTCCACATAACATGTCTGGCATTCTGATACATCACTGGGATGGTATCAGGAATGAAGGCACTAAATAATGATATACCATACATATCAACCTCTTACTGCATGACATCTGTACAAAGCCTGACATACTTGAGGGACAGAGGCCCAAAAACAGGGGCATATGTGAAATATTGCTGTTATAAACTAAGACAGTTTCTGGTGTAACAGGGTTTGTTGTAACATATCTTTTGTGAGGGATATGAAGTCAGAAACACAAATGGATGATACCATTTACTGACTGCAATCCCCAGAGTATGCTACTGATTTTTCAAAGACAAAAAACATCTGAGGAACACACCAAACATAAGAGTCCAAACTCTGGCCATTCTACAGATAGCTCCACAGCTGAGAGTTATGTCAACCACATAACACTGTCAGACTTAAAATCACGCAGAATAGCCATGAATACAGAAACCCTGTTAAACTAGCATCAATTCAACTGCATAACAGCAATACTTACATTCTGTCCCTATGTCTAGAACATTTTCCCCCAGTTTGTTGGGCTGTCTCCACAGTTTTCATTGTAAGAGGTATTTCCAACTACCCTCTGTGATACTGTTGTTCACACACCTCCATGAAGTCCTCCTCACAGACAAGGAAAAGGGGTAATGCCCACATGAAGTACTCAATTATAGGAGTGTGTTGCCATGCCATTGGCTATAGGAATAACAACACAGCTGTTCTGCATGCAATTAGCAAGTGAGGGACACCAACTGGTGCACAGGCCATCAGCTGCTCATGTGCATTACCTACAAAAGGTAAGCTGCTGCCTATGCAAAACAGATGTACACCCTACATCTTGGAGAGAGAGAGAGAGAGAGAGAGAGAGAGAGAGAGAGAGAGAGAGACATGCAGACAGACAAACAAACAAACAAACAAACAAACAAACAAACAAACAAACAAACAAACAAATAAAGAAACAAACAAACAAACCAACACAAACCGGAATCAAACCAACTATACTTGGAAAAAAAAAGGAATGCCTAACAAGTAAGCATGTGATGGAATGCAGTAGGGGTATGTAATAAATGGAAATAGGAAGTTCAACAAGTATGTCTCAACAAGACTTGCTGTACTGATATATTGCTGATCAGAACCTATGGTCATAGCATCTGGGTCTGTCTGCAGTGACATAGATTACAGCACAGGCCCCTGAGTCACCCCAGGAAAGGATGGCTCACATATGACTACTACTGGAGTGTGTGTAGAACAATACTGACCATGACACTGCTAGGCCAGCTACTGGGATGTCGTAGATAGCTGTATATTAATTGTGAATACAACTATGATATACATGTTTGTCTCAGAAATGTGAGAGACCTATATGGGGTATTTGCATAATAAACTACTGTTGCAGATGTGTGTGTTGAACTGCATGTGATATACTGAGCTCATACCATTCAATTGTCCAGCGTTATGCACACTGACGATATGTGTGCCTCATATTTGTAGTCATTTACTCATAGAGTTGTATTATGTCTGGCAAATTATTGGCAACCGGTGAAGGACTGACATTACAACATCTCCTTCTCTTTCTTTTGGCTGTTTCCGTTAGGGGTTGCCACAGTGGATCATCTGTCTCCATTTCTTCCTGTCCTCTCCATCTTGCTCTGTCACACCAACCACCTGCATGTCCTCTCTCACCACATCTATACACCTTATATGAGGCCTTCCTCTTATCTAGCAGCTTCATCCTTACCATCCTATTCCCAATATACTCAGTATCCCTCCTCAGCACATGTCCAAACCAACATAATCCTGCCTTTCTAGCTTTGTCTCCAAACTGTCCAACCTGGGCTGATTCTCTAATATACATATTCCTAATCCTGTCCACCCTTGTCACACCCAGTGGAAATCAGCATCTTTAACTCTGCCATATCCAGCCACTGTCTCCAACCCATATAACATAGCTGGTCTCACTACCCTCTTGTAGACCTTCCCTTTCACTCTTAATGGTACTTGTCTGTCACAAATCACTCCTGACACTCTTCTCCACCCTCCTTATCATGTCTGTACTCACTTCTTCACCTCTCCACCATACTCATCATTACTCTGAACTGAGGATCCCAAGTATTTAAACTTGTCCACCTTTGCAAACTCTACTGCCTGCATCCTCACCATTCTTCTGTCCTACCTCCCATTCACACACATATATTCTGTCTTAGTCCTGCTGACCTTCATTCCTTCCCTCTCTAGAGCATATCTCCACCTCTCCAGAGTCTCCTCAACCTGTTCTCTACTCTCACTACAGATCACAATGTCATCTGCAAACATCACAGTCAATTGGGACTCCTGTCTGATCTTGTATGTCAACCTGTCCATCACCACTGCAAATAGGAAAGGGCTTAGAGCTGATCCCTGATGCAATCCCACCTCCGCCATAAATGCATCTGCCACATAACACAAGCACTCAGGTCACTCCAAGGCAAGTACAAATATGACTCAGTCATTGTCCATGCTGGTGTGAATGACCTGAGACGTACCTCCCTGGACTACATGAAAAGAGACATAAAGGAGCTCTCTGAGCATGTAGCCCAGGCCGGTATGACCCTGACCTTGAGTAGCATCTTACCCTCACCAAGAATGATGCCACAATATGAAGACAAGATGATCAATTTCAACAATTGGCTTAAGTACTGGTGTCATTCAAAGGGGATCCAATGCCTGTCAGCTTGGGATGATATGCTCGACAAGCCACAATGCTTCGCTAGGACGGCTTGCACCTGTCACCCCTGGGCTTTCGGATATTGGCAAAGGCTCTTGCTACCCCCATAGTGCCTTAGGCAAGGCTCAAAAGACAAACCCACCTCCATAGGTAACACAAGGGATAAGAAACTAAGAGTAATGCTACTCAACGCCAGAAGTCTAAACCTCAAGATGCACTTTTCGAAACTCTCCTTAGCATGGAGAACATCGATATCTGTGCAGTAACAGAAACCTGGTTCAGGGCTCCGGAGCACCCCAGCACTACCAGGTTATACCTCATACCATGCTTTTCGGCCCCAAAACTTGGACCGAACCACAAAAGGAGGGGAGTATCGATATTCATCAAAGATACCCACACCTCCAGGTTGGTGGCAAAGCACGAAGCATCAGAGACTATCCATGTGCAACTAACAGTGGGTAAAACTGCCTTCCAGTTTATAGCCTGCTACAGACCACCCTCCCAAACCCAGGAACCCCACTCGGCCTTCCTGAGAACACTGGAAAATATGAAGGTCTCTCCAAACACCATTATATTGGGCGACTTCAACTACCCAAACATAGACTGGGAGCATTACTCTAGCTCCAACACCTAGCCCAAAGGTTCCTAGAATTTATAAACTCAAATGCTATGGAACAACTTGTTACCACTCCCACAAGAGGGAAAACATACTGGACCTGATCATCACCAACATGGGGACTCTATGCTCCAGACCAGAAGTGTATCCCTCACTGGTAAGATCAGACCATAAACTAATCTCACTGGATATTCACATCCCGACCCCACCCCCTGCCCAGAAAACCACAGTGAAAAACTTCTCTAAAGCAAATTTTACACTCCTCAAAACTGAGGTGGAATCCTTCAAAGCCCCTGGGCCTGTGGAAAATATGGCCCAGACCGCAGAATCCTTTATAAACGCATTCTATGAACACCTTCAGGAATGCATGGATCATCGATCCCAAATAAAACCAAGACCCAATCCTCCAAAGGCAGACGTCCTGTCTGGTGGACCCCAGCCATAAACAAACTATACAATAGAAGGAGGAAGCTACTAAATGATAAAGCAAATTCCCAAAAAGGGAAGGCATCACTGATCAGTATTAGCAAAAAACTACGGGCACACATAAAATTGTCTAAGGCCAGCTTCGAGAGAAAAATTGCATAGGACACTACGGATAATCACAAGGCTTTCTTTAGTTATGTTAGGAACCTGGGTGGTAATTCCCAGATATGCTCAGAATTAGTCCAAAATGACAAAAAATACACCGAACCCACAGACATTGCCAACATCCTAGCTGACAGGTTCAGCGCAAACTTCTCCCCCCTCTCCCCACCAAAAGGGCAAATATCTATCTCAGCAGAGTGCTGCCCCCCTAACATCTCAGATGCTCAGGTAACAGCCGCCCTCTCCAAAGCAAAAAACACAGCATCAATGGGACCAGATGGTGTCCCGGGCTGCGTCCTACATGAACTCAAAGAAGAGCTAAACTCAAACATAAAACTACTGTTCAATCTCAGCCTTACTACAGGATATGTGCCCAAAGAGTGGCGTATAGCAACAGTGGTCCCTCTCCATAAAGGTGGTGCCTCAACGGATCCTGGAAACTATCGCCCCATAAGCCTGACTAGCTTGGTCTGCAAAGCTATGGAAAGGATCATCATGGACCTCATAAATAAAGATACTGGGGACCTACAAACACTGGATCCTACCCAGTTCGGCTTTGTTAAGGGCAGATCCTGCCTCTTAAACCTGGTTGATTTCTTTGAAACAGTCACCAAGGCCATTGACGAGGGGAAGGTGGTCCACACAGCCTACCTGGACCTCGCAAAAGCCTTCGATACAATACCCCACTCAGGCATTATAGATAAGCTCACCAGCTTAAATATAAACCCCTATGTCACTAGATGGATTGCAAACTGGCTCAAGGACAGAACCCACATGGTTAGAATTGCTGGAGCCATGTCAGACTCCAAACCAGTTACAAGTGGTGTCCCACAAGGCTCAGTCCTGGGACCTCTTGTTCGGTATATATTTCTCGGAGGTACAGGCCAACATGGAAGGACTGTGGCTGACCAAGTTCGCAGATGACTGCAAACTGGGCGCCATAATCGACTCTCCAGCCGACACAAGCATCCTCCAAAAGGACCTCATAGAAACAGACAACTGGTGCCAGAGCCATGGCCTCAAGCTAAATGCCAAAAAGTGTATAGTCATCCCCTTTGGCAAAAACAAAGTGCCCACAAATTACCACATAGGTGGAAATCCATTAAGTACAGAAGAAGTAATTAGGGACCTGGGGACCCAAGTAGATCGTAATCTCTCATTTGACAACCACGTGGCCAAAGTGGTTAGAAAAACATTTTATATAGCCCACCTAATCATGAAGGGATTCACATCTAGATCAGGGGAGGTCATCGTGCCTCTTTACTCATCCCTCATCAGGCCCATAATTGAGTACAATGCCACTTTTGGGATGTACCTTACCAGACACCTGCAGCAACTGGAAAGACCCCAAAAGTACCTCACCAAGAGGATCAAAGGGCTCAAACAGATGCCATATGCTGCCCGGTTAAAGAAACTCCAGCTCTACTCAGTGGCATACCGCCTGTTCAGAGGCGATCTGTGCCTGACGTATAAAGCCATGTCCAACCCAGAATTAATGGACATGCTGCACCTCAGAAAATCCAAATCCCATCGAGCTACGCTCGAGACTTGAACCTCAGCACTGAAATAAATAGGACATGCTGGAGGGACAGATTCATAACCCAGAGGCTCCCTTCACTCTGGAATAAAATCCCAGTCCAGGTTAGGCAGAGTCCCTCATTGACTCTCTTCAAGAGGAATCTTGATGAGTGGATGGGAGATTGTAGGTTTACCCCGGGTATCACTTCTGTGTCACTGTTAGACAGAGTCACAGTATACTAACCTCGAAAAAGGGCATAGCAAAATAAATTTAAAATGGGTGGCGAAAGCCAAACACATTCTGGCTAGGCTTATAAATGCCCTAGGGCAGATAGCCTAGTATGAACCTATGAACCTATGAACCTATGAACTCCCACTGTAGAACTCACCATCGTCATGCTACCCTTATACATATCCTGTAGCACTTTTACATATTTCTCCGCTGCTCCTGACTTCCTCATACAGTACCACAACTCCTCTCTAGACACCCTGTCATATGCTTTCTCTAAATGCACAGACACAATACAACTCCTTCTTACCTTCTCTGTACTTCACCATCTCCAGCTCCATCTCAGAGCAAACATCGCATCCTTAGTGCTCTTTCCTGGCATGAAACCATACTGCTGATCACTAATCATCACCTCCCTTCTTAACCTAGCTTCTACTACTCTTTCTCATAACTTCATGCTGTGACTGATCAATGTTATCCTTCTGTAATTACTACAGGTGTGCATATCACCCTTATTCTTATAATCAGTACCCAAACACTTTTTCTCCACTCCTCAAGCATTCTCTCTCTTTCCAAGATTTCATTAAACAATCTGGTTAAAAACTCCACTGCCATTTCTCCTAAACCCTCCATGCTTCCACAGGTATGTCATCTGGACCAACAGCCATTCCATTCTTTGTCCTCTTCATAGCTATCCTTACTTCCTCATTGCTAATCTGTTGCACTTCCTGATTCACCATACCCACATCATCCAACCTTCTCTCTCTCTCTCATTCTCTTCATTCATCAGCCCCTCAAAGTACTCTTTCCATCTGCTCAACACACTCTCCTCGCTTGTGAGTACATTTCCCTCATTATCCTTTATCACCCTTATCTGCTGCACATTCTTCCTAGCTCGGTCCCTCTGTCTAGCCAATTGGCATGGGTCTTTTTCTCCATCCTTAGTTTCTAACCTTTCATACAACCCTTCATATGCCTCATCCTTAGCCTTTGCCACCTCTCTCATTGCCATGCACCTCATCTCCTTATACTCCTGTCTACTTTCTTCATTTGACAATCTCACTTCTTCTTCTTCTTCGCCAACCTCTTTTTCTGTATACTCTCCTGTACTTTCTCATTCCACCACCAGGTCTCCTTGTCCCTCTTCCTCTGTCCAGATGTCACACCAAGCACTTTTCTAGTTATCTCCCTTACTAGGTCTGCTGTAGTTACCCAGATATTTGGAAACTCTTCACTGCCACCCAGTGTCTGTCTTAACTCTTACCTGAACTCAGCCTCACAGTCACCCTTTTTCAGTTTCACCTTTTGATCCTTGGTGCTGCCCTCACACTCCTCCTCTTCTTGATCACCAATGTCATCCCACAGACCAATATTCTATGTTGCCTAACTACACTTTCCCCTGTCAACACTTTACAGTCTCCAATCTCCTTCAAACTGGCCCTCCTGCATAGGATATAGTCCACCTGTGTGCATCTTCCTCCACTCTTGTATGTCACTCTATGCTCCTCTGTCTTGTTAAAATATGTATTCACCACAGCCATGTCCATCCTTTTGGCAAAATCCACTACCATCTCTCCTTCTGCATTCCTTTGCTTATCACCATACCTACCCATCACTTCTGCATTCCCTCTGTTCCCTTCGCCAACATGCACATTGAAATCTGCTCCAGTCACCACTCTCTCACCCTTGGGTACAGTCATCACTACTTCATCCAACTCACTCCACAGTTTTTCCTTTCTCATCCATCGCACACCCAACTTGCGGAGCATATGCACTAACAACATTCATCATTACACCATCAATTTCCAGCTTCATAAACATCATTCTATCCATCACTCTTTTCACCTCCAAAAACACTCTCGGCATACTGTTCCTTCAGGATAACCCCTATTCCATTTCTCCTCCCATCCAGACCATGATAGAACAATTTGGACCCACCTCCGACACACCTAGCCTTACCCACCTTCCATTTGGTCTCTTACACACTCAATATATCAACCTTCCTTCTGTCCATCATATCAGCTAGCCCTCTCCCCATACCAGTCATACTGCCAACATTAAAAGTTCCTACCCTCACTACCACACTCCTCTAGCCATTTACCTCTTTTCCTGCCATATGAGTGTCTGACATCCTCCAGGGTATGTCTGTGAATGCAAAGGCTACTGTGCTATGAAATGGCTTAAGTGTGTTACGTCAATATTAAGAAAGTGTCACTAATTTTGGGCCATCATCCCCCCATGTATATGTGGCATCCTCCAGATGTCCTGCTCTAGCAGGTTGACATGAATGTCTGAGCAGCAAGAGTGTAAATACAGTGTGACATACTGACATAGAACAGAAATGTATATCAGGTATTACCTGTGCACATGTATGTATGAGTAGGTGTACCTGGCTGCCTCATAACAACAGACATGGGATGCAAAACGTCAGGTAAATAAGCTGTACATGTTGTACACGTATAATCTTTGTTTCTGTGCAACCAACAGTTAGATTTCTACAGCTACTGGTTGTTGCATTGCCCTGACACAAACATGGGTATTAGAATTAGCATGATTATCAGGTTGAAATTGGAGAGGTGTCCAACTGTGTTATGACCTTGTGTCCATGCCTACTACAAACAGCTATATGACCACCTACATAGCTGTATGGACTCAGCAATACTTTACTTGTAAAACCTGTCTTCACCAAGGTAGAGTAATCCTCTTTGCTGGACAGCAGCAATACATAAACCACATAATTGGTCGCTATATTGGCTGTACAGGGCAAAGTAAGAGCACACACCAACTTGGCAGCAAGTCACCCTTTGACTGAACGAGCATATAAGGTCACCGGTGGATTACTGTAAGGTGAACAATGAGTACAAATTGGACACATCCACCAAGGGTAATCACAAGGCTATCTTCACATATGTCTGCAATCTCAGAGGCAACAACTCAACCCACCCTGTAATGGTGGTCAATCACACCACATACACGCACACACCATAGCTATAGCTAACCTGCTGCAGACAGGTGTAGGGCAAACATCACCCCCCCTGGCTCACCATCAGTATAGGTGGATATGCACAGCACCCACATCCCTCCCCTCATTGTCAGGGAGCAGGTGCATACTGCCTAATCAGAGTCAACAAAAGGAAGTCTCCATGGGACCTGATAATATTCCTGTCTACATCCTAAATGAATTCAGGCATATGCTTCCAGCTCCATTACACACTGTATGCAAGCAGAGCCTGAGCACCATTGACATCCCATCTGCAATGAAGATGGCCACTGTCATCCCTGTACACAAACGTGAATGATGAATGGTGGTTTATGCGATGTACTGGACTTCATTGGGGAGAACATGACACATCAGGACCAGGAGTGCAATGCAGGTTCATACTGCGCTGATAGATGACAGGGGTATGTTGTGGTTGCAAGTAGTGGCTAATGATAGGCAATATTGATGTGCTGGCTCTGTAAATAACTCTGGGCAATGTCTGAGGTCCTGTGATGTGTTTCCCTGTTTATGTCTTCTAGGTGGTGTGCAGTGTCAGCCAGCATATACTGCAGATGAGAATGCAGCTATCACCGATGCTATAATCTAGCACCATGGGGTGCTGTTCGGCCATAGCTGACAAAATCTGTGGGAGTGGACTGCCCTGTGGGACAACCTTGTCCACAGAGTTAACACCTTGGGCCACCATGGCCACACATATGATCAGGTCAGGCATCGGGCAACTGACTTGATACATTGTGACTGGCAAAGGGCTGCTGCCAGGGACCATACTGCTACAGGTGAGGGTCCAGCCACACAGGCCCCACTTACGGCAACAGAGGGGCTCCTTGCCAACCTTGGGACAGCCACCACACAACATCCAACACAAGAAACACAAGTCATGGAGGTGGGTGGCACCCAGGCAACAGGTGAGGGGCATCCAGGTAAGGCCACAGTACACATCAATTTAATCATGTAGAAGTCATACTGTCTTCTATAGAGTATCTAGATGCATATGTCAGTTCAAACTGCATTTGTGGGTGGGGTTTAGTAATGCACACAAGTGCACATCTATGATGAAGTACAGCAAATTGTGTACTATCAGAGCTTGTACTGTACCTGTAAAGAAAAGTAGCATTCATCTTGTACCAATGCCAAATGTGAGTCTGCTGACAATACCTCTCTCCCACAACTACATACGTACCTCTGGTATGTATGTGGGATAGCAGCCTGAAGCCGGTGAGTATGGGATTTTCTTGTTGTGGCTCACCAGCACCAAAGGCATGTTAAGGTCATGCATGCACACAACTGTTACTCTCAGCCATTTTGCAATATCTGCATGTTCACTTGTGATGTGGTTAACTGCATTGCATCACAGTGGTGATCACAGAGGCCTATTTGCAAGAGATGTCACATATCTGTATCATACCTCACAATCTGTCATTGCAAGAAATCTGGACAAAGACTGACAAAATGGGGAGACAGAGGCCCAAAACTAGGGACATATTTTATAAATTAGTGTTATACAGTGCATATAATTGGTGTACACACACCTGTTAGAATGCCAGATATTTGTTGTATACAAAAACGAGAACACAATAAAACATTTCCAAACCCTTCCAACCTTTCATGTGACCTATAACCTGCACAATTCAGTTGGAAAACCAACAAATCTGTTAGGGGAACAATTATGACACATAAAATGTACAAGAAGCTAGATACATATGTGTGCACATGCTGAAGTTAATGCTATGTTGAAGCAGCTTTCGATATAATTACAGCATTACTTCTTCTTGGGTATACACCTGCCATCAATTACAGAGACTCTTTGATTAACAGCAAGTAATGGTCAGCTGTCCTACCAGGATTATCCTAAACTTTACTCAGTTGCCTGCTACAGCAACAGCCATAGTTTACATACAGATTATGAAGCAGCAAAGGGATCTCATTTGTGAAAGGTATCAGCCTATAGAAGGGTACACACACATTTCCACAGCATTACATATACCATGGAACACAGTGAAGACAGTCATCAAATGGTGAAAATATGGGGCAACAATGACATTGCAAAGAACTGGACATGTCTCCAAATGTGTGGAAAAGACAAGACCCAGATTGGTCAGGGAGGCTGCCAGGAGACCTACAGCAACACTACAGGAGTTGCAGGAATCTCTGGCAAGTACCGGTTGTGTACTACATGTGACAAAAATCTCCCCTATTCTCCACATGTCTGGCCTATGGGGTAGGGTTGGAAGATGGAAGCCTTTTCTCACACAGAACAACATCCTGTCTGGTGATCTTCTCAAGAAAAATACATCAGGTCTCTCAAAAGCATGTGGGGAAATGTGTTATGGTGTAATGAGACTAAAGTTGCACTTTTTGGCCACAAAACCAAGAGGTTTGTTTGGCGCAATAACAACACTGTGCATCACCAAAACAACACCATCCCCATAGTGAAGCATGATGATGGCAGTGTCCTGCTCTGGGGTTGCTGTTCATAAGCTGGAAGTGGACCTTCAGCCAAGGTGGAGGGGATTAGGAAGAATTTGGCCCAAAATCTTCATGTGTCTGCTAGAAAGCTGTGGATGGAGAGGAATTACACATTTCCACATGACAATGACCCATACCATACAAGTTTTGAAGACAGGCTGGGTTGAAGCTGATTGATTCATTGAGAACATGTGATTTTTTTATTTTATTATTTAAGTAGAGAAAGTAGAGTTTTTTTTTCATTCTGAAGAAGTCATTTATACCATTGATGAAAGCACTAAAGTGTGTTTTAATAAAGAGGATCCATCGCCCTGCCACTTGTCTTTTGGTTCATTTTCCTATTGTGAAGTCTGTGTAAAGTCTGTCTACCTCCTCACCTGTATGTGTGTGTGCTTGTGTGTGCATGTGTGTGTGTGTGTGCGTGTGCGTGTGTGTGTGTGTGTGTGTGTGTGTGTGTGTGTGTGTGTGTGTGTGTAGCAGCAAACGTTATAGTGCAGGCATTAATTTACATATGTTGTCTTCCCCCCACAGGTGGTCATGGTAGTCGTGGTCCCTCCCACTCAGAATCTGATAGCGTCTCTGCAGACTCTGACATGATGATGGTCATAGTCAGGCACAGGTGGGGTTGTCAGGGGCTGAATCTGTGTCATTGGTTGGCATCCCACAATCATCCGCAATGTCTCCACACACAGTCACAATGCCCATATATGCCCCATCTCTAGCAGCCACAGATGATGGACAGTTGGCAGGTGGTGGCATGAAACAGGCTAATGTGGTGACTATGGCAGGTGTGAGTGTAGACACTGGCCATAGCCAGTGTGCAGGCGAGGTCCCACACAGGCGGATGGACAGGGGTGCTGGCAAGAGGACTGTTGCTCGTCAAGCCGCTGTTGAAAGTGCTACAGCAGGTGTCAC